>NC_139345.1:188992383-189544829 GCF_055883805.1 Amblyomma maculatum
TGCTGGGAGGACATTACATGCATGCATACACGGCTGTTCGTCAGAAGCGGAGGCCACGTAACCATGAAGGTAGGCACCATGCGGGTACTGGCGTCTCTTTCTAATACATGACTCTCAAGCTTAATTCGCCGTTACACGTAGCTACTTTGAATGTCAGAGGGCTGGGAGCGAGAAGGCGACAATGCCAGCTCAGTCGCCTCCTTGTGGATAATGATATAGATATAGCAGCTGTGCAAGAGTCAAAAATTGAGAGCCAAGAAAGCACTGACCGTATGGTGGCTTCTTTTCAAACAAACTTTTATATGTGTGTGTGTGTGTGTGTGTGTGTGTGTGTGTGTGTGTGTGTGTGTGTGTGTGTGTGTGTGTGTGTGTGTGTGTGTGTGTGTGTGTGTGTGTGTGTGTGTGCGTGTGTGCGTGTGCGCGCGCGCGCGCCATTCTGTTGGTGTATCGGGTGGATGCCTTTTATTTATACGTAACACGCTGGGAGTAAGCGTAGAGTCCGTTTTTGCCTGTCGAAGTGGTCGGCTTTTGGTTGCTGATTTTACCTACACTAATTTATGCTGGCGTGTTGTGTGTGTGTACGCTCCTAATTCAGAATGCGAGCGTGAATTGTTTTTTGATTCTATTGAGTTGTGGTTGAAGGTCGACAAAACCTTGCTTGTACTTGGTGACTACAACTGTGTGTGCGCAGCAGCGGACCGAGCGGCAAAGTATAAACCTCGAAGAGACAGAATCTCCGAGCTGTTGAATGCACTTGTGCATGAGTATGGCGTTGAGGATTTTGCTAGTGTGTTCTCCACTGGAAAAGAGCTAGACTTCACTCACTTTCAGCGAGGTAGCCATGCTAGATTGGACAGGGTCTATGCCTCGGTTGATTTTGTTTCCCTATATACTGCATATGAGGTCAAACCTGTGTCTTTCAGCGATCATTGTCTCGTGAGTGCAGTGTTTGGTAGGAAAGGAAAGAAATCGCGTTTTAACTGGTACCTGTGGAAACTGAATGCCAAACTCCTTGCCGATGAAGGGTTCCTTACGGAAGTTAAGACCGAGTTTGAAAATCGTCTTGCTATGCGACCAGTAAGTTTTGCAGCGGAATGGGACAGCTTAAAAGAGTGGGTCAAATTGAAAGCCATAGAAAACAGTAGTAAGGTGCGGTATAAAGAGAAAGAAAAAGAACTGAATGAACAATTTGATTTTTTTTTTTACCATGGAAAGTACTGTGCCAGGGAATTTCGCCAATAAAGTATGAAAGCTTAAAAGTGAGCTGGAAACAATCGACAGCGAAAGATACACAGCGGCTGTCATACGTGCAAGGGCTGAAAAACTTTGGGCTGGAGAAGTGCCGACAAAACGAGCGCTAGCAGACGAGAAAAGATACGCCTGCCAGAAAAAAATTAGGAGTATAAGGTATGCCGGCTATATCACTGAAGATGCTAAAGATATTCAGCGTGCGGTAGAGAGCACTTCGAAGAACTGCTTAGCGCTAAACCTGAGACTGTAGGCGGCTTTCAAACAGACTTTCCAAGTCTGATGCCTGCACTGGGTGACGAAGTAAATCGCGCCTAGAAACACCGATAACGTTTCAGGAGATAGAATCTGCAATAGATGACCTGACACCTGGGTAAGCCCCTGGGCCGGATGGTCTAATGCGCTGTCTTCTTTAAAACTTTTCAGCAGTATGCGGCCCAGTTTATGCTCGATGTAATCACTGAAGCTTACGAACGTAATGCTGTTTCATTGTCTTTCTCTACATCGCACATTGTTCTAATACCCAAGAGAGAGGATCCGGAGAAGCAACAGTTGGTGGGGTGATATCGACCGATTAGCCTCACCAGTGTTGACTACAAGGTGTACATGAAGGTTTTAGCAAAACGACTGCAAAGCGTAATAAAAAAAAAAATTGGTTGGGCCTCATCAAACGTGCGGCATCAAGGGTCGATCCATTGCCACGAATATACATGTCGCAAGAACCGTATTAGAATGTGTTGATGCACTCGGTGGTCAGATAGCCATGATGCAATTAGATTTGGCGAAAGCCTTTGACCGTGTTTCTCACGAAATTCTTTTTTTTTTTTCCATTTTGGAGAATTCTAACCTTAGTGAAGTCATAGTGGAGGGTGTTAAAATGACTTACGCGAACTGCACGACCCGTATTATAGTGAATGGTGAACTGACTGACAGCATCGCAGTACGGTCATCAGTAAGGCAGGGCTGCCCGCTCTCACCTTTGCTGTTTGCACTGTATTTAGAGCCACTTTGCTTGGCTATCATTGATAGCGATCTCATTTTAGGATTCCAGCTGCAATCAGCACACGTGAAAATGCTAGCATACGCTGATGACATAGCAGTCTTTTGTGCAACCAGAAAGAGCATCTGTGAAGTCACGGGCGTTGTTCAAACATTTTGTGATTAATCCGGATGTAAGATCAATTGGGAGAAAAGCTCTGGGTTTTGGCACGGGGATTGGGACGTGGCACCTGATTTCTTCTGTAAGCTGCGATGGTCGGCTCTCCCAACGCGATATCTAGGCGTACCTTTAGATTGTTGTCGAGATCCCAGCGTGCACTGGATGGAAGAAACATCCAGAGCGAAAGAAAAAGCGGATGCGTGGCAAGGAAGGCAACTCTCAATGTTTTCGCGCGCTTTTATTTGCAATGTTTTTCTTATTTCGAGGCTGTGATACCTCATAAATGTGTTGCGTGTCTCACGAACCTCAATTCAGAAAATGCACCGCGTTTGTTATGTTTTTATTTGGGCATTCACATGGGAAAAAACCGCCCGGACAAATTTGTTTATCTCTGCTAAAAGGGGCGGGCTTGGCCTTGCACATTTGTTCTTGCGTCAAGTGGTTTCGCGATTTATATTCCTCCGTGATCAAAAAAATACCTTTCTAAGAACTGTGATGGAAGTGCGATTGCAGAAGCTGCTCCCTGAATGGATTGTGTCACGTGAAAACATGCCTGGTACTGTGACTGGCTACCTGCGCAAGATTGTTTTTTCGTGCAAGTTGCTGGAAGTGCGGTTTTCTTTTGATTACCTTTACAATGTTCCCAGAAAAAAAACGGTATAAAGATCTCATTGACGTGATGCTGCCGGTGCCTTTTTACCGGGCATTACACTGTGGAGGCCCAGGGCAGGACGTTTTGAAAAGAGTTAAGAAGATGCCCGTGAGGCCATCTGCTAAAACGTTCCTTTCCAAACATCACTCTAATACGCTCCCTGTTAAAACCTGGCTGAATGATAAAGGTATCTTTATCTTTAAAAAATGGAAACAATTGAGCACGTTTTCTTACAGTGTTGGGATGCTGTCTTTCTGTGGGACGTCCTCCAAAGGACAATTAAAAAGGAACTTCCCTTAACTCCGTACGATATCAGATTCCTACCAGTGCAGAACGATGATGCACCTTATGATTTAATTATGCTTCTTGGCCTCCATAGTTTGTGGAAAACACGAATGCAGGTGCGTCATGCAGATATAGATGCACGATCTGTGCGTGAAAACTTCATTGAAAGTGCGGTGTATATACGCGAAACGTTCAGGATGCAGCAGGATCCACTACAATGGCATTGTGTGTTTGATGAGTTGGTGCACTTGAAAAGATTTTAGCCACGTACGCGCTAGCTCAAGTGTAGATGACGTGTTTTGTCATGTGTAGTTTTGTTTTGTGTTTCATGGCAATGAAGAAAAAAAAAGTCGTGGCCGAGTGGTTAAGGCGAGGAACTAGAAATCCATTGGGGTCTCCCCGCACAGGTTCGAATCCTGTCAACTGCGCACGCTTTTGTTTAGTTTTAGTCCTTCCCGCATCGATTTAGAGCAGAAGTTCATTATACTCACTCACGTGGCAGTCGTGATAAGAGTGCATTTCAAGGCCACCATTCGCGTTGTCTTGGTGGCGCTTCTTCAGAAGAAGCCATTCTGAGCGGCTGAGCCTGAAAATGTTGCTTGCTGGAAACAGCACATCGGCCGTTGGCCGAGGTCTTTCGACTCCTCAGGATACTACCGAAACGTACAAAGTTGTCCTTCCACGCCTGCCCACCGGTAATGTTGTCCTTAGTACCGTTTTCCTGCATGCCGACCTTAAGGGTCGCCCGTACCGAGCACCTGACTTTCGAGACGCACTTGCACAGATTTTGGACCTCCGGGAAATTCTGTGCATTGGTCAATACCAAATGAGCCACGAGTGGATGGTTACCTGCGAGAGTAGTTCTTCAAAGCAGAAGCTAATTAACAAAGCAGAGTTCCCTGTGAAAGGACTTCGGTGCATGGTGTTCGACCCGGATACAAAGAATGTCAAGGTTAAGTTCCTTTGGCTTCCCCGCTATATGGAGCACCGGAGGATTGTGGAAGCTTTCGAGCCTTATGGAACGATTCAATCTGTGGAGCGTGAAAAGTGGCGGTGCCCAGGGATGGAGCACATGGAAACGGCGAACCGTGAAATCTCCCTCACGCTCAAGGACGGAGTGTCAGCAAGTACAATTCCTCACACTCTTAATGTTTATGGGGTGCAGGCATTAGTCCTTATCCCAGGGAGACCTCCACTGTGTCTTCGATGCAGCCGGGTAGGACATATGTACGGCGTCAGTGCCGAACGCCTCGATGCACCCAGTGCCGGCGCTTTGGCCATACTGTGGAGAACTGTGTATTAGTTATGCCAATAGACTGCGTCAAGGCCAGTGGTCACAAGAAGATGACGTGGTGTCCGAACATATCATGGATGTGTCAGAGGTTGTTGATGTAACTGGTGAGTTAAGTCGTGAACCTCAAATTGATGGTGACCAGAAGCCTTCTGCACTTCACATCAACACAGAAGAATCTGCAGTGACTGGCCAGCAAGAACCAGCGTCTCCAGATTTGCCAATACCGCCGGACCCGGGCCGGCCTGTGAGTGCCACTCAGAGTGCTGCGCTTGCTGCCCAAGAACCACCTGTCATTGAAGGACGTCTGAATATGCCTCCTGTGGAGCCAATGGAGAAGATACTGCCAGTGGATGCTCGCCTATCTTCCTTCGTCATCGATTCTCCTTCGTCGTTGGAGGGTAACAGTGAGCAGTCTGTGGCGCCAATCTCTGGTGCGTCCGGTTCTCTGTCGGCTGTCAGTGTGGCAGCAAGCGATGTGCTCCAATCAGGTTCGTGGGCCGAAGCCTTGAGTGTCTCAGAGGAGGACATGGACAACACAGTGCCTTTGAAGCGTCCCGCAGATGATGAGGTGTGTATCGATGGTGCTGGCCAGAAGGCACACTGTGTAGAGGCCACAGGAAGGGTGACTTTAAAGAGGAGGGCGATGTCTGCCCGAAAGGCCGCCAATTTGCAGGCGGGCCACCCCATTCCAGGGGATGATGTTTAAAAGGACTAGTAACAAAATGGCTAGCGTCGCAGCAGATCAAGTCGTTACCTTTAACGTCAAGGGTATGCGTAATCGTCGGAGACAGCAGCAGTTAAGACATCTGTTAAAGAAATGGAGTGTGTCTGTAGCAGCAATTCAGGAAACAGTTGTCCTCCGATGAAGAGACGGAAGCTGCTCTTGAGCCGTTTTTGCCGGAATATAACATTATTGTTAGCCACGCTAGAGGCTTATCCGGAGGGTGTATGCTATTCCTGGCCAAAACGCTAGAGATGACAGCCATGTCTTATTGCATAGATGACGAGGGGCGACTTATATGCTGTGACCTCGCAATCTTAGGTGTGCAGTATCGAATTATTTGTGTTTACGCCGTTGTAAAGCGTGGCCCGCATGGAGCGTTTTTCCGGGCGATTCGCCGGCGTCGACGGCGGCGGAGCGTTTTTTTTTGCCGCAGGAGAGGACGATTTTGCCAAATCGTCGGGATCTGGCTGAACAGATAAAAACGCCGACGACGCGCCGACGCCGGAAGTCGTCAGCGGCAGAGGGCCAATGAGAGCCGGAGCAGCCGTCACGTGATTCCGGTCGGAGCCACGCCCACGCCGGCCGAGAGAGACCCGCTCGCGACAGCGGAATGAACGACGGGGGTTTGGCGTTCCGACGGCGCCGAGAGTGTCGGGTTTCTCGGCCGAAACGGCCGAGCAGCAATGTAGTCTTTCGGAATCGCTCCGCGCACGAGGCGACGACAGCAAGGTCCGGGCATCGGGCAGTGGGCACCGTGCATTTCCTTTTTTTTTTGTTTTTTTTTGTTTTTAGGTTAGAGTTCGGTGAAGGTGGGGCCGTCCGCTGGGGCCACGAGTGTTTACAGTGTTTACGCTGAGCTCGGAGGTTGTTTATGAGCTGCTAGCCTTGCCAGCGGACCTCAGATACTTCCCTTGTGCTATGGCTTTTGCATTTAGATCCATAGTTGTTGGAAGTGATGCCTGTGCCTGTTTTCTTGACACACCTGACCCAGAAGAAAGAGAAGAAACCACAACTTGAAGCTCGCGGCGACAGGGAAAACAAGATGTGCGCGACCTCGCCGCACGGCCGGATGGGGGCGCGTGCGTCGCGCAACTGGGCGGCAAAAAAAAAAAAAAAAAAACGCCGCTCGGCTGCTGACCATGCGGGAGTGAAATCGTCGACGCCGGCGCGGGCGTCGGGCGTGCGACGAGTTTTCGCGTGCAAAAAACGCTCCATGCGGGCCACGCTTAAAACAGCGAGACAGAAGGCATTTTTTTTCTTTCATTAGTTAACCATTTGTGCACAGATCGCAAAATTATATTGTTGGGAGATTTCAATTGTGTTTGTAGGGATGAGGACCGATCAGCATTATGTAAGAGATATGACCCTAGTGCTGCATTACTTAACGATTTGGCTTGTGAATATAACCTTGTGGATGTGGGGCAGAAAAAAGGCGACAGTATTCATTTCACTCATTTTCAGTTCTCCTCTAATGCCCCCCTTGACAGAATTTGTTTCTGCAGACACGTTAGCAAATGTGTTTGGTTACTGGGTGCGGCCCATCTTCAGTGACCTTGTATGGTGTCTCTTCAGGTAGGGAGGTACAGTCGGCAGATACTTCACCCTCGGTGGGAGCTGTGGAAGATGAATAACTGTCTGCTCTCAGATGAAATCTTTAAGCGTGCTGTACCTACCTGTTTGAAAGACATATGGTCACGCCATAATCTGTCAGTTTTTCAAAAATGGGACTTGTTTAAACAGGAAACGAAACAATTGGCAATTGAGGCCTCTGCAAGAATCGCATTCCTACAGAGACACCACCTTCGTGAGCTTGGGCGCACTCTAACTGAGCTACATGAGCTAGAGATGGTTAGCCCGGGTGCCTATGTTGAAGAAATTAATAACGTAAAGGCAGAGCTTCAACAATTTGCGACGGAAAAATACAAGGGGGCCCTAATAAGATCTAGGACTCGAAGGTTTCTTGACGAGCAACCTTCACGTCGGGCCCTCAGTGATGAAAGAGAGAATGCTCTTACGAAGGAAATATTGGAAATTCAGTATGGTGGTTGCACATATAGTGATGCTCCTAGTATTCTTGCTGCTTTCTATGATTATTATCGAAAGCTGTTCGGCAGTTGTAAAGATCCAAATCAGGGTTTCGATTATAATTCCTTACTTGAAAACTTTCCTCGACTAGACGATGAGAAGTGTGCTGTAGTAGAGGGACCCATCACTTTGGACGAAATTAAATCAGCCATTTGAGACCTTCAGAACCAGAAATCTCCTGGCCCAGATGGTATTACTAGCGAATTTTATAAAACATTTTCGCCTTGCCTAACGCCTGTTTTGATGGAAGTATTCCAAGCATCTTATGATGTGGGTTTCCTGCCTCCCAGTTTATATTCAGGCCACACAATATTAATTCCCAAAAGCAAAGATACTAATCGGTTGAAAACTGTTGAAGGATATCGTCCAATTTTCCTCTGTAATGTTGATTACAAAATGTTTGCCAAGGTCCTTTGTTCTCGTTTGCAGCTGGTTATCTTGGACTTGAGAGGTTCTCATCAGGTATGCGGTATCAAAAGGCGCAGTATTCAAACACACATCCATATTGCACGTTCAGTAATCGAGACAGTATCAGATGAGACAGGCCAAGTAGCTCTGATTCAAATTGACCTGGCGAAGGCGTTTGATAAAGTTCGGCACAATTTCTTGTTCGCGGTCTTGGAGAATGCAAACATTGGTGACATTTTGCTCAAAGGCATAAGGCTGTGCTATATGAACTCGTATACAAGACTCATATACAGACTCGTATACAGACTCGTATACAAGAGTGGGTCAGAGAAATAACTCAAGTTACCGACATTCTAGTAGAAATTAAGAAGAAGAAATGGACATGGGCAGGACATGTAGTGCGAAGAGAGGATAACTGATGGTCGCTGAGGGTAACAAACTGGATTCCAAGGGAAGGAAAGCGTAGCAGGGGGCGGCAGAAAGTTAGGTGGGTGGATGAGATTAAGAAGTTCGCAGGGGTCAAGTGGATGCAGCTAGCACAGAACCGGGTTAATTGGAGAAATATGGGAGAGGCCTTCGCCCTGCAGTGGGTATAATCAGGCTGATGATGATGATACAAGACTAATTGTTAATGAGGAGCTAACGAAACCAATACCACTGGAATCATCTGTTCGTCAAGGATGTCCACTGTCTCCACTGTTGTTTGGCTTATATTTGGAACCCCTCTGTCTCAGTATAATTAACAGTGCAGCCATCCGTGGTTTCTCTCTGGCTCAATGAGAGGTTAAGATTTTAGCTTACGCGGACGATATCGCCTTCTTTTGTTCTGACAAAAAGAGTATACTTGAGGCTTTACACTTGACTGAACAGTTCTGCGATGTATCAGGTGCGGCACTTAATTTAGATAAATCCAAAGGTTTTTGGTTGGGACACTGGGGCACTAGACCAAGCCAGTTTGGAGGCACATGCTGAGTCTGTAGTCCTCTTCAGTACCTAGGGGTTCCGCTGCACCAAGTTCGTAACAGCGCAGCCTACTAGGGTTCACAAATCGTACCCATGCGGCGACAAACGCAGGCTTGGATGGGTAGGGAACTCTCAGTGTTTGCTAGGGCACAGGTCTGTAACATATTTTTGTTTGCAAAGCTTGCGTATGTCCTTCAAGTCCTGCATTGTGCGAGGAGGAAAGTACAAGTTATACACAGAATATTTGCAACATTTGTGTGGCGCTCTCAATGGGAGCCCATGCGGCGTGACAACTTGTTTCTTCCCTTAGAGTCTGGTGGAGTGGGCCTTGTTCACTTGTTTGTGCATCAACTTGTTTCCCGTTTTTTCTTTTTCAAATTGGCAAACCATCCGTTTCCTGTAACTGTGCTCATTAGGCGTCTTAGTCCACATTTGCCTTACTTACTCGCACCAACTGGGCAAGCTCGTGAGGGGCGTTTATGAGGATTCCTTAAGGAGGTTGCTGACACTTTCAATTTTCTCACTGTGCGTTTTTCTGTAGATTACCTGTATAGCCTCTCGAGAAAGCAGAAGACCCAAGCTCTCACTTAGTCTTTGTTCCCTACACCGTTGTATCGGCAGCCTTATCTGGGGTTTTTGGACACCACTGTTCCAAAGTGTGTTAGGCAAATGTGCATTCAGGCAGCTGCAAAAACGTTCTTTTTCAAATTACACACAGCGACGTTGCCTGTCAAGACATTTCTTCACAATAAGGAGATGTGTGTGCCCTGGTCGATAAATTGTCGTCTCTGTAACGTGCCTGAGACAATTGATCATTGCTTTATTCTGTGCCGTGATGCTATGTTCTTTTGGGACATACTACAAAGAACTCTTAAAAAGGACATTGAAATTACGCCTTATACAATTAGATTTTTGCTACCTGACAAAAACTCTGTCGTGCCTTGCGATCTATTTGTGTTGATGGGACTGTTCAGCCTTTGGAAAAGCCGCATGATCGGTAGGCATGCAGAGCCACCAAGATCGTCCAAATCCGTGTTTCGGGAGCAGTGTGCTTTGGTGAGAAGTGTATATGCTGCACGTGAAAAACCTCCAAACTGGATGCCGTATCTAGACGCATGTGTTTGTCTCCCAGACTTTTGATGTTCTGATGATTGTGCACTGTCGGGCTGGGGATATGACGGGCTCGTATTAAGCAGCCCAGTAACTTTAGACATGGACATGTTTAAGTAAGTGGAGTTGTTCCTTTTTTACGGAGGTTTTTTCATGCAATAAAGAAAAAAAAAAGTGGCAGTCGTGGCCGAGTGGTTAAGGCGATGGACTAGAAATCCATTGGTGTCTCCCCGAACAGGTTCGAATCCTGTCGATTGCGCACGGTTTAGTTTTAGTCCTTCTTGCATCGATTTAGAGCAGAAGCTCATTACACTCACTCACGTGGCAGTCGTGGCCTATCATTCCACTTCCGGCTTTCGAGCGAAGCGGACGCGGGATGGCTGGCTCGTCAGGAGCGGTATCAGCGGCCCAGGCCGGCCGCGGAAACAGGTTTTTTGACGTTTCGGCTGACGAGTATCAGGTGATTCTGCCAAGTTTGCCAACCGGGCGCATTGTGCTTAATACTGTTTTCATGCATGGTGATGTGAAGGCTCGACCGTACCGAGTTGAAGACTTCAGGGACGCGTTGGTTCGTCTTGGATTGCTCCCAGAGGTGGTCGCCCATGGGGCGTACCAAATGAACCACGTTTGGGCAGTGACGTTTATAGACGCCGAGGCCACACGTAAGCTGCTCGCTGTCAGTGATGTGAAAGTGAAGGACCATCGCTGTGTAATCGTTGACCCCAACGACCAGGGCGTCCGGTTAAAGATTCACTGGCTGTTGCATGGCGTACCTGACGAAGACGTGCGAGCCGCACTGTTGCCGTATGGGACGGTGTCTGACATCGTAAGGGAAAGGTGGCGCGCACAAGGCGTCACCGACAAAGGGTCAACTACGCGCACCGTGTCCCTAAAGCTGAAGACCGGGGTGAAAATTGACGACATCCCACACCAGCTGCGAGTTGCCGGTGAGCCAGCGCTCGTCGTCGTTCCGGGCAGGGCTCCTCTGTGCCTTCGCTGCAAGACGACGGGTCACATCCGGAAGGAGTGCCAGGTTCCGCGCTGCGCTCGTTGTCGTCGTTTCGGCCACGACGAACCGCAGTGTGTAAAGACGTATGCAAACGTCGCAGGGCCCGTGAGGAACGACGACATGTCGGAACACCTCACGGACGAGGCGGATGCGGAAGAAGCAGCTAAGGAGACGGGCACCAGCTCAGCAGAAACAACGGTCACTCCCCCCTCCCCAAACGCGGACGAGGTCAAGGAGCAGGGTGTCAAGAATTTGCAAGCGTGTTCCGTCGGCGTCGCGGCCGCTAAGGTGGCCAGCAGCAGCAACTCAACTGGGGACACGGAGGTCAGTCACAACACAGTATTCATTCACGAGACAGACAGCATGGTCGAATCTGAGGCAGCGAACTCGGCAGCGGTAGCGAAGCGGACACGCGACGACACGGAGGACCGAACACCAGGTCACGAGTACGCAGACGTCGAAGGACCGCCGATAAAGACTTCCGCGCCGGCACGGCGGGCGTCCTTTCGGCCTAGGCCGAATTTGTTATCAGAGAAAAGAGGGGTGGCAGCACCGCTCCCACCTCAGACTTGACACATGCCACCATGACGGGGTGCTCGGCCACAGACATCACTAAAGGTATGACCATGCTCCCGGGTATTCGTTCATCAGCAATGATTCGTCTAGACAAAGCCATTAGATTCGCGACTAATAATGTTCGAGGGCTCGCAGCAAGGCGCAAGCAAAATCAACTGTTTCGTTTGGTTAGCGAGCTGGAGCTAGACGTCATCGCGATTCAGGAAACTAAAGTTGATGGTGAAGAAGAAACCGGGAGAATGGTTAGCTGTTTTACTTCAAGATACAATGCCGTTGTATTGTCATGCAGTTGGAGCAGCGGCTGGTTGTGTGCTGTTTGTGCGTCAGTGCCTTGGTGTCACAATTCAAGCTGTCACGACTTGTGCGTATGGCCGCTTCGTTGTTTGCGATCTCGTGCTGTATTCATACGAATGGCGCATCATTTGTGTTTATGCACCGAACAACGTTGGTGAAAGGCGCGATTTCTTTGAAGGTATTCGTCAGTATTGCAACTCTGAAAGGCTAACTGTGATAATGGGAGACTTCAATTGTGTACTCTCCGCATCAGATAAAACGAGTAGAAGGCCGCATAGTGATGCCAGCACCTGTGTTCTCGCAGAATTGGTAAATGAGTTTAACCTGGTTGATGTGGCTGGATGTTTAGAGGGTGGGCGAACTGCTCAGTTCACTCATTTCCAGGCTTCTAGCCACGCTCGACTCGATAGGATGTACATATCTCTTGATCTGGTGCCTGTATGCCACGAATACCATGTGAAGCCAGTATCGTTCAGCGATCACTGCTTGGTCACCGTCACTATCGCTGGGAACAAAACTAAAAGTCAAGGATTTGACTGGCAAATGTGGAAGTTAAACTCAAAATTATTATCTGATGACAGTTTCCAAGCCGACGTTGAAAGGCATATAGCAAATATGAATGACAAAGGCGTAACAAAGTTAGGGGCTAAATGGGAGGTTTTTAAACAGAATGTCAAAATGACAGCATTGGAAAGATCGAGCGCTATAGCCAGAGAAGAAAGGGCCGAAGAAAGGTCCCTTCACGTGAATCTACAGCGTCTAATCGATGTGGAAAGCAATAACTCCGGTTTGTTCATAGACGACATACGAGCCCTTATGGGCAAGCTTGAACTACTCGACGCTGACCGATATCGCGGTGTCCTTGTCAGAGCTAGAGCCGAACGGCTGATAAGGGGGCAGGTCCGACAAAAAGGGCGTTAGGCACAGAAAAGTGGCACGCTCGAAAGAATCAGATAGATGAAGTTGAATACCAAGGGACCATTACCAATGAAAAGAAGGAAATCCAGCAAGCTTTCTTCGAGCATTATCGTCAGCAGTTTGTACGGTGTGCAGTTGATATCGAAAGTTTCAAGAGAGTTTATTTACCTTTAATGCCACAACTCGACGAAAAGACGACACGTGTGCTAGAGACCCCCATCACGGAGGACGAAGTGAAATGCGCTATAGGGAATCTGAACCCCGGCAAATCGCCTGGGCCTGATGGACTTAGCGCCGCACTTTATAAAGCTTTCCAGGATTTTCTCTCGCCGGTACTGGAAAAAGTGTATAATGAAGCATATGAGCTTAATGTGCTGCCGCCGTCCTTTGCATCTTCTCATACAGTGCTAATTCCCAAAACGGAGGACCGAGGTCAATTACGCAGTGTTACCTCTTACCGGCCGATTAGTTTAACCAATGTCGACTATAAAATTTTAATGAAAATACTAGCTAAAAGACTGCAAACAGTTATTAAAGATGTTGGAGACCACCAAACATGCGGTATTAAAGACAGGTCCATTTTTACGAACATTCACATCGCGAGGGCCATTCTTGAATGTTGCGATGCTGGTGGACTTGGAGTAGCAATGCTCCAAATAGATCTCGAAAAGGCTTTTGATAGAGTGTCCCACGACTTGCTTTTGTGTATATTAGACTATGTCAAGGTCGGACGCGTCTTCAGAGAAGGAGTGGCCATGGCTTACAGTGCTTGTACAACTAGGCTAATTGTGAACAAATCTGTTGGTGACAGCATTGCGGTTCAACGCTCAGTTCGTCAAGGATGCCCCCTTTCACCTCTTCTCTTTTGTATCTATCTTGAACCTTTATGTTTAAGCATTATCAAGCATGAGAAAATGCGGGGCTTCAAGCCGCATCAAGCAGAAGTGAAGCTTTTGGCTTATGCCGATGATGTCGCGATGTTTTGTGTAGACTACGAAAGCATCGTAGAAGTTGTGAAAACTGTAAAAGATTTTTGCGCTGTAAGCGGCAGTGCTGTTAACTGGGGCAAGTGCGTGGGCTTCTGGCACGGTGACTGGCCAGCGACCCCAGGCATTTTCGCTAACATGAAATTTGTTACCAACCCTGTCAGCTACCTTAGTGCCCCTCTTGAATCGTATCGGGACAGTGACCCATACTGGAAAAACCAAGTCGGTAAACTGAAAGATAGAGTGGACAAATGGAATGGATGGCAGTGGTCGGTGTTTGCTAAAGCCACGATTTGCAATTTGTTTTTAGTGACAAAAGTTTGGTATGTGCTTCAAGTGTTATATTGTTCAAGAGCAAATGTCCAAAAGATGCATCGTATCTTTGTCGTTTTTGTGTGGGGGTCTTCGTGGGAACGGACAAGTCGGACAAATCTCTTCCGCCGGGTGAAGGACGGCGGGCTTGGTTTGGCACATCTGTTTCTGCGCCAGTTAGTCAATCGTTTCATGTTCTTGAGGAATGTGAAAAATCCATTTCTTCGTGCGGTCTGTCAGTTACGCCTGGGTCAAGCTCTCCCGGGAATTGTCGTTTCTTCTGACCGCATGTCAGGAGGTGTCCACGGGTATCTAAAGGAAGTGGTCTTGGCGTACAGGTTCTTGATGGTGCGGTTTGCTTTAGACTATTTGTGGAGTTTAAACCGGAAAAAACTGTATAAAGACTTGTGCGATGTGGTGCTTCCAGAACCGTTGTACAGAGCTGTGTACTCGTCCACAGTGGGCAAAAATGTTCTTAAAAGAGTGAAGAGGATGATGGTGACGGCAGGGGTGAAAACGTTCTTTTTTAAGTTGCACACTGGAACATTAGAGGTAAAGAAATGGAAGGATCAGAAAGGGCTTTTTGTACCCTGGGGTGTCCACTGCATAATATGCAGGAAAGAGGAGACGATTGAACACGTGTTTCTCGAATGCTGGGATGCCGTATTTTTATGGGACGTGCTCCAGAGGACGCTTAAAAAAGAACTACCCATAAGCCCACATGGTATCCGATTCTTGCCAGTAGAAGCGAACAATGATCCACCGTTGGATCTTTTGATGCTACTGGCTCTCCACAGCATATGGAAAAGCAGAATGGCTGTAGAGCACGGTGACGTCGATGCACATTCAGCAAGACAGCTCTTTAGAGAGAGCATACGGGCATATGTGGACGAACAGAAAGCTTTAAAACTAGAGCCAGAATGGTTAGTTAGTTTTGAAGTGTTGTCACATATGAGGGATTTTTAATCCGACAACTTCAGCTAAGGAAGGCTGAAGCTTTTAGCCAATGCTTGATCTTTTATTTTGTAATGTTATTGATGTCATATGTGTCTTTTTTCTGTACGCCCACGGTCAGGAAATAAAGAAAAAAAAGGCAGTCGTGGCCGAGTGGTTAAGGCGATGGACTAGAAATCCATTGGGGTCTCCCCGCACAGGTTCGAATCCTGTCGACTGCGCACGCTTTTGTTTAGTTTTAGTCCTTCTTGCATCGATTTAGAGCAGAAGCTCATTATACACACTCACGTGGCAGTCGTGGCCTGACATTGGCTGATGATGACCTTCCAATATGTACTTTGTTTTGTGTTATTCGTGTTGTGTTCTTGTGAAATGGTATGAACCAAAGCCAGGAAATAAAGAAAAAAAAAGGCAGTCGTGGCCGAGTGGTTAAGGCGATGGACTAGAAATCCATTGGGGTCTCCCCGCACAGGTTCGAATCCTGTCGACTGCGCACGCTTTTGTTTAGTTTTAGTCCTTCTTGCATCGATTTAGAGCAGAAGCTCATTATACACACTCACGTGGCAGTCGTGGCCGAGTGGTTAAGGCGATGGACTAGAAATCCATTGGGGTCTCCCCGCACAGGTTCGAATCCTGTCGACTGCGCACGCTTTTGTTTAGTTTTAGTCCTTCTTGCATCGATTTAAAGCAGAAGCTCATTATACTCACTCACGTGGCAGTCGTGGCCTGACATTGGCTGATGATGACCTTCCAATATGTACTTTGTTTTGTGTTATTCGTGTTGTGTTCTTGTGAAATGGTATGAACCAAAGCCAGGAAATAAAGAAAAAAAAAAGACAGTCGTGGCCGAGTGGTTAAGGCGATGGACTAGAAATCCATTGGGGTCTCCCCGCACAGGTTCGAATCCTGTCGACTGCGCACGCTTTTGTTTAGTTTTAGTCCTTCTTGCATCGATTTAGAGCAGAAGCTCATTATACACACTCACGTGGCAGTCGTGGCCGAGGATTCTACTTCCGGCCACCGAGCGTGACGGACGTGTGTATCATGTGCTCCCAAGGAGCGGATTCAGCGGCCCAGCTGGGCCGTGGTATCAGGAGTACGGAAAGGCCTGCCAAGGATTATGAACTGGTTCTGCCGCATCTGCCTACAGGTTCGAGTGTTTTGCATACTGTGTTTTTGCATGGCGACATAAAAGCCAGGCCGTACCGGGTGGAGCACTTTCGAGACTCCCTCGCTCGTCTTTCACTTTTGCCCGAAGTGGTTGCCCTCGGGGCATATCAAATGAATCACGTATGGGCGGTAACGTTTAAAGGTGAAGAGGGGAAAGCGAAGATTTTGCAAGCCGAAGCTTTTGAAGTGAAAGAGCACCGATGCGTGGTCATTGACCCCTGCAACCAAGGCATCAGGCTAAAACTTTTCTGGCTGCTTCACGGCGTGCACGACGATGATGTGCGAGCGGCGTTGGCGGCTTATGGAAAAGTTACGGAAATTTCAAGAGACAAGTGGAGAGTGCAAGGGTGTGTCGACAAGGCTTCAACGACACGAACGGTCACGCTGAAGCTCAAAGTGGGCGTGACCATTGATGACCTGCCGCATCAGCTTCGGGTCGCCGAGGACGTCGCACTCGTCCACGTCCCAGGCAGAGCCCCGCTTTGCCTCCGGTGCCGCGGGAAAGGTCATATACGGCGTGAGTGTCGTGTGCCGCGCTGCGGGCTGTGTCGCCGTTACGGCCATGACGAGTCCCAGTGTGTGCGCACGTATGCCAACGTTGCAGGCCCCGTGCCGAGTGAAGTGGCAGGCGAGCACTTGATGGACGCAGTGGACGCCGAGGAAGCGAGCAGTGGAAACACCGAGGAGGCAGAACAGAACGAACACTCCTCTGAGAAGACCCCTGCCCCTAAAGAACAATGTGAATCAGAATTGATAGTTCCGTTGTCGAATGTCGCTGGGACCGAGTCACCCACGAAAGAAAACGGCAATGCCAGTGGTGCAAGCCCAGCTTCGTCTACGCAACACTGTGAGGAACAGGGAGGCACTGAAGCTGAGATGCCAGCTGCTTCTACCTTGCCTGTGAAGCGTGGGCACGAAGACAGTGTCAACGACGGATCAACGCAAGGAGGAGCGGAAAACGGACAGCCTCCACTGAAGGCGGCCCCCCTTCGCCGGTCGTCCTTCAAGCCAAGGCCAAACGTGCCTCCAGACCGGAGAACTGTGTCGCCTGTGCCTCCGCCATAGCGGGGGTACCCTTTCCGGTCGAGACGTTACAAGCCCGGTCCATGATCGGGAGGAGCGCTTGGAACAATGGACAGACTCGCCAAAACGGAAGGATGGTTAACCCATGCAACAGTTGAACCGCAATGCTGTCTGTCTGCAGAAGAGATGTGAGTGAAATGTTTCGCGATTTATAATTTCTTGAGATGGCGACCAATTTATCAACTAGCTTGCGCGTAGCCACGCTAAATGTGAGAGGGCTGTCAACGCGTCGGAGACAACAGCAGCTGAACCGCCTTCTGCTGGAAAATGAAATTGATGTGCTAGCAGTTCAAGAGAGCAAAATGGAAAGCGAACAACAAACAGATAAAATGGCTGAAATATATCGTTCTAGATATAGTGTTTGCGTTTGTCATGCGGTTGGAAGATCGGGGGGATGTGTCATTTTCATTCGAAATTGCATAGAGTGCGTACAGTCTGTGTTCTCGTGTGAGAGTGGTCGGCTTTTGATATGTGATTTCAGTTTTTCTGGATTGGACTGGAGAGTGATCTGTGTTTATGCGCCTACTAGAACGTCTGAGCGCGAAGAGTTTTTCCACTATATGAAAGCCTTCCTAATACATGAGAGGCGTGTTCTCCTGCTTGGAGACTTCAACTGTGTCTGTAGACCGGAAGATAGAACAACAGACCGTGTCCTTCGTGACAAGAGCGCAGAGTTACTTATTGACATTGTTAATGAGGCAGAGCTTGAAGATGCTGGCTGTATACTGACGCATGAAGGCCAAGCAATGTTCACGCACTTTCAAGGTAGCTGTCATGCAAGGTTGGACCGAATATATGTTCCTATTGATTGTGTGCCCCTGTGCTCGGAATATCAAACACTTCCCATGAGCTTTAGTGACCACTCCCTCGTAATGATTACTCTAGGCATGAAAAGTAAGACAACAAAGTTCAATTGGGAGCTATGGAAATTTAATGAAAAGCTGCTACGGGATGAAGAGTTTATCACTAAAGTGAAAGAGTATATTACGCATCTGTTGCAAAATGACTCTAATTTTATACAAGCATGGGAGCAGTTTAAGTGCGATATAAAGATAGCTGCAATTGACCGAGCATGCACTCTCCGACGTAAAGAAAGAGAACAAGAAAAAGAACTTCGAAGCACCCTTGAATACATGCTTAGCATGGAGAGCGTTAAGCCTGGCTTGTTCGCCCAAGATATAAAAAAGATAAAAACCAAACTTGAGGTGATAGACGAAGAGAAGTATCGCGGTGCGGTGATAAGGGCACGCAGCGAAAAATTGTGGCTCGGAGAGACGCCCACGAAAAGGGCACTTAGTGATGAAAAACGGTACGCAGTGTCAAAAGAGATAAAAGAAATCTGCTATCAGAACGTAGTTACCTCGGAAAAGAAAACGATTGAACGGGCGTTTGTAGAATTTTACAGGGAGTTGTTTAGCCTCAAAACACCGGACATTGTACGCTTCAGAAAAGACTTTCTGTCGCTGATGCCAAGAGTGGAAGACGAAGTTGCGCAGACACTTGAAGCAAGTATTACTTCCGAGGAAATTGAGGCCGTTATCGGGGAATTAAATTCCAATAAGTCACCCGGACCAGATGGTCTTGGTGCTGCCATATACAAGGCCTTTCCAACAGAAATGGCTGTTTTACTGGAAAGAGTTATTAGTGAATGCTACGAAAAGAACGTACCTCCTCCGTCTTTTCGAATGTCACACGTTGTACTAATCCCGAAAACAGATGACCCAGTTAAGCTTCAGTCTGTAGCGTCTTACCGTCCTATAAGTCTAACGAATGTTGACTATAAAATTTACATGAAAGTATTAGGGCGACGACTCCAACGCGTAATTACTTCTCTTGTAGGCCCACATCAGACATGCGGTATAAAAGGAAGGACCATTTTTACTAATATACACGCAGCAAGGAGTGTTCTCGAATGTTGTGACGCGATGCATGACCACGTAGCCATGATGCAATTAGACCTCCACAAAGCATTTGACAAAGTGGTACATGAAATTTTGTTCTCTGTTTTAGAGTATGTCAATGCTGGTTCCGTGATCACAAATGGCGTGAAAATGGTTTACGAGTGCTGTTCAGCGAGACTGGTCGTGAATAAGCATTTAACCGATCGTATACCTGTCCAGTCGTCAGTAAGGCAGGGCTGTCCTCTGTCTCCCCTTTTGTTTGCGCTTTATCTGGAGCCTTTCTGTTTAAGATTGCTTACAAGGCCAAACATACGCGGTTATAGATTTTTTCAAAGTGAAGTTCGGGTTTTGGCATACGCGGACGATATTGCGGTTTTTTGTACAGACCATGAGAGCGTGCAAGAAGTTGTAAAAGAAGCCACTGCTTTTTGCACTGCAAGTGGAAGTGAAATTAGTTGGGCAAAGTGTTTAGGATTCTGGCACGGAAACTGGCAATACGCGCCTGAACTGTTCTCCAGTATGCAATGGACAATAACGCCAGGAAATTACCTTGGTGTGCCACTAAAGCATTACCGTGAAAGTAAGGAATGTTGGGCCGGTAAAGTTGAGCAAGTGAAAACCCAAACAAACAAATGGGGAGGACATAACTTTTCTATGTTCGCAAGAGCTACCGTTTGCAATATGTTCCTAGTTGCAAAACTTTTTTACATGCTGCAAGTGTTATCTATGTCAAGAATCTCTGTTCAAAAACTGCATAGGGTATTTGCCACGTTTGTGTGGGCTTCAACATGGGAGCGTACCAGTCGATGTAATTTGTTTCATACGGTGCATAATGGTGGACTGGGATTGTCACATTTATACTTAAAGCAGATTGTAACCAGGTTCTTTTTTTTGCGCGAACAAAGCGATGTTTTTCTTAGAACGGTAATCCAAGTGCGATTGCGTGATTCACTGCCGGAATATGTAGTTTCGACTATGTCTACAGGGACAGTGGCTCTAAGTGCTTTTCTTCGCGAAGTTGTCGCGTCCTTCCAAATAGTGAAGGCGAGATTTTCAAATGAGTATATGTGTACTGTTACGCGGAAAAGGCTGTACAAAGATTTATTGGAAACCTTTTTACCTGTGCCTCTTTATCGCGCTGTATATGCTTTGAGTCCGGAGCGGGACGTGTTGAAGAGAGTGAAAAGAATGCCCATCAGATCGTCCGCTAAATCTTTCTTTTTTCAATTGCATACCGGCACTCTTCCGGTGAAGCCATGGCTGGAAAGCAAAGGCCTTTTCGTGCCTTGGTCTGCTGACTGTTTAATTTGCAAAAAGCTGGAAACCATAGAGCATATTTTCCTTGATTGCCACGATGCGGTTTTTTTGTGGGACGTGCTGCAGCGCACTATTAAAAAGGACTTACCAATAACGCCGTTTGGCATACGCTACCTTCCATGCGCCCAGCCAGGAGAAGTGCCCAGTGATTTATTGATGGTCTTGTGTATGCACAGCATATGGAGAACGCGGATGGATGTTCGGCATGAGCATGTTGTCGTACACCCAGCCCATCAATACTTTGTTGAAAGTGTAATGTACACGCGTGATGTTTTCGGAGGGCAATCTGAACCCCCGGATTGGCTGCCAGTCTTGGACAAGCTCATGTCACCTAATCCATTTTATCACAAGAAACCTGTAAGAAAGTGACTTGTGTTTTTAATTCCATGCGACTTTTCATCGTTCTTTGTAGTTGCCAAGTCGGTAATAAAGAAAAAAAAAAAAAAAAAAAGGCAGTCGTGGCCGAGTGGTTAAGGCGATGGACTAGAAATCCATTGGGGTCTCCCCGCACAGGTCCGAATCCTGTCGACTGCGCACGCTTTTGTTTAGTTTCAGTCCTTCTTGCATTGATTTAGAGCAGAAGCTCATTATACTCAGTCACGTGGCAGTCGTGGCCGAGTGGTTAAGGCGATGGACTAGAAATACATTGGGGTCTCCCCGCACAGGTCCGAATCCTGTCGACTGCGCACGCTTTTGTTTAGTTTTAGTCCTTCTTGCATCGATTTAAAGCAGAAGCTCATTATACTCACTCACCCCTCAAGCCGCGTCCGAGCAATCCCGCCGATGCTCGGCAGACGGGCAAGCCGCCACCGTAGTTTTTTCCTGTCAGGGTCGTAAAAGGGTTGGGGGGGATATTGGTGACAACAATGGCTGAAACACTGTAAAAATTAGTATTTGAACGGATGCCGGAAAAAGGCGTTTACGTTCCTTTTAAATCCAAGGCAGAATTTTGGTTGGGAAGCATGCGGTTCTCACGGTATCGCAAATGTATCAAACGAGAAGCATGTTTCATTGTGATGGGTATACCTTTTTTTTTACCTTTTATTATTCCTCTCAGAAAATGACGAAAAAAAATGTAAAAGAAAGAGAGAGGGAGCCCGGACCAGCAAAGCTTTGCCAGGCTTAATCCAATTTAAGATAAAAGAAAAGGAGCTAAACGCCCAAAATAAAAAAATAATTTAGATGAAAAAAAAATCATAAATATGTAAAAAATGTACAGTCTTTGTCAAAAATATACGGCCCAAGGGTTTCGCTTCTAAGCCCTGTAACGCGGCTCCTGGTAGCAATACTGGAATATGAAAGTAATCTAGAGCAGAATAAGGACGAGTTTTGTCATCTATGACATTTGGAACGACAGAGTTGTGGTGCGAGCCCCGTTACGGGGCTTAGAAGAAAAACCCCTGGGCCGTATACTTTTGACAAGGACTGTACGTTAAAGATACAAAAGGAAACAAAGATCACAACTGCCTAGTTACAATATAGATAGATGTATGAAATGGAAAAAGGATGAAGAAAGAAAGAAAAAGCAAAAGAAAATAACAAAAAGATAAAGAAGTCCAGGAAAGAAGGAAGCAGAGAAGAAAATGTCCGTGGGTAGCCAGAAACTGGAAAAGAAGAGAGAACAGAAATATAAAAATTGTGCATTAAGGATTAGCCAATTCGCAAAAAATATAACTTTAAAGTAAATATGCGAAACACACTTCAGCCTAGAAAAAATAAATAAATAAATAAATATATATATATATATATATATATATATATATATATATATATATATATATATATATATATAAAGCGGTTACCAAAGTCTGTAATTAAATGAGAAAAAATAGTATTGAAAAACGTCGCGAATACGAAACTAATGGAGGCACAAAGAAACACAAAACATCACGCATAAAATCCTTGACAGCTTGAGAAGACGTCCATTACTATGAAATTATAGAATAAAATTCTGTAGCCATGGCAAGCATTCTTGAAACATCGTTACGGGTAGCCACTCTAAACGTAACAGGGGTATAATACCCCTGTCACACGAGCAAATTTAATGTCATTCGTATCGAATGAAATTAGCATCTAATGTCATTATTCCCATGCTACACGAGAAAATTTAATGTCATTAGGTTCGAATGACATTCTTCATCGAATGAGTTTGGGGAACTCATTCGCATTCGATCTCGAACCGAATGTGTACTCTTGACGCCAGATACGCTGTAGAAACAAGTAACGCAACAACATATTCTGCGCACATTGAAATTTAAAAATTATATTTCTAAATTTTTGTTTTAAAACCTGTTAATTTAGGTGTAAAATTATTAGCACTGCAAACTCTCGCGGAACGGCATTACTCTCGGTCACAGCAGTGGCCCAGTAATGGCAGCGACTCACGATCATTTTGGGCTCTGTGTCCTTTGGTAACCGCATCTCCCCGTATGTTTATCTGGGAACTATTTAAAGTTTTGACTGAGCGCCTCACAGTTTGGACGCCATTTGCATGCTCTACGTGTATCCGTGCGTCTCCGCACTGTGTATCCGCACTCCGCTGTGTTCAGCCATATTGTTTGTTTACATATTTCGGATTTCTGGGTGACTCGATACTTAGCTTGGTTTTTTATGGCTAACGTGCTACAGCACAGCCAAAAGTAATGTTTTTCGCTTGAATTATCGTACAGAAATGTTTTGATCAGCTTTAAAATGTTACACAGTGATTTCAAACGCCTTTTATGCGCACTGATGCTCCTTAAGTGCAGCATTTTTTGTAGCTGATCGTAATTGCTACCATTTGCGAATATTATATTTTACCGTGTAGCACCGAAAGAAACCGAATGACATTCGATGCATCGAGTGACATTCGATTCGAATGACATTAAATCTGCTCGTGTGACAGAGGTATTAGTCGCGTTCTTGACAATGACCTACATGTAGTTGCCGTCCAGGAGACAAAAATTGAAAACGAAGAAGCGACTGATCGGATGGTGTCCAATTTCCGTATGCAGGTTCATGTATGTGTATGTCATGCAGATGGTGGATCAGGTGGTTGTGCCCTATTCATACGCAATAACATTAAGATTTCTGTGGAATCAGTGTTTTCTTGTCAAAGTGGGCGCCTTTTAGTCGTTGATTTCACCTATTCTGGTCTGTCTTTCCGTGTCATTTGTGCCTATGCACCGAATGTTGAAACAGAGAGTCGATACTTCTTTGAGCGTTTTGATGCTTACATACACTGTGACAGAGTGATAGTACTGTTGGGAGATTTCAACTACGTGTGCTCAGCTTGGGATCGCGCTAAGTGTGCACGTGTCCGAGACAAAAGTGCAGAGGTGCTAAATGCAATGGTACATGAATGCAATCTCGAAGACATAGAAAGCGTGCTGACCGGTGAAAATCGTCCGCAGTACACTCATTTCGAACGTGAAAGTCACGCGAGACTAGACAGAATATATGCATCACATGAGTTGGTATCCTTATGTACTGCCTACGAAGTCAAGCCCGTCCAGTTTAGTGATCATTGCTTGGTGATGGCAACGTTTCGGGAAAGACAGAGGAATATTCGATTCAACTGGGACCTATGGAAATTAAATGTGAGGCTGTTGGAGGATGAGGTCTTCGTTAACGCAGTAACGGAAGAATTCGAAAAGTTACTTGAAATGCAGCCCCCCTGTTTTGCAGTCGACTGGGAGGAATTTAAAGCAAGCTGCTGTGTCTGTATATATATATTTCATATGGCTTCTCCCACATCATCACCCATCATGACCTTCTTTCTTCTCTCCTTCCCCTTCCCCAGTGCAGAGTAGCAGGCCAGATTTGAATTATTCGGGCCAACCTCTCTGCCTTTTCCTTTCAATAAATCCATCTATCTATCTATTAAACAGCGAGTTAAAATGAAAGCCGTCGAAAGAAGCAGCCTCATAGCATACCAGCAAAGAGAGAACGAAACAAAACTCCAGCAAGAACTGGAGTTCTTGATAAGCATGGAAAACATTCAGCCAGGTAATTACACGAAAGAAATAAGGGAAGTTAAAAGCCAGCTGGAAGGTGTGGATGCGAAAAAATACAAAGCGGCGATTGTACGCGCTAGATCAGAGAAGCTCTGGGCAGGAGAATCGCCAACTAAGCGAGCGCTATCTGACGAAAAAAGATATGCATGTCAGAAAGAAATACGCCAGTTATCAACCGGGAACGCAATCACATCGGATAACACCGTTATCAAGAAAGTGGTTGCCGATCATTTTAAGGATCTGTTTAGTTGCTCACGCGAGGCACAAGACGGATTCCAGAAATTCCTTTCGCTTATGCCACGTCTCGATGAAACGGTCAAGAAGCAACTGGAGCAGCCAATTACTGAGGGCGAAATAGAATGCGCAATCGACGCCCTCGCCCTAGGTAAAACACCCGGGCCTGACGGTCTAGGAGCGGCTTTTTACAAAGTTTTCAGAACGAAGGCAGCCTGCATGTTGCATAAGGTTCTGGATGAAGCTTACGAAATAAAAAGAGTGCCCTTGTCTTTTACAACTTCGCACATTGTGCTCATACCAAAGAGGGATGATGCGGACAAACGTTTGTTGGTAGGGTCCTATCGTCCGATCACTCTTACCAACGTAGACTACAAGATTTTTATGAAAGCTCTGTCCAAACGCTTGCAGTCAGTGATAACAACTTTAGTTGTACCGCACCAGACTTGTGGCATAAAAGGCAGAAGTATAGCAACTAATGTCCATGTTGCTCGGAGTATTCTTGAGTGTTGCGATGCATTTGGTGACCGCGTGGCTATGATGCAGCTCGACCTGGCGAAGGCGTTCGACCGTGTATCGCACGAGGTTCTGCTATGCGTTTTGGAGCATTCGAACGTCGGTACTGCTATAAACGAGGGAGTGAGAATGGCCTACACGAACTGCTCAACGCGAGTCATAGTAAACAGAGAACTCACTGGCAGCGTGCCAGTTTTGTCGTCCGTGAGGCAAGGATGTCCGCTGTCACCCTTGCTGTTCGCTGTGTACCTCGAGCCACTCTGTTTGGCCATTGCAAATAGCCAACTTATAACAGGTTATAGACTGCAGGCGGCCCATGTTAAAATCTTGGCTTACGCCGATGATATCGCCACTTTTTGCTCCGACAGAGGCAGTATTCAGCATGCCACAACTGTTGTACAACACTTTTGTGAGTGCACCGGGGCCCAGATAAACTGGGAAAAGAGTCATGGCTTTTGGCATGGAGACTGGGAAGCCACGTCGGACAATTTTTGTCGGCTCAATTGGGTATCTGTTCCAAAACGTTATCTTGGTGTACCGCTTGATGCCTATCGCGACCCAGAGTCATATTGGGCTAGCCAAGCGTTGTCTGCAAAAGAAAAGGCTGACGCGTACGGCAAGGAAGGCAATTGTCGATGTTTTCCCGAGCCACAATCTGCAATCTCTTCCTTGTATCTAAGATCTGGTATGTAATGAATGTGTTGGGTGCCATGAGGATCAGTGTACAAAAAATTCATTGTGTTTTTGCTGTGTTTATTTGGGCTTCGACATGGGAGAGAACAAGTCGAACCAATCTTTTCCTTCCTGCCAAGAAGGGAGGACTAGGGCTTGTGCATTTATTCATGCGCCAGGTTGTATCGCGCTTTATTTATCTAGGCGACCAAAACAATCCATTTCTCCGGACAGTGATTCAAGTCAGGCTCAGCAGACTCCTTCCAGGGTTTGTGGTGTCGTCATGTCAAAATATGTGCGATGCCGTGACTGTATATCTGCGTGAAGTTATGCTTGCTTATATGTTGTTAAATGTGCGTTTCTCTCATGAATATCTGTGCAATGTCACCAAGAAGAAACTCTATAGAGACCTCACTGACAACATGCTTCCCCAGCCTTTGTACCGTTTGCCATACCGTGGAGGCTCCGGACAAGACGTCCTTAAAAGAGTTAAAAGAATGCCGGTAATATCTTCAGTCAAAACTTTTTTCTTTAAATTGCACACTAACACGCTACCCGTTAAGACATGGCTTGATAGCAAAGGCATCTTCGTACCCTGGACTATAGCAATTGTTTTTTATGCAAAAAACCTGAAACAATAGAGCGTGTTTTTCTTGACTGCTGGCACCCAATATTTCACTGGGATGTTTTACAGCGCACGCTTAAGAAACAGTTACCACTCGATCCATATGGAATAAGGTTCTTTCCGATAGAAACATCACAGGATATACCATATGATTTGATTATGCTTGTGGGCCTGCACTCAATATGGAAAACGAGGATGCAATTTTAACATGCAGATCTTGTCGTGCGTCCTGTTCGCAAGCATTTTGTTGAAAGTGTCGTTTCACCAAGAGAGTGTTACCGAGCACTCCCTGATCCACCAGAATAGATTACCTTGCTTGACGTTTTGGCGTCGCTGAGAGAATTTTTATCCGTGTTTGCCGAAGCCTGGCTTACGCGTTTTATGCACTGCATTTCTGATTTCACTTTCAAATGTCAAAGTCGGCAGTAAAGAAAAAAAAAGTGGCAGTCGTGGCCGAGTGGTTAAGGCGATGGACTAGAAATCCATTGGGGTCTTCCCGCACAGGTTCGAATCCTGTCGGCTGCGCACGCTTTTGTTTAGTGTTAGTTCTTGCATCGATTTAGAGCAGAAGCTCATTATACTCACTGACGTGGCAGTCGTGGCCGAGTCTTTGCCACTCAATATTACTACCTTGTCGCACTTAAGATGCATTTCGAGTCTTTCGAAAAATGTTTTGCGCTCGCTCACCGCGTTCGGAGCGTAAACACAGACAACACGATAACTATAATTCGAAAACGAAAAGTCAACAACAAGAAGGCGACCGCATTGGGAAGCCACAACGGAAGCAACGTTGATGCCTAAACTTTTACGAATAAATAAAACGCAGCCACCCGACGCGCCGACGGAATGGCAGACGCGTACGCCATACAAAGAAGAAAAGGACGACGCCATACGATCAGTTAGCTCTTCGCTTTCAATCTTAGTTTCTTGGATAGCGATTTAAACCTTTCGTGACAGCCGAAGTCTGGTTGTTGCGAGTTTTACCATTATTGTGGACTTTTTTTGAATTGATTGCGAACTCAAAACAGGCAATAAAGAAAAAAAAAGGCAGTCGTGGCCGAGTGGTTAAGGCGATGGACTAGAAATCCATTGGGGTCTCCCCGCACAGGTTCGAATCCTGTCGACTGCGCACGCTTTTGTTTAGTTTTAGTCCTTCCCGCATCGATTTAGAGCAGAAGCTCATTATACTCAGTCATGTGGCAGTCGTGGCCGAGTGGATTCTGCTTCCGGCCACCGAGCGTGTCATAGGCTCCCGAGGAGCTGCGATTGCGGCCCAGGCTGGCCGCGGTAACAGGCTTGATGGAAACGAAAACAAGGAATAACAGATCATTTTGCCGCATCTGCCCACCGGACGCGTTGTTTTCAACACAGTTTTTTTGCACGGCGACGTACGAGTGCGACCCTTTAGGGTTGAAGATATCCGGGACGCCCTGGCCAAGACTGGTACGCTCCCAGACGTGGGGGCCTTGGGGGCTTACCAAATAAACCATGTCTGGGCGGTGACATTGAGCAGCACTGAAGCAACTAAGCGGCTGCTAGCCTTCAAGGAGCTTCAAGTGAAAAGCCGACGGTGTATCGTCATTGACCCGGAGGATCAACAGGTGAAGCTACGGCTCCACTGGATGTTGCATGGCGTGGCGGATGAGGATATCCGAACTGCTTTTGCGGCTTTCGGTGAGGTGACCGAAGTAACCCGTGAGCGGTGGCGAGTCCAGGGCGTTCACGAAAAGGGCTCAACAACAAGAACCGTGCTTCTGAAGTTGAAGCCTGGGATGAAGATAGAAGACCTGCCTCACCAGATAAGAGTAGCAGGGGAGTTGACCCTTGTTGTGGTGCCTGGGCGGCCAATGCAGTGCCTGCGCTGCCGCGGGACCGGGCATGTGCGCCGGGAATGTAAGATTCCGCGTTGTTCGACGTGTAAGCGTTTTGGCCACTCCGAGGAAGATTGTGTGCGAACGTATGCAGTGGCTACTGCACCAAACAGCGAGGGCGGACATGACGGAGCACCAAATGGATGTCGCAGAGACAGAAGAGGCCGCAAAAGGAGTCGGAGAAGCTGAAAAGTTAGCAGCAACGACAGGCATGTTAGTGCCCACGGGGGGTGGTGACGAGATACTCGGTAGGCAAGACAAGGAAGTCACACTACCAAACAACGGACCGTCAGAGGAAGAAAGGGTGAGCGATGCCGAGAGCTCAAAAATTGAACTTCCGGAGTCTGCGGGCAGACAGGAAACCCTCGAAAAGAGCAGCGGCCGAGCGAACAACGCCCGAGCGAACAACGCCCAAGGCCCTGCGAAGTGTGCCCACGACGAGAGCACCAGTGAGACAAACAAGGCAGAGGCAGCTAGCAACGACGAGCCGCCGATAAAAACGCCAATAGGGAGGCGGGCGACCTTCAAACCAAGACCGAATGTCTCGACGGACAGGAGAGCTGCCGAAAAGCCGCCCCTGTCACAAGGTCTGCCAGTCCAACCTCATGGCTCTGGCGTCAACGAAAGCGTCTAGCGCCATGCTAGACGCTTTCGAGAGTGAAAGGTAAGCACCATGCTCTTGGCCTCTTTTCACTCTAAGAAAATGGCTTATGTACTGTCACTAAAGGTTGCGACCCTTAACGTGAGAGGTCTAGCAGAGAAAAGGAAGCAGAGCCAAGTCCTGCGCCTTTTAAATGAAAATGACATCGATATACTTGGAGTTCAAGAGACAAAAGTCGAGGGTGAACAAGAGACCGAGAGCATGGTGCAACGTTTCACGTCGCGGTTTTACGCAGCTGTCAGTCATGCAGTCGGTACTTCTGTTGGATGCGTCCTGTTTGTGAAGAAGTTGCCGGGTCTTGTAGTGCAGTCGCATGCTTCTTTTCCGTCGGGTCGGGGTGTGGTCCTCGATTTTAGTTTTTGCTCGGCTGAGTGGCGTGCTGTTTTTATATATGCACCTACGGTAGTTGATGAGAGGGCTGCTTTGTTTGATTTTGTTGAAGAGTATTTAAACACGGATAAGCAACTTGTCTTTCTGGGAGATTTCAATTGTGTACTGAGCTCCGGTGACAAAACTAGCCATCGTACATTTAGGGATCGTAGCACAGAGGTACTTTCGCGCTTGATTGACGAGTTTGCACTGGAAGACGTTGCAGAGTGTCTCACGAGCGAGCGACGGGTTCAGTATACGCATTTTCAGGGTGCTAGCCACGCCCGCTTTGACAGAATTTATGTGTCCGCAGAACTGGCTCCAAAATGCCAGGATTATTATGTTTTGGCGGTAACGTACTCAGATCACTGCATGGTTCAGTGTGCAATTGGAACAAGAAAGGGAGGTAGCGGTTTTAATTGGGAATTGTGGAAGTTAAATAATAAACTGCTGAATGACGAGCAATTCACCAGACTAGTAGAAGAAGAAATTGATAACATTTGTCAGGAGGACACCCACGAACTGGGTCAAGAATGGGAACTGTGTAAGAAACAAATTAAAATCAAAGCTATAGAAAAGGCCAGCTGCATACGGTTTCAAGAAAAACAAAATGAAATGCATTTAAGATCTTTGCTAGATAAATTGTTAGCCCTGGAGTGTAACACGCCAGGGTTATACATGGACGACGTTAGAAAAATAAAACAAAGACTTCAACTGCATGACGAAGACCGTTATCGCGGAGCACTGGTGCGTGCGAGAGCGGAAAAATTGGCCATGGATGAGACGCCGACAAAAAGATCGTTGGGAATAGAAAAACCAAATGCAAGGCGAAATCACGTGGCAGAGGTAGATTGGGCAGGACGCACAGAAACGGATAACGAAGGAATCGCGAAAGCTTTCCGGGAGTATTATGAAGATCTATTTCCGTCCCGAGAGGTTTATTTGGACCGTTTTAAAGAATCCTTTCTTGACGCGATGCCAAAAATTGATGACGAACAAAAAGAAAGACTGGAGCGGCCAATAAGCGAAAAAGAAGTGCAGCAGGCAATAGAAAAGTTAAACCCAGGGAAATCACCCGGGCCGGAGTGCGGCTTTTTATAAAGCGTTCAAGGAACAGCTATCTCGTTTGTTGTGTGCCTTATTTAATGAAGCGTATGAACTTAAGACACTGCCCGCGTCTTTCGGATCGTCGCACACAGTATTATTCCGAAAACTGACCAACCAGATAAGCTTAGGCAGTTGTCGTCTTACAGGCCCATTGCTGTGACAAACATTGATTACAAGATTTATATGAAGGTGCTTGCTGGCAGACTACAAACGGTCATATGCGAACTAGTGGGTCCTCACCAAACGTGCGATATCAAAGGGCGATCTATCTTTCAGAACATTCACAAAGCGAGAAGTGTGCTCGAATGCTGCGATGCAACTCATGCATGTGTTGCGTTACTGCAGTTGGACTTGGAGAAAGCTTTTGATTGTGTCACATACTATTCTGTTCAGTACATTAGATTATGTTAATGTCGGCTCTGTTATTCGAGAGGGAGTGGCCTTGGCGTACCGTAACTGCACTACGAGATTAATTGTCAATAAGTCACTGGGGGCCCCCATCAACGTACGACGTTCGGTGGGCCAAGGTTGCCCCCTCAGCCCTCTTTTGTTCGGCATCTATATTGAAACATTGTGTTTAAGCATTCTAAAAAACAATTACATTGATGGTTTTTCGACTGCAGGAGTGAGAAGTCAAATTACTGGCTTACGCAGACGATGTTGCGGTTTTTTGTATAAATAAGGAGAGTATAAAGAGGACAGTGGATGTGGTAAAACATTTTAGCAAAGTCACAGGGAGTCAAGTTAACTCAGGTAAGTGCCTGGGATTTTGGCACGGAGAATGGCAGCTGACCCCCGACACTTTCGCTAATGTGTCGTGGGTTACAACGCCTGCAAAGTACTTGGGTGTGCCCTTGGAATTTTACAAGGAAAGCGAGCCATACTGGCTAGAGCAGGTCAAAGAAACCCGTGAAAAAGTGGAGAAATGGAAAAGCGCTCAATTATCAATATTTGTAAGAGCCGCAGTTTGCAAACTGTTTAATTAGTAAGTTATGGTATGTAATGCAAGTGTTGCATTGCTCCCGTGTAAATGTGCAAAAATTGCATCCAGTTGTTGCGGTGTTTGTTTGGGCCTCGAGTTGGGAGAGGTGCAGTCGGACAAATTTGTTCCGGCAGGTGAAGCGTGGGGGGCTTGGTCTGGGTCATTTGTTTGTGCGACAGATTGTCAACCGGTTTATGTTTTTTAGGGATGCCAGCGATCCATTCCTGCGCACAGTGTGTCAACAAAGACTTGGTCGAGCGTTGCCTGATTACGTAGTTTATACTCATGCCAGGTTCTATTTTTGGATTCTTTAGGGAAATTGTTGTGAGCGTGAAATTCTTAAGCGCACGTTTTTCGAAAGAGTATTTAAGTAATGTTAACAGGAGAACATTATACAAGGATGTTTGTGAAGGGGTGTTCCCGGTGCCCTTGTACAGAGCTTTATAGTTTGGAGGCACAGGAAGGAATGTATTAAAACGCGTAAAGAAAATGCAAGTTGCTACGGGAGCTAAAACGTTTTTCTTTATGCTACATACCGTTACTTTGTGTGTAAAATCATTTATGGAGGAAAAGGGTATGTTCCTACCGTGGGGGGCCCAATGTCTCATATGCAAACAGCCAGAGACAATAGATCACGTGTTTTAGCATTGCTGGGAGGGGGTATATTTGTGGGATGTTCTGCAAAGGACAATAAAAAAACAGTTGCCCCTTGATTCCCATGGCATTAGGTATTTGCCATTGGATAACCACGATGATATCCCGTTAGACCAGGTTATGTTCATGTGCCTCCACAGTATATGGCGCGCACGAATGGCTGGTTATCACTGCGATCCAGATGCACGGCCAGCCCGCATGTATTTCCGTGAAAGTTTGCAGCGATGGCTCGACGTGCTTAAATTGCAACCATGTGCTCCTGAGTGGCTGTCAAAGCTGGAACCTTTGACGGTGCTCAAGGAATTTTAACATGACAATGCCTGCCCCTCAGTGGGTGTTAGGCAACGCGAACTAGCTTTGTGTACATATATTATTCCTTTGTTCCTGTTGTTCTGAGTTCCAGTGCGGTGTATTTGTGTTAAAGTCCGCAGTCCTTGACTTTGGGACCTCCTTCTGTATTCATGTTTTGTTAACCTTTGAAATACAATAAACTTCAAACTTCAAACTTCAAAGAAAAAAAAAGGCAGTCGTGGCCGAGTGGTTAAGGCGATGGACTAGAAATCCATTGGGGTCTCCCCGCACAGGTTCGAATCCTGTCGACTGCGCAAGCTTTTGTTTAGTTTTAGTCCTTTCCGCATCGATTTAGAGCAGAAGCTCATTATACTCAGTCACGTGGTAGTCGTGGCCGCGATAGCGAACGGTCGCAGAATCACGAGCTCCGTCGGAGCGGCGATAGCGGCCGTTGCTGGCCACGGAAACAGGCTTAGCGCCGAAGAAGACAAGGACTACGAGATCGTTTTGCCTACCCTGCCCACCGGACGTGTTGTGTTAAACACGATGTTTTTGCACGGCGACGTGCGTATGAGGCCCTACAGGGTCGAGGACTTCAGGGATGCCCTCGCTAACGTCGGTGCGCTCCCCGACGTCGTGGCGTTGGGGGCGTACCAAATCAACCATGTGTGGGCGGTAACCATGAACAGCACGGAAGCCGCGAAGAAGCTGGCCGCCTTAAAGGAGCTGGAAGTCAAGGGACGCCGCTGCCTCATATTCGACCCTGAAGACCAGCAGGTGAAGCTACGCCTGCACTGGATGCTACACGGTGTCCAAGACGAGGACATCCGGACTGCTTTCGCGGCGTTCGGAAACGTGACCGAGGTGACGCGGGAGCGTTGGCGCGTCGTTGGAATGAAGGAAAAGGGATCCACCACGAGAACAGTGCTGCTCAAGTTGAAGCCAGGTATGAAGGTGGACGACCTGCCCCACCAGCTTCGCGTCGCCGGCGAGTTGGCTCTCGTGGTGGTTCCCGGGCGGCCGATGCAGTGCCTGCGGTGTCACGGCGCAGGCCACGTTCGCCGTGACTGCAAGGTGCCCAGGTGCTCCAAGTGCAGGCGCTATGGACACGCGGACGAGGACTGCGTCCGCACCTACGCGTCAGCGACCGGGCTCGGTGCGAAGGACGACAACAGGGAGCTGATGGACGTCGCCGAGGCTGAGGAAGCAGCAAAGGGTGCCGACGTGCTGGACAAGGTTCCCGTGTCGCAGGGCACCTCGGTGACTCCGAGTGGCGACGCCCCCCTTGCCGATAAGCCAGAGCTCGCGCCAGCTACGGTGAATTTGCCACAGCCAAGCGAGGAGACCTCAGCGGACGCGGAGAGCCTGCCGGCTCCCAAGGACGCAGAAGCAAAGGAAGTGAGCGAGGTTCACCGGCACAACTGCGGTGGTCGGACGACCACGGCCGCTACCCCCGGGAAACGCCCACATGCCGACACCAGCACCGGCGACGACAAGGAGGCAATGCCCACTTCCGAGGAACCACCAGCAAAGGCGCCTCAAACAAGGAGGGCCACGTTGAAGCTTCGCCCAAACCTTGCGAGCGAGAGGTGGGCCGGCGACACGGCGCCTCTCGAGCACGGCCAGAAGCCCGAGGAGGACGGCGCCAGCAGCGACGGAGGCGTCTAGCCTTGTGCTAGGCGCGAGAGGTAAGCACCGTGCTTTCGGTCTCTTCTTATTTAAAAAATGGCTCCTGCATCACCGTTGAAGGTCGCCACGCTAAATGTTAGAGGTCTGGCAGGAAAGAGAAAACAAGGCCAGGTGTACCGACTTTTAACGGAGCATGATATTGATGTATTAGCTGTGCAGGAGACGAAAGTTGACGGTGAGGAAGAGACCGAGAGCATGGTGCAACGTTTCACGCCTAGGTTTTTTGCTGTGGTTAGCCACGCTGTAGGCACATCGGCTGGCTGTGTTCTTTTTGTGAAGAAGTTGCCGGGGCTTGAAGTGCTTGGTCATTTTTCTTGTGAGTCGGGCCGGTGTGCACTTCTAGATTTTTCGCTGAATAGCACGGATTGGCGGATTGTCTGTCTCTACGCGCCTAATGTAGCAGATGAAAGGGCGCAGTTTTTCCAAGGCATCCAGCAGCGGATCTGCACCGATAGACAACTGATCGTCCTAGGTGATTTTAATTGCGTCCTTAGTGCGCGAGACAAGACAAGCCGGCGGCCATACCGAGACGCAAGCACTGAAGTGCTATCGCGAATTGTTGAGGAGTGTAACCTCGAGGATGTGGCAGAGTGTCTCGAGGGAGCCCGCACCTTAAAGCTCACGCACTTCCAGGGTTCGAGCCATGCAAGGCTGGACCGCATTTATGCATCCCTCGACATCTTACCTGAATGCAATAGTTATGAAGTAGAGCCGGTATCGTTTTCAGACCATTGTTTAGTTAAATGTTCTTTTGGATGGGTAAAGAGAGGGAATTCTTTTTCGTGGGAAATGTGGAAATTCAATAATAAACTCTTGCAGGATGAACATTTTACCCGCATAGTAAAAGAAGAAATTGAAAAAATAAACCCAAGTAAAAATATGCACCTTTGGCAACAGTGGGAGCTGTGTAAAGAAACTATAAAAATTAAAGCAATAGAGAGGGCAACCTGTATACGGTTCGAGGAAAAACAGAAAGAGACGGAGTTAAGGACACTGCTCCGTACGTTGCTTAAACAGGATGCTCGAGCGCCGGAGAAATGGATTGAAGATATACGGAAAACAAAGCAAAAACTAGAATTGATAGACGAAGATCGTTATCGAGGTGCGTTAGTGAGGGCAAGGGCAGAAGACACAGCTGCAGGGGAGGCGCCATCAAAACGAGCGCTGGGGTTCGAAAAAGCAAATGCTCAACGGAACCACATCGACCAAATAGATTGGGGCGGTATCTTGGCGGCGGACAACGACCACATCAAAGCAGCGTTCAACGCCTATTACCAAACCCTCTTCGCATCCCACATGGTAGACGCTATCACTTTTAAGAATAAGTTTCTGGCGACGATACCGCGTCTGGACGATGAAGTGAAAGAGAGATTAGAACTAAAGATAACTGAAACAGAAGTGGAGCACGCTATTGACAGTTTAAATGCCGGTAAATCGCCGGGACCGGATGGGTTCAGCGCGGGTTTTTACAAAGAATTTAAGTACGAAATCACACCTATTTTGAACGCAATTTATAACGATGCCTACACAGTAAATGCCCTGCCTCCGTCATATGGGTCATCCCACACCGTACTCATTCCTAAAACTGATGAAATAGACAAATTACGCCTGGTAACATCTTACAGACCCATAGCACTTACAAACGTTGAATATAAAATTTTTATGAAGGTTTTGGCCCGAAGGTTGCGAACGGTTATTAAGGATATAGTAGGACCACACCAAACGTGTGGGATAAAAGGGAGGTCAATAGTGACCAACATTCAAAAGGCGCGAAGTGTCCTTGAGTGTTGTGGTGACTGGGATGGTCGGGTCGCCATGCTTCAGATCGACCTCGAAAAAGCATTCGACTGCGTCGATCACGAAATTTTGTTTTCCCTTTTAGAACATGTGAATGTTGGTTCAGTTATATGTAAGGGTGTGGCCCTGGCGTACCGTAACTGCACGACGAGAGTGATTATTAATAAGAGTCTGGGAGCCCCCATTCGACTGCAGCGTTCGGTGCGACAGGGCTGTCCCCTCAGCCCTCTTTTGTTTTGCATTTATATTGAAACATTGTGCATGAAACTTATGAATAATGTCAACATTAGTGCGTTTAGGTTACAAGCAGCCGAAGTGAAGCTGCTCGCGTATGCAGACGACATCGTTATTTTTACGGTTGACCAGGAGAGTATCACCGAGGCTGTCAAATGTATCCGTGAGTTCTCTCAAGTTACCGGTAGCGGGGTGAACTGGGCCAAGTGCCTTGGGCTCTGGCATGGACAGTGGCCGTCGAAACCAGATCGCTTTGCCAATGTTACGTGGACAGACATACCGACCAAGTACTTGGGCGTCGAGCTGGATGCCTATCGCGAAAGCGAGCATTATTGGAAAGGGCAAATGACCGAACTACGGGAGAGAGCCGAGAAGTGGAAAGGCGCCAACATGTCGATTTTTGCCAGAGCTACTGTATGCAATCTTTTTTTTATCAGCAAACTTTGGTACGCAATGCAAGTTTTGAGTTGTTCGCGCGTAAACGTACAGAAGTTACACAGGATTTTCGCCGTTTTTGTTTGGGCAGGTAAATGGGAACGCTGCAGCAGGACGAATTTGTTCCGTCGGGTAAAAGACGGCGGTTTGGGACTCGGCCATCTGTTTTTACGGCAGGTGGTCAACCGGGTTTTGTTTTTTCGGGATGCTTCGGACCCTTTCTTACGCACCGTCTGCCAAGTTTGGCTACGGCGCCTACTGCCGGAGTTTGTTGTCTCCACCGAAGAAGCTACGGGTGGGATTTTTGGTTATTACAGGGAGGTCGTCGCTAGTGTAAGATTTCTTTCAGTGCGTTTTTCTAATGAATATTTGTCCACTGTAAAACGAAAAAAGCTGTATCGCGATTTATGTGACATTGTTTTGCCACAACCCTTGTACAGAACCTTATACAGTGGAGGTCCGGGCAGAGATGTCTTGAAGAGAGTAAAGAAAATGCAGGTGTCGCCAGGAGCTAAGACATTTTTCTTTAAATTACACACCGGAACATTATCAGTAAAGAAGTTTTTGGAGGAAAGGGATTTTTTTTTACCGTGGGGGGCGCACTGTTTAATCTGCAAGCAGCCGGAAACAATAGACCATGTTTTTTTGCATTGTTGGGAAGGGGTTTATTTCTGGGATGTTTTGCAACGTACGATAAAGAAAGAATTTCCACTAGACTCCCACGGCATCCGGTATTTAGGCATTGATAATGAAGATGGCGTTCCGTATGATTTAATCATGCTCATGGGCCTCCACTCTATATGGCGCTCCAGAATGGCGGGCTATCACTCCGACAGGGATGCTCGACCCGCTAGAATATACTTTCGAGAAAGTGTGAATTGGTTTATTGCCATACAGAAAGTGGCTGCTGAACCTCCCGAATGGCTCTCAAGGGTAGAGCCTTTGCTGTCGTTGCGGGAGTTTTAATGTACTGAGACGAAGCCAGCCTGACATTGGCTGATGATGACCTTCCAATATGTACTTTGTTTTGTGTTATTCGTATTGTGTTCTTGTGAAATGGTATGAACCAAAGCCAGGAAATAAAGAAAAAAAAAAAGTAGTCGTGGCCGAGTGGTTAAGGCGATGGACTAGAAATCCATTGGGGTCTCCCCGCACAGGTTCGAATCCTGTCGACTGCGCATGCTTTAGTTTAGTTTTAGTCCTTCCCGCATCGATTTAGAGCAGAAGCTCATTATACTCAGTCATGTGGCAGTCCTGGCCGAGTGGTTAAGGCGATGGACTAGAAATCCATTGGGGTCTCCCCGCACAGGTTCGAATCCTGTCGACTGCGCATGCTTTAGTTTAGTTTTAGTCCTTCCCGCATCGATTTAGAGCAGAAGCTCATTATACTCAGTCATGTGGCAGTCGTGGCCGAGTGGTTAAGGCGATGGACTAGAAATACATTGGGGTCTTCCCGCACAGGTTCGAATCCTGTCGACTGCGCATGCTTTAGTTTAGTTTTAGTCCTTCCCGCATCGATTTAGAGCAGAAGCTCATTATACTCAGTCATGTGGCAGTCGTGGCCGAGTGGTTAAGGCGATGGACTAGAAATACATTGGGGTCTTCCCGCACAGGTTCGAATCCTGTCGACTGCGCATGCTTTAGTTTAGTTTTAGTCCTTCCCGCATCGATTTAGAGCAGAAGCTCATTATACTCAGTCATGTGGCAGTCGTGGCCGAGTGGTTAAGGCGATGGACTAGAAATACATTGGGGTCTTCCCGCACAGGTTCGAATCCTGTCGACTGCGCATGCTTTAGTTTAGTTTTAGTCCTTCCCGCATCGATTTAGAGCAGAAGCTCATTATACACACTCACGTGGCAGTCGTGGCCGAGTGGTTAAGGCGATGGACTAGAAATCCATTGGGGTCTTCCCGCACAGGTTCGAATCCTGTCGACTGCGCACGCTTTAGTTTAGTTTTAGTCCTTCCCGGCGTTTCGGCCGCACAGCAGAGGAGTGTGTGGTTACATACGCGGACAAGCTTCGGCACCGAGCACGGCCTCCTGACGAAGCATTACGGGAGCACATCATGGACGCGTCTGAGATAATTGATGTGTCTGGCGACCTTCCTGTCGGCGTTGTGGCCGAGTCCTCAAGTGCTACTCCACAGAACACTGAGGAACAAAATACTGCTCATGCGTCCGAGGGTAATGAGAAAAACTCAGCGTCTCAGGCCTTGGACGAGATGTCGTGTCAAGCTTCGGACAAGGAGCCAACCGCAGACGATCCACCAATCGTTCCCGAACACCCAGCGGATGTCACCGCGGATATTGCGACCCCTGTGGCCGTTGCTGTGCAACAATGACCAGACCAGAGCCAAGTTCCTGTGGCTGACGGGCTCGCGGCTGCCGACGAGCCGGTCTTGAAACGCCGTGCATCATGTGCCTCCTAGTCCAGTGAGGAGGACGATCAAGCTGGCAACAAGCATCGTCGTCGCGGTCGAGCGTCGAAGCACAAAGGGAAGTGCCGGTGTTCGCGGTCGAGGAGGCCTGGCGGTGGTTCGGAGGCGGATTCGCCGTCTTCCGAGAGGCAAATGGAATTGTAGACAAAACTATGTGCTGTCACCATGGCGGTCTCTGAAGAGATAGTGCTTGCAACTCTCAATGTACTGGGTCTTAGGTCTCGCCAGAAACAGATGCAACTTCGCCGACTTTTGCACAGCAGGCGTCTAGATATTGTGGCAGTCCAAGAGACGAAGATAGAGAGAGAGGAGAAAACCGAGAGGGCGTTACAGCCCTTTTTGGCAGATTTTAATGTCATTGTTGCGCATGCTGTGGGCTTGTCGGCAGGTTGTTTTCTGTTTCTGCGAAAGACGCTGCCTTGTACTGGCCTAAATTATAATATCGACGCCGAGGGTCGGTTGCTATGTTGCGATCTTCTACTCTTTAGGAAGCCATGGCGGATAATTAATGTTTATGCTTTTAATACTGTGACACAGCGCATAAGTTTTTTTGAACACATAGCCAGCTTACTTGACTGTGACCGACATCTTGTGCTAATGGGTGACTTCAACTGTGTTTGCAACCCCATAGATCGTTCTAGTCCAGACGCACGCAGTGACAGGAGTGGGGAACTTTTGTTCCGTGTTACAGAAGATGCGGGACTGGTTGATACAGGGGCACCCTGCTGTGCTTTTAGATCATTCACCCACATTCAGGGGCATTCTCATGCTCGTCTAGACCGGATCTATGCATCTTGTACATTAGTTTCCCGCTGGCTTGTTTGCGAAACTATACCGGTTTCGTTTTCTGATCATAGCATGGTAGTAGCCCGGCTCGGCGGCAATGACCATTCAAAGTTTAGGCCGCACTGGGAACTTTGGAAGTTAAACTCATCGGTGGTAAATGATCAAGAATTTATCATTCGTGTGCGCTCACAGCTCCAATCATGTTTTTCCAGAAATCTACCATTGTTCGCCGCTTGGGAAATGTTCAAGCAGGAAGTACGTGCGATAGCAATTGAACTTGGCTCAATTATATCTTTCTACAGAAAGCATCAGGAGGAGACACTTAACAAAAACTTGTGTAACCTGTATGAGCTAGAATGTGAATCCCCTGGATCATATACGGACGAAATTGCTAGTGTCAAAAGTCGGTTACAAAGGCATGATGCGGAACGATACAGGGGTGCCTTAATTCGACCTCGTGTCAAGCGTGCTTTGCACTGCGAACGGCCGACGCGGCAAGCTTTGCTTGATGAACGTCATCATGCGACTGCAAAGCTGATTCCGGGAATTATGCGTAATGGCACATTGGTTACGAGTACGAATGAGGTTACGTCCGCATTCGTGGATTATTACTCGATGTTGTTTAGTGCCACTCCTCCTGTAAGAAATTCTAACATCTCGCGTTTCACATCCCTGGTGAGCCCTTTATCAGAAGATGATTGTTTTGTAATTAGTAGCTCCTTCACGCAGCAAGAGGTAGAAGTGGCAATTGATCAATTACCTCTCTCAAAAACGCCTGGTCCTGATGGCATTTCCTCTGAATTTTACAAAGCTTTTAAAACTGTTCCTATTCCTATCCTGCTAGATGTCTTCGCGATAAGTTTTGATCTAGAAGCCCTTCCCGAGACTTTTACAAACTGCCACACAGTCCTAATTCCAAAGAATACTGATGAAGAAAAATTACGCTCAGTAGAAGGCTATAGACCAATCACACTGGCAAATGTGGGTTACAAGATTTTCGCCAAAATTTTATCAAATCGCCTACAGTTCGCAATGTCGGTTCTCATTGGCCCTCACCAGACGTGCGGCTTGAGGGGCCGAGCCATACAAAGTAATGTACATATTGCGCGCACAGTCCTCGAATCATGCTCCTGATCTCACGATCAGGTTGCTTTACTTCAGGTCGACCTCGCAAAAGCATTTGATCGAGTTCGTCATTCTTTCCTGTTTTCTCTTCTGGAACGAGCGAACGTTGGTTCTGTAGTACTGAAGGGGGTGCAACTTTGCGATAGAAATTGTTCGACTCGCCTAATTGTAAATGGCCACCTATCAAACCCCATACCAATCAACTCTTCTGCGAAGCAAGGCTGTCCGATGTCTCCACTGCTTTTTGCTCTTTACTTGGAACCACTTTGTCAGAGTGTTTTACATAACAGTAGTATCCATGGCTTCCCTCTCCTTGGAAATGAGGTTAAAGTGCTTGCATATGCGGATGATCTTGCGTTTTTCTGCACTGACAAATCAAGCATAGAAAAAGTTATATCCAGCATACAAGAATTTGGCGTTGTTTCTGGTGCTCAGATGAATCACTCCAAGAGTTCCGGCCTTTGGTTTGGTTCGTGGGGCTCAACACCACCCCTATATGCAGGAATTGAATGGTCATGTGTGCCACCTAAATATCTAGGCGTTCCACTGCATGCATTTAAGTCAAGTTCAAATTACTGGAAAGAGCGCGTTCCAGTAGTGCAGCGTTATGCTAATACATTTGTCCCCTATCGGCTTTCAATATTCGGTCGGGCTCAGGCCTGCAACATGTTTTTGGCGACAAAACTTTATTATGTGCTTCAGGTCCTCCACTGTGCTAGGCATTACATCCAGCGCTTTCACCGAATATTTGCGACGCTTATATGGTCATCCAATTTTGAACCGATTCGGCGTGATAACCTATTCAGACCTGTTTGTGCAGGGGGGCTCGGGTTAGTGCATCTGTATGTAAGGCAGTTAGTTGCCCGTTTCTTCTTTTTTCGTGATTGTTCACATCCGATTATTAGAGCATTCCTACAAGTTAATTTCATGAATCTGCTTCCCGACTTAGTGGTTTCTTCAGATTTTACTGATCCCCCGCAGTTACTAGGATTTATGCAGGAAGTTTATGCTTCGGTGAGGTTTTTGACAGTACGATTCTCGAATGAGTACTTATATTCTGTTTCGCGCAAGATACTATACAAGGATTTGGTAGCAATGCTTTTTCCGCCACCACTGTATCGTTCTTTATACTTTGGCTTTAAGGGTCATGATGTGTTAAAAAGGGTGCGCAAAATGCAGATTTCTTCTTGCACGAAAACATTTTTCTTTAAATTACACACCGAAGCTCTACCTGTTAACACATGGCTCCATAGAAAAAATATTTTTGTATCTTCTGTAAACTGCCGTCTGTGTGATGTGCCCGAAACTATTGAGCACTGTTTCATAATTGCAAAGACGCAATTCTTTTTTGGGATGTGCTGCAAAGAACTCTAAAGAAAGACTTTGTTGTAAATTCGTACAGTGTGCGGTATCTTGCTGTTACACAATCTGATTACGAACCATATGACATGTTTTTCCTTATTGGACTTCATAGCTTGTGGAAGACACGCATGTCGGATCGGAACGCTGAACCTGTTGTTCCACCTAGACTCCATTTTAGCAGAATGATGCTGCAACTGAAGGACACTTATGATGAAAATGACTTTCTACCTGATTGGTTTCCGCTGGTGACACGGTGCTTATTTTTGCCTGCCTTTTAAAAAGTTGTCTTCTGATGTGCATCTCAGCAATGGCTGAATGAATTGTAAATAGTCTGTGTACATAACCCTTTTTGTATAATAAATACCATGTCAGCAAAAAAAAAAAAAAAGTAGCAGTCGTGGCCGAGTGGTTAAGGCGATGGACTAGAAATCCATTGGGGTCTCCCCGCACAGGTTCGAATCCTGTCTACTGCGCTCGCTTTTGTTTAGTTTTAGTCCTTCCCGCATCGATTTAGAGCAGCAGCTCATTATACTCATTCACGTGGCAGTCGTGGCCGCATTCTACTTCCGGCCACCGTAGTGAACGGTCGCAGAATCATGTGCTCCAGCGGAGCGGCGATAGCGGCCCTTTCCAGCCGCGGAAACAGGCTCGACGACATGGATGATACCGAGTATCAGATTATTCTGCCAACTTTGCCCACCGTACGCGTTGTTTTTAACACGCTTTTTTTTGCACGGCGATGTGCGAGTCAGGCCATACAGGGTCGAGGATTTCCGCGACGCCCTGGTCAAGGCTGGTGCGCTCCCCGACGTTGTGGCGTTGGGGGCGTATCAGATCAGCCATGTTTGGGCGGTCACGTTTAGCAGCACAGAAGCAATGAAGAAATTGGCGGCTTTCAAGGAACTCGATGTTAAGGGACGCCGTTGCCTTATTATTGATCCCGAAGACCAACAGGTGAAGCTGCGACTTCACTGGATGTTGCACGGTGTGGCAGACGACGACATCCGGACGGCTTTTGCTGCGTTTGGGAATGTGACCGAGGTGACCCGGGAAAGGTGGAGAGTTCAATGCGTCAAGGAGAAGGGGTCCACCACGAGGACTGTGCTCCTGAAATTGAAACCCGGCATTAAGGTCGACGACTTACCTCACCAGCTGCGAGTTGCCGGAGAGCTAGCCCTTGTCGTGGTGCCTGGGCGAGCGATGCAGTGCCTGCGCTGCCGCGGTACCGGTCACGTTCGACGTGAATGTAAGGTACCGCGTTGTCCAAAGTGTAGACGCTACGGACATGACGAGGCTGCCTGTGTGCTTTCGTATGCTTCGGCCGCGGGACATGGAACTGCGGAACGGTCGGCGGAGCTCACCATGGACGTGGTCGAGGCGGAGGAGGCGGCGAAGGGTGCCGGAGAGGTGCGAACGCAGACACGGGAGACTGATTCGTCGGTGGACTCGGCAGAAAGCGGCAATGCTGCGAGGGATGTGGGGAAAGCGGACTCTGCACCTGAGCTCCCTAGCAATGAGGAAGGCACGTCACTTCAGCCGGCAAACGGTGTGGAACAGGATAATGGGGAGGAGCAGTCGGACACCAGCGGTGTTCGTAAGCCAGGCGTCCCAGCCCCAGCCAAGCGATCCCACACACAGTCCGAACCCGAAGGTAACCAGGCGTCAGCCCCCAGCGTCGACGAGCCACCAGCAAAAACGGGGCAATCCCGGCGGTCCACGCTTCGTCCGCGGCCAAACATATCATCAGAGAGACGGGCAGCGGATAAAGTGCCCCCGCTGCCGGGTCAGCCGCTCGCACCGGACGGGGATGGATCCAACGACGGCGTCTAGCAACGCGCTAGACGGGAAAGGTAAGCACCATGCTTTCGGTCTCTTCACCCTCGATGAAAATGGCGCCCGAAACCACCTTAAGAGTAGCCACGTTAAATGTCAGGGGATTGGCAGGCAAAAAGAAGCAGAGCCAGGTGCACCGGCTCTTAACTGACCACGATATTGACGTGCTTGCCGTGCAAGAAACTAAGGTTGATGGGGAGGAAGAGACCGGGAGCATGGTGCGACGTTTCACGGCTAGATTTTATGCCATTGTTAGCCACGCAGTTGGGACATCGGCCGGGTGTGTATTGTTCGTCAAAAAGCTGCCTGGTCTGGTTGTAAAGGGCTACTCCTCATGCTCTTCTGGACGGTGTGTAGTGGCTGATTGTGTATACAGTGGTGTTGAGTGGCGCATTATTTGTGTGTACGCTCCTAACTGTGTGGAGGAAAGAACAGTGTTTTTCGAGAATGTTATGCAGCAGTTAAATACGGAAAGGCAGGAAGTATTGCTGGGCGATTTTAACTGTGTACTGAATGCTCGAGACAAAACCAGCACACGCGGATTCAGAGACAAGAGCACTGAAGTGTTATGCCAGTTAATAAGCGAATGGAATATTGCCGCGAAACCTTCAAAACAGTATTTGTTGTTTTTTAACAGCCGCCGGCATACAGGCTTATCACTCTGATTCCGGACCGCGTATCAGTTCCGTAATTTTTGTTTGTTACTGCTCGATGTCGCGAGTCACACCTTTATCAGTTTTGTTGTAGCGCAAGACGCACCGAGATCTGTCTCGAAGGTTCCGGCCACTCGCTTGTCTTTCCACAATGTTCCAGCCCGTGCTGGTAGCTGTTTGCGACGTTATCTAGATTCTTCTGTGCAGCCTTTAAATTGAGCGTTGCCGAGTGTGACGAGCATTCTTTGTTCGACGATCGACGAGCGCGTTTGTTTCTATCGCCGCCGCCGAGTTGCTTAGTTCTTTTGCGGGCGCAAGTCAGCCCAAATAAAGAGTTTCTTTAGTGCGGTCACCCACTCTTAATTTGTGTCGTCGACCTCGTCACCACTACGTGACATCTGGTGGAGGTGCTGCCTTTGATCCTTCAAGCAAAGACCCAAGCCGTGTTCCTGTCGCCCTGGAAGACCAGCCTACAGGTCACCGAGCCAGCCGCCGACTTCAAGGCCTACAACCCGAACACGGTCTGCTGCCTGACCCCATTCGGTCTCGGAAGGCATCAACACTGACAATGGCCCAGCCTACAGCACCGGTTGTTTTCGTCCAACCCCGTGAGCCCCCCTGCTTCCATGGACGACCGGACGAAGATGCGGGAGATTGGATGGACCTTTTCGACCGTGTGGCAGATTTCAATGGTTGGAACGACGCTGCGAAACTCAGGCAGGTCTACTTTGTTCTTCAAGGACATGCCCGAATTTGGTTTGAAAATCACGAGACTTCTTTCAAGGATTGGGAGATTTTCAAAGCACAGTTCTTGATGGCCTTTACAAGTTCTGTCAGAAAAGAAAGAGCTCAGACCCTCCTCCAATCAAGAATTCAACTACCAAACGAGCCCGTCCTGGCCTACGTAGAGGAGATGAAACGCCTGTTTCGCCGCGCCGACCCTAACATGACCGAAGATGACAGAGTGAAATTCTTAATGCGAGGCATTAAAGAATCGCTTTTTGCGGGGCTTGTCCGGAACCCGCCGAAAACTGTGGAAGAATTTGAGAGAGAAGCATCGACCATTGAGAAGACGTTGGATACCCGGATGCGCCACTACGAACGACCACTTCAACCAAACTACTCATGCCACTACCCCAGCACATCTGCAAGTGGAGAGAACCTTCGGGACCTAATCCGGGAGATCGTGCGAGAGGAGCTCCGCCGAATGCTGCCATCATCGCAACAACCCCAGGTGGCAACGCTCGCGGACGTCGTCCGTGAAGAAGTTCAGCAGGCGCTGGGCGTTCCTGAAGCGACGGCTGCGACTGTTCCAGCACAAGAAGCAACAGCGATGAACTACGCTGGTGCATTACGTCGCCCTCCGCCCCGACGTGATGACTTTCCCATCCCGCGCCGCTACCGTCCTGTTCCTGAAAACCGCCCCTTGGCCCCCGCCCGCCAAGCTTACCAACGACCCCCAAACCCCAGGAAGTGCGACGCCTGGAGGACTGCAAACAACCGGCCATTATGCTTCCACTGCGGTGAGGCCGGCCACATTCTGCGCCACTGCCCGTACCGACGAATCGGTCTCCGCGGATTTGCAGTCGACGCCCCACGACCACGCCCAGGTGAACGACCGCAAGAAATCGACAACTATCTGCGCAGCGGTGAGATTGCGTCACCAAGCCGTCGGTTCAGATCTCCATCACCATACAGGGCCCGCTTTGCGTCGCCAGGCCGTAACTATGATGAGAGTATGCGCGGAAGGTCCCCAAGCCCGCGCAGGGGAAACTAAAGGCAGCAACCTTTGGAGGTGAGGTTGCTCAACGGCGAAAAGACGAAGATCCTGCGCCGCCGACGACCACTAACGACGACGCAGCCATTTCACCGCCGCTCCACACGTCATTGACGACAACACGACCAAAGTGCAAGCAGACACCGCCGCCCAGCGTAGTAACAACGGTATGCCCCGGCCATGACCTGAAGAAACGACGCAGCCGAGATCGGACACCAAGGCCCACGTGCAATGCGAGGACGCGAACAAGTGACCTTGAAGTTGATATCGACGGTCGCAGAGTCACTGCCCTAGTAGACACCGGAGCTGACTATTCAGTCATTAGTGGACCGTTAGCCTCTCAGCTAAGAAAAGTTACCACCGCTTGGGATGGCCCGCTGATTCGCACAGCAGGTGGCAACCTGATTACTCCATCGGGACGATGCACTGCAAGAATAACCGTAAATGGGCGTACTTACCCCACCAGCTTTGTGGTCTTGCAGCAGTGCTCCCGCGACGTGATTTTAGGCATGGACTTCCTAAATGAACATAGGGCTATCATCGACCTGCGATCCAAGCTCATCAAGCTCTCTGCAGACAAAGCAATTCCTGCTACGACGACGTCGATGCAACACATCGCTCTAAGCGTCCTCGATGAAGAATTGACCGTCCCGCCCCGATCAAGCATCGCAGTCTGCGTAGGTAGCGCAAACATCGAAACCGCTGAAGGCATCGTCGAAGGAAATATCCAATTGCTCTTAGAACGAGGTGTCGGTATCGCAAGAGGCATCGCGAAATTCCGGAGAGGTCAAACTCAGGTGCTGGTAACAAACTTCACCGAAGAATACCGGCATCTCAACAAGGGCACGACGATCGCTTTTCTCGACGAATTAGCCGACCTCAAAGATGTATTCGCCCTCCACGACCAAACGCTGGAAGACTCACCGGACCAATTCCGTCAGCCCAAATTTGACATCAGCCCGGCATTGACCCACAGCAGGAAAGACCAGATTCTTAGTCTTCTTCGAAGCTACGGGGAGTGCTTCTCGTCATCATCGAAGGTACGACAAACATCACTGGCCAAGCACCGCATTATAACGGACGAACACGCCCGACCTCTGCGCCAAAGCCCTTATCGTGTATCGCCCCGAGAACGGCAGGCCATTCGCGATCAAGTTGAGGAAATGCTACGTGATGACGTAATCCAGCCCTCGAACAGCCCCTGGGCGGCACCCGTCGTTTTGGTCATGAAGAAAGACAGCACACTTCGCTTCTGCGTTGATTACCGCCGCTTGAATAGCATAACGAAGAAGGATGTCTACCCGCTTCCCCGCATCGACGACACTCTCGACCGGCTCTGCAATGCAAGGTACTTCTCATCGATGGACCTGAAGAGCGGATATTGGCAAATTGAGGTCGACGAAAGAGATCGCGAAAAGACCGCATTCATCACACCGGACGGCCTTTATGAGTTCAAGGTGATGCCATTTGGCCTCTGCTCCGCACCAGCCACGTTTCAACGAGTAATGGACACAGTCCTGGCAGGCTTGAAGTGGCAAATTTCTTTGGTATATTTGGACGACGTTGTTGTCTTCTCGTCAAACTTTGAAGACCACCTAAAACGACTACAAACAGTGCTGGAAGCCATCAAGTCATCGGGACTAACGCTAAAAGCAGAGAAATGTCACTTCGCCTACGAAGAACTCCGGTTCCTAGGTCACATCGTTAGCAAGGACGGTATTCGCCCAGACCCGGAGAAAACAGCGGCAATCGCACAATTCCCACCGCCTGCCGACAAGAAAGCTGTGCGCCGATTCCTTGGGCTGTGCGCTTATTATCGACGATTTGTCAGAAACTTTTCGCGGATCGCCGAACCGTTGACGCAGCTTACAAAGGCTGACGTACCTTTTAAATGGGAAGCGCCGCAAGAAGAAGCCTTCGACGAACTTAAGCGCCGCCTGCAATGCCCTCCTCTACTTGGCCACTTTGATGAAAACGCCGAGACCGAAATTCACGCCGACGCGAGCAGTGTGGGCCTAGGAGCCGTTATTGTCCAGAAGAGTGCCAGACAGGAGAAAGTAATCGCCTACGCTAGAAGATCCCTCACAAAAGCCGAAGTCAATTACTCGACGACCGAGAAGGAGTGCCTTGCAATCATCTGGGCCACTTCTAAGTTTCGTCCATACCTATACGGCCGACCATTCAAGGTGGTAAGCGACCATCACGCGCTCTGCTGGCTGGCTAATTTGAAAGATCCTTCCGGCCGCCTTGCCAGATGGAGCCTACGACTTCAAGAATTTGACATGACTGTAGTCTATAAGTCGGGCCGGAAGCATTCCGACGCAGACTGCTTATCCCGCGCTCCGGTCGATGCTCCCCCGAAGGACGATGACGACGACGCCTTTTTGGGACCGGTAAGCGCCAGCAGTTTCGCAGAACAACAGCGATCAGACCCTGAGCTGAAAGCGCTAGCCGATTACTTGGAAGGAAAGACCGCTTCCCCTCCTGGTGTGTTCAGGCGACATTTATCATCCTTCACGTTAAACAATGGCCTCCTCGTGAAGAAGAACTTCGCACCTAACAAGACCACGCAGCTTCTCGTAGTGCCTAAAACCCTTCGGCAAGAAATTCTGCAGGCGTTGCACGATGAGCCCACAGCAGGCCACCTCGGATTTGCGCGCACATTGCGTCGAATCCAGGAGAAGTATTACTGGCCGCGACTGCCTGCGGAAGTTGCCCACTATGTGAAGACGTGTCGTGAGTGCCAACGACGCAAGACGCCGCCGAACAGACCAGCAGGACTACTAAACCCTATTCCGCCCCCAATCGTGCCCTTTCAACAAATTGGGATGGATCTCCTCGGCCCCTTTCCATCTTCGTCTACGGGTCACAAGTGGATCATCGTGGCCACTGACTACCTTACCCGTTACGCCGAAGCAAGAGCACTACCAAATGGTACCGCGGCAGAAGTCGCCAAATTTTTTGTCGAACAAATTCTCTTGCGACACGGCGCCCCAGAAGTGCTCATCACGGACAGGGGAACAGCGTTTACGGCAGAGTTGACGCAAGCCATTCTGGAATACAGTCACACAAGCCATCGACGAACAACTGCGTACCATCCCCAGACCAATGGCCTTACGGAGCGCCTGAACAAAACGATCGCGGACATGATCGCTATGTACGTCGACGCTGAACACAAGACCTGGGACGCCATTTTGCCGTACGTGATCTTCGCGTATAACACGGCAGTCCAGGAGACGACCAGAGCGACCCCGTTTAAGCTTGTGTACGGCAGGGAGCCCACGACGACGCTCGACGCAATGCTGCCGCACGTAACCAGCGAAGACAACCTTGACGTCGCCGGCTACCTGCAGCGTGCAGAGGAAGCCCGACGACTCGCACGGCTGCGTATTAAAGACCAACAGCGCACCGACAGCCGACGATACAATTTACGACGACGCCACGCAGAGTACAATCCAGGAGACCAAGTGTGGGTTTGGACACCAATTCGCCGTCGCGGATTAAGTGAAAAGTTGTTGCGTCGATACTTTGGGCCATACAAAATCCTTCGCCGCGTCGGACCACTGGACTATGAAGTCACTCCCGACGGAACATCAGCATCACAACGGCGACGCGCACGCCCAGAAATTGTACATGTTGTACGACTGAAGCCATATTACGCGCGTTAAAGAATCTGTGGTGTTTAAACTTTGCAGTGTTTATGTTTAGGTTTCTTTGTTTTGAAACATCGAGGCGATGTTTTTTTAAGGGGGGAGTAATGCCGCGAAACCTTCAAAACAGTATTTGTTGTTTTTTAACAGCCGCCGGCATACAGGCTTATCACTCTGATTCCGGACCGCGTATCAGTTCCGTAATTTTTGTTTGTTACTGCTCGATGTCGCGAGTCACACCTTTATCAGTTTTGTTGTAGCGCAAGACGCACCGAGATCTGTCTCGAAGGTTCCGGCCACTCGCTTGTCTTTCCACAATGTTCCAGCCCGTGCTGGTAGCTGTTTGCGACGTTATCTAGATTCTTCTGTGCAGCCTTTAAATTGAGCGTTGCCGAGTGTGACGAGCATTCTTTGTTCGACGATCGACGAGCGCGTTTGTTTCTATCGCCGCCGCCGAGTTGCTTAGTTCTTTTGCGGGCGCAAGTCAGCCCAAATAAAGAGTTTCTTTAGTGCAGTCACCCACTCTTCATTTGTGTCGTCGACCTCGTCACCACTACGTGACAATATGGAGGATGTGGCTGATTGCATGGAAGGGCCGCGTGCCGTTCAGTACACGCACTTTCAAGGTTCTAGCCACGCGCGTCTGGACAGAATTTACGCGTCGCTGGATTTGATTCCTTCATGCAATGAATACCGAATTGTGCCTATGACATTCACGGATCACTGTTTGGTTCAGTGCTTATTCGGCACCAAAAAACGAAGCAATGCATTTAGCTGGGAGTTATGGAAATTGAACAATAAATTGCTTAAGTATGATGCCTTTAGACGCGTGGTATTGAATGAATTGATTAAAGTGAGGCCAGGGACTTTGCTCGAAATCTGGAAACAGTGGGAGTTGTGCAAGGAACAGATTAAAATTAAAGCCATTGACAGATCCAGTTCCTTGCTGTACGAGAAGAAAATTACAGAAACCCAGCTTAAGGCTTTGCTTGCAAAACTACACGAACAGGAATGTAAGGCACCCGGCAGATGGATAGAGGATATTCGAAAAATAAAAGAACAAATTAACTTGATAGAAGAAGACAGATACCAAGGAGCGTTAGTGCGTGCAAGAGCGGAAAAATTGGCCATGGATGAGACGCCGACAAAAAGATCGTTGGGAATAGAAAAAGCAAATGCAAGGCGAAATCACGTGGCAGAGGTAGGTTGCGCAGGACGCACAGAAACCGATAACGAAGGAATCGCGAAAGCTTTCCGGGAGTATTATGAAGATCTATTTCCGTCCCGAGAGGTTTATTTGGACCGTTTTAAAGAATCCTTTCTTGACGCGATGCCAAAAATTGACGAGGAACAAAAAGAAAGACTGGAGCGGCCAATAAGCGAAAAAGAAGTGCAGCAGGCAATAGAAAATTTAAACCCAGGGAAATCACCCGGGCCTGATGGCCTGAGTGCGGCTTTTTATAAAGCGTTCAAGGAACAGCTATCTCCTTTGTTGTGTGCTTTATTTAATGAAGCGTATGAACTGAAGGCACTGCCTGCGTCTTTCGGATCGTCGCACACAGTACTTATTCCGAAAACTGACCAACCAGATAAGCTTAGGCAGTTGTCGTCTTACAGGCCCATTGCTCTGACAAACGTTGATTACAAGATTTATATGAAGGTGCTTGCTGGCAGACTACAAACGGTTATATGCGAACTAGTGGGCCCTCACCAAACGTGCGGTATCAAAGGGCGATCTATCTTTCAGAACATTCACAAAGCGCGAAGTGTGCTCGAATGCTGCGATGCAACTCATGCATGTGTTGCGTTACTGCAGTTGGACTTGGAGAAAGCTTTTGATTGTGTGGCACATACTATTCTGTTCAGCATATTAGACTATGTTAATGTCGGCTCTGTTATTCGAGAGGGAGTGGCTTTGGCGTACCGTAACTGCACTACGAGATTAATTGTCAATAAGTCACTGGGGGCCCCCATCAACGTACGACGTTCGGTGCGCCAAGGTTGCCCCCTCAGCCCTCTTTTGTTCGGCATTTATATTGAAACGTTGCGTTTAAGCATCCTACGAAACAATGACATTGATGGTTTTCTACTGCAGGAGTCAGAAGTCAAATTGCTGGCTTACGCAGACGACGTTGCGGTTTTTTGTGTAAATAAAGAGAGTATAAAGAGGACAGTGGATGTGGTAAAACATTTTAGCAAAGTCACAGGGAGTAAAGTTAACTGGGGTAAGTGCCTGGGATTTTGGCACGGAGAATGGCAACTGACCCCCGACACTTTCGCTAATGTGTCGTGGGTTACAACGCCTGCAATGTACTTGGGTGTGCCCTTGAAATTTTACAAGGAAAGCGAGCCATATTGGCTAGAGAAAGTCAAAGAAACCAGTGAAAAAGCGGAGAAATGGAAAAGCGCTCAATTATCAATATTTGCAAGAGCCGCAGTTTGCAACCTGTTTTTAATTAGTAAGTTATGGTATGTTATGCAAGTGTTGCATTGCTCTCGTGTAATTGTGCAAAAATTGCATCGAGTTTTTGCGATGTTTGTTTGGGCCTCGAGTTGGGAGAGGTGCAGTCGGACAAATTTCTTCCGGCAGGTGAAGCATGGGGAGCTTGGTCTGGGTCATTTGTTTGTGCGACAGATTGTCAACCGGTTTATGTTTTTTAGGGATGCCAGCGATCCATTCCTGCGCACAGTGTGTCAACAAAGACTTGGTCGAGCGTTGCCTGATTTCGTAGTTTATACTCAATGTATGCCTGGTTCTCTGTTTGGATTCTTTAGGGAAATTGTTTTGAGCGTGAAATTCTTAAGCGCACGTTTTTCGAAAGAGTATTTAAGTAATGTTAGCAGGAGAACATTATACAAGGATGTTTGTGAAGTGGTGTTCCCGGTGCCCTCGTACCGAGCTTTATACTATGGAGGCACAGGAAGTAATGTATTAAAACGCGTAAAGAAAATGCAAGTTGCCCCGGGAGCTAAAACGTTTTTCTTTATGCTACAAACCGGTACTTTGAGTGTAAAATCATTTATGGAGGAGAAGGGTATGTTCCTACCGTGGGGGGCCCAATGTCTCATCTGCAAACAGCCAGAGACAATAGATCACGTGTTTTTGCATTGCTGGGAGGGGGTATATTTGTGGGATGTTCTGCAAAGGACAATAAAAAAACAGTTGCCACTTGATTCCCATGGCATTAGGTATTTGCCATTGGATAATCACGATGATATGCCGTTAGACCAGGTTATGTTAATGTGCCTCCACAGTATATGGCGCGCACGAATGGCTGGTTATCACTGCGATCCAGATGCACGGCCAGCCCGCGTGTATTTCCGTGAAAGTGTGCAGCGATGGCTCGACGTGCTTAAATTGCAACCATGTGCTCCTGAGTGGCTGTCAAAGCTGGAACCTTTGACGGTGCTCAAGGAATTTTAACATGACAATTCCTGCCCCTCAGTGGGTGTTAGGTAACGCTAGCTACCTTTGTGTACAAATATTATTCCTTTTTTCCTGTTGTTTTGAGTTCCAGTGCGGTGTATTTGTGTCAAAGCCAGGCAATAAAGAAAGGCAGTCGTGGCCGAGTGGTTAAGGCGATGGACTAGAAATCCATTGGGGTCTCCCCGCACAGGTTCGAATCCTGTCGACTGCGCACGCTTTTGTTTAGTTTTAGTCCTTCCCGCATCGATTTAGAGCAGAAGCTCATTATACTCAGTCATGTGGCAGTCGTGGCCGAGTGGATTCTGCTTCCGGCCACGCCAGTGAACGGACGCAGGATGCAGGGCTCCTCAGGAGCGGCTTCAGCGGCCATGTCATGCCGCGGTAACAGGACTGCTGAACAGGAAACCACTTACCAGGTCGTTTTGCCTGCACTGCCAACAGGTCGGTTTGTTTTGAATACTGTTTTTTTTGCACGCCGATATCAGGGCCCGCCCGTACAGGGTGGAAGATTTCCGCGACGCGTTGGCACAGCATTCGCTGATCCCCGATGTTGTTGCGATGGGGGCGTATCGGATGAGCCACGTCTGGGCTGTCACTCTCAAGGATCCTGAAGCGGTGACCAAGCTTGTTAGTGTCGGTGTGTTGTGTGCGAAAAACGGTCGCTGCTTGGTAATTGACCCGGCCAACCAGGACGTGCGACTGAAACTTCACTGGCTTTTACACAACGTGCCAGACGAGGATGTGCGTGCTGCCTTTACGCCGTATGGAAAGGTGTTGGAAGTTACAAGGGAGCGCTGGCGTGTGAAAGGTATGGTAGAAAAAGGCTCGACTACTAGACTTGTCACGCTTAAGTTGAAAGCTGGCGTGAAGCTGGATGACCTGCCACATCAGTTGAACGTTAGCGGTGAGCTGGCGCTCGTTGTTGTGCCAGGCAGACCTCCCTTGTGCCTACGCTGTCGGAACACGGGTCACATACGCAAGGAGTGCCGGGTTCCTCGCTGCGGAACCTGTCGACGGTTCGGTCATGAAGACAGCCAGTGTGCACGTACCTACGCAAGCATTGCCGGACTTGGGACCAGCGAGGACACGTCCGAGTTGATAATGGATGAGGTGGATGCGGAGGAGGCGGCCGACATTAGAGGACAGTCAACGAAACAGGACGCGCCTTCCATGACGGTTTTAACTAAGCATAAGGTGACGGTCTCAAGTGAAAAGAATGAAACTCGGCACGTCTCGCACGTTCCATCGCAAGACCAACAGGACCACGAAAGCGCTTCAAAGGAAGCGTCAGAAAACGTAATCAAGTTTTCTGACGCTGAGGAGCATCCGAGTACTGAGCCTCCTTGCACTGATGCGATGGAAGTTGGGCCGGAGACAGCTGCCTTAATTGCCTCAAAACGTCCACACGAGGAAAGCTTCGAGGAGACTCAGCTGCCAGGCGGCGTTTGTGGTGAGCCGCCGCCGAAAACTGCGGGCATCCGAAGATCGACTTTGAGACCGAAGCCGAACTTCTCTGCCGACACGCGGCAGGCGGGGAAACCGCCTCCGTAGGTTTTGTGGTGTCCTGAACGATTTGTGGGTCGGCTGCCTACCGACCAGCGTCAAGAACATTCTGCAACCAAGCGGGGTGTGTGTGAAAAAAAAATAAAAAATGAAAAACGGTGCTTGGACTTCGTTTGGATGCAGCACGAGGTTCAGCTGGGAGGACAATACGTGCACACATATGCCGCTCTTCTTCAGAAGCGGAGGCCACGCAACCATGAAGGTAGGCACCATGCGGGTACAAGCGGCCCTTTCTAACACATGACTCTCAAGCTTAATTCGGCGTTACACGTAGCTACTTTGAATGCAAGAGGGCTGGGAGCGAGAAGGCGACAATGCCAGCTCAGTCGCCTCCTTGTGGATAATGATATAGATATAGCAGCTGTGCAAGAGTCAAAGATTGAGAGCCAAGAGAGCACTGACCGTATGGTGGCTTCTTTTCAGACAAACTTTTATGTGTGTGTATGCCATTCTGTTGGTGTATCGGGTGGATGCCTTTTATTTATACGTAACACGCTGGGAGTAAGTGTAGAGTTCGTTTTTGCCTCTCCAAGTGGTCGGCTTTTGGTTACTGATTTTACCTACTGTAATTTATGCTGGCGTGTTGTGTGTGTGTATGCTTTCAATTCAGAATGCGAACGTGAATTGTTTTTTGAGTCTATTGAATCGTGGTTGAAGGTCGACAAAATCTTGCTTGTACTTGGCGATTACAACTATGTGTGCGGTGCTGTGGACCGAGCGGCGAAGTGTAAACCTCGAAGAGACAGAAGCTCCGAGCTGTTGAATGCACTTGTGCATGAATACGGCCTTGAGGATGTTGGTAGTGTGTTCTCCACAGGAAACCAACCAGAGTTCACGCACTTTCAGCGAGATAGCCATGCTAGATTGGACAGGGTGTATGCCTCGGTTGATCTTGTTTCCCTATGTACTGCATATGAGGTCAAACCTGTGTCTTTCAGCGATCACTGTCTCGTGAGTGCAGTGTTCGGTAGGGCAGGAAAGAAATCGCGCTTTAACTGGTACCTATGGAAACTGAATGCCAAACTTCTCGCCGATGAAGAGTTCCTTATGGAAGTTAAGACCGAGTTTGAAGATCGTCTGGCTATGCGACCAGTAAGTTTTGCAGCGGAATGGGACAGCTTCAAAGAGTGGGTCAAATTGAAATCCATAGAAAAGAGCAGTAAGGTGCGGCATAAAGAGGAAGAAAAAGAACTGAATGAACAACTCGAGTTTCTTTTGAGCATGGAAAGTTCAGTGCCAGGGCATTTCGCCAGTAAAATACGAGAGATTAAAAGGGAGCTGGAAACAATCGACAGCGAAAGATACACAGCGGCTGTTATACGTTCAAGGGCTGAAAAACTTTGGGCTTGAGAAGTGCCGACAAAACGAGCCCTAGCAGACGAAAAAAGATACGCCTGCCAGAAAGAAATAAGGAGTATAAGGTATGCCGGCCATATCACTGAAGATGCTAAAGATATTCAGCGTGCGGTAGCAGAGCACTTCGAAGAACTGCTTAGCGCTAAGCTTGAGACTGTAGGCGGCTTTCAAACAGATTTTCTAAGACTGATGCCTGCACTGGATGACGAAAGTAAAGCGCGCCTAGAAACACCGATAACGTTGCAGGAGATAGAATCTGCAATAGATAACCTGACACCTGGGAAAGCACCTGGGCCGGATGGTCTAAGCGCTGCCTTCTTTAAAACTTTTCAGCAGTATGCGGCTCAGTTTATGCTCGATGTAATCACTGAAGCTTATGAACGTAATACTGTTCCATTGTCTTTCGCTACATCGCACATTGTGCTAATACCCAAGACAGATGATCCGGAGAAACGACTGTTGGTGGGGTCATATCGACCGATTAGCCTCACCAATGTTGACGACAAGGTGTATATAAAGGGTTTAGCAAAAAGACTGCAAAGCGTAATAAAAAAACTGGTTGGGTCTCATCAAACGTGCGGCATCAAGGGTCGATCCATTGCCACGAATATACATGTCGCAAGAACCGTACTAGAATGTGTTGATGCACTCGGTGGTCAGATAGCCATGATGCAGTTAGATTTGGCGAAAGCCTTTGACCGTGTTTCCCACGAAATTCTTTTTTCCATTTTGGAGCATTCTAACCTTGGAAAAGTCATAGTGGAGGGTGTTAAAATGGCTTACGCGAACTGCACGACCCGTATTATAGTGAATGGTGAACTGACTGACAGCATCGCAGTACGTTCATCGGTAAGGCAGGGCTGCCCGCTCTCACCCCTGCTTTTTGCACTGTATTTAGAGCCACTTTGCTTGGCTATCATTGATAGCGATCGCATTTTAGGGTTCAAGCTGCAATCAGCACACGTGAAAATGCTAGCATATGCTGATGACATAGCAGTGTTTTGTGCAACTAGAAAGAGCATCTGTGAAGTTACGGGTGTCGTCCAAACATTTTGTGATCAAACCGGATGTATGATCAATTGGGAGAAAAGCTCTGGGTTTTGGCACGGTGATTGGGACGTGACACCTGATTTCTTCTGTAAGCTGCGATGGTCTGCTCTCCCAACGCGATATCTAGGCGTGCCTTTAGATTGTTATCGAGATCCCAACGTGCACTGGATGGAAGAAACATCCAGAGCGAAAGAAAAAGCGGATGCGTGGCAAGGAAGGCAACTCTCAATGTTTTCGCGAGCTTCTATTTGCAATGTTTTTCTTATTTCGAGGCTGTGGTACCTCATGAATGTGTTATGTGTCTCACGAACCTCAATTCAGAAAATGCACCGCGTTTTTGCTGTTTTTATTTGGGCATCCACATGGGAAAAAACCGCCCGGACGAATTTGTTTATTTCTGTTAAAAGGGGCGGGCTTGGCCTTGCACATCTGTTCTTGCGTCAGGTGGTCTCGCGATTTATATTCCTGCGTGATCAAAAAGATACCTTTCTAAGAACTGTGATGCAAGTGCGATTGCAGAGGCTGCTCCCTGAATGGATTGTGTCATGTGAAAGCATGCCTGGTACTGTGACTGGCTACCTGCGCGAGTTTGTTTTTTCGTGCAAGTTGCTGGAAGTGCGGTTTTCTTTTGATTACCTTTTCAATGTTCCCAGAAAAAAACTGTATAAAGATCTCATTGACGTGATGCTGCCGGTGCCTTTTTACCGGGCATTACACTGTGGAGGCCCAGGTCAGGACGTTTTGAAAAGAGTCAAGAAGATGCCCGTGAGGCCATCTGCTAAAACTTTCCTTTTCTAACTTCACTCTAATACGCTCCCTTTAAAACCTGGCTGAACGAAAAAGGTATCTTCGTCCCATGGACAACAAATTGCCTGTTGTGCAAAAAACCGGAGACAATTGAACACGTCTTCTTATAGTGTTGGGATGCTGTCTTTCTATGGGACGTCCTCCAAAGGACAATTAAAAAGGAACTTCCCCTAACTCCGTACGGTATCAGATTCCTACCAGTGCAGAACGATGATGCACCTTATGATTTAATTATGCTTCTTGGCCTTCATAGTTTGTGGAAAACACGAATGCAGGTGCGTCACGCAGATATAAATACACGATCTGCGCGTGAAAACTTCATTGAAAGTGCGGTGTATATACGCGAAACTTTTAGGATGCAGCAGGATCCACCACAATGGCAATGTCTATTTGATGAGTTGGTGAACCTGAAAAGATTTTAGCCGCGTACGCGTTAGCTCAAGTGTAGTTGACGTGTTTTATTATGTGTACTTTTGTTTTGTGTTTCACGGCAATAAAGAAAAAAAAAAAGTCGTGGCCGAGTGGTTAAGGCGATGGACTAGAAATCCATTGGGGTCTCCCTGCACAGGTTCGAATCCTGTCGACTGCGCACGCTTTTGTTTAGTTTTAGTCCTTCGCGCATCGATTTAGAGTAGAAGCTCATTATACTCAGTCACGTGGCAGTCGTGGCCGAGTGGTTAAGGCGATGGACTAGAAATCCATTGGGGTCTCCCCGCACAGGTTCGAATCCTGTCGACTGCGCACGCTTTTGTTTAGTTTTAGTCCTTCGCGCATCGATTTAGAGTAGAAGCTCATTATACTCAGTCACGTGGCAGTCGTGGCCGAGTGGTTAAGGCGATGGACTAGAAATCCATTGGGGTCTCCCCGCACAGGTTCGAATCCTGTCGACTGCGCACGCTTTTGTTTAGTTTTAGTCCTTCCCGCATCGATTTAGAGCAGCAGCTCATTATACTCAGTCACGTGGCAGTCGTGGCCGAGTGGGGATTCTGCTTCCGGCCACGCCAGTGAACGGACGCAGGATGTAGGGCTCCTCAGGAGCGGCTTCAGCGGCCATGTCAGGCCGCGGAAACGAGGGTTTTGCATCTGACAAGGAATACCAGGTTATCCTGCCAAGTCTGCCAACCGGGCGAGTTGTTTTGAATTCTATTTTTCTGCACGCTGACATAAGGGCCCGCCCATACAGGGTGGAAGACTTTCGCGATGCGCTAGCCGGAATGTCGCTGCTCCCAGACGTTATCGCTCTGGGGGCGTATCGAATGAGCCATGTATGGGCGGTAACTTTCAAGGATGCGGAAGGTGTGAAGAAGATTTTGAATGCAGGCGAGCTGAAGGTTAAAGAGCATCGGTGCCTTGTTATTGACCCGGTGAACCAATGCGTGCGTATGAAATTGCACTGGCTTCTTCATGGCGTGACTGACGAAGACGTGAGGCTAGCTTTTGCGCCATACGGAACAGTCAGTGATGTCACGAGAGAGCGATGGCGCGTTCAAGGTGTCGCCGATAAAGGCTCAACTACGAGGTTGGTGTCCCTCAAGCTCAAGCCAGGGATAAAGCTTGACGACCTTCCACACCAAGTCATTGTTGCAGGCGAGCTGGCACTTGTGGTTGTATCGGGACGACCGCCACTCTGCCTCCGGTGCCATTCTACTGGTCACATCCGACGGCAGTGTAAAGTACCACGTTGCGGTGCGTGCCGAAGGTATGGACATGAAGAGACCCAATGCACCCGCACATATGCCAGCGCTGCAGGCCCCGTGAGCAGAATGGATACGTCCGATCTGCTCATGGACGAGGTTGAATCTGAAGAGGCAGCAAAAAATGTAACTGATGTGGAAGAAACACAGTCAGCTGCTTCAGGATCTGAGCAGAAGACGGCCCCTGAAGTGGAAAATTCAACCGAGACTCATCAGACGGTAGCTTCTGCCAACAAAACAACTTCAACAGAAGGAAAGGACAGGCCACTTGCTGAAGATTCATCACACGAGATGCATCAGCAAGGTGAAACCATGGACGTCGCGGAAGATGCAACCGGTAGCCTAGCGGGAAAGCGTCCACGGGATGCAACAAGCGACGCATCGGGGACGTCAGGAAGCAGCATTGGAGATGAACCGCCACCAAAAGCGGCTTCGACCAGACGGCCGAGTTTTAAGCCGCGCCCCAACATCCCGCCTGATACACGGTCAGCGGGAAAACCGCCACCGTAACTATCGTGAATCTGTGCATTGTTGCTGGCTGCGTTGGAAGATGCTGAGGGGACTTTGTGAAGACAGTTTCTGGCTACTGTCTGGTGCAACTATGTGTCTGCATTATGAAGAGCATATGCAACTAAGTTCAGTAAGCCTTTTTTGTTTGTTTGTTTTTTTTACCAGCAAAGGCCGCCACCATACGTTCAAATATTCAAACTAAATCATGGATCCTAGCAATAAGATAGTGCTACGTATTGCTACATTAAACGTAAGAGGACTGGGAGCAAGAAAAAAACAGTACCAGCTTAAAAGACTTCTCTTGGAAAAAGAACTTGACCTAATAGCTGTCCAAGAAACAAAGATCGAAAGTGTTGAGCAAACAGATCGTATGGTGGCACCCTTTCAGACCCGCTACAACGTATGTGTTTGCCATGCTCTTGGTACATCAGGGGGTTGCGTTCTTTTTATTCGCAACGACATAACAGTTGTCCCTGAATCTGTCGTCATTTGTGAAAATGGGCGTTTTCTTGTCGTAGATTTTTTCTTCCATGCGTGCAACTGGCGAGCAGTTTGTGTTTATGCGCCAAACGTTGAGGCTGACCGCGCAGTGTTTTTTGATAATCTTTATCAGTATCTTTCATGCGACAAGAAAGTAATCCTGTTAGGAGACTTTAACTGTGTCTGTAGCGTTGCTGACCGTTTAAAAAAGCTGCCTCTTAGGGACAAGAGTGCGTTAGCGCTTAATCAGATTGTACAAGAATGCAATTTGGAAGATGTGGGGGCAGCTCTAACAGATGGTATGCGTCCACTATTTACGCATTTTCAGAATGAAAGTCATGCAAGACTTGACAGAATATATGTTTCTCTAGAGCTTTTGCCGCTGTGTACCAAATATGAGGTCGTACCTGTACAGTTTAGTGATCATTGCCTAGTAATTGCAACTGTCGGAACAAGGAAGGAAAAACCGAAATTTAGCTGGGATCTATGGAAGCAGAATGACAAGCTTTTAGAAGACGAAGAATTTATTAACTACGTAGATGAACAAATAAAATATATTATTCAGGCTAATTCGGCAAACGCTGTTGCCGAATGGGATGAATTCAAGCAGCGCGTAAAAATAAAAGCTATTGAGAGAAGCTGCATCAATAAGTTCAAGCGCAACAATGAAGAAAAGCAATTACATGAACGTCTTGAATTTCTTTTGGCCATTGAAAGCGACAAGCCAGGAAGCTGTTCGAAGGAAATGAGAGAAGTAAAGAGCCGCTTGCAACAGATTGACACGAACGAGTACAAAGCGGCGGTGATAAGAGCGCGAGCTCAAAAGTTGTGGGCAGGCGAAACGCCAACAAAACGCGCCTTATCGGACGAGAAAAGGTACGCGTGCCGGAAAGAAATTAAACAGATACGATACCAAGGCGAGGTAATTTCAGACAGTAAAATCATAGAGCAAGCTTTTGTTGAATATTTCAGCGAGTTGTTAGGCCGTGAAAGAGATGTCCAAGACGGGTTTGAAAAAGAGTTTTTACCGCTTATGCCATCGCTTGATGATGAGACAAAAGCGCGACTTGAAGAACCAATTACTATTAGCGAAATTGAAAGTGCAATCGATGGCTTACAATCTGGTAAAGCCCCTGGACCGGATGGGTTAACAGCAAATTTTTACAAGGTGTTTAGAACACCAGTGGCCCTTCTGTTACACCGTGTGATCTCGGAAGCGTATGAAAAGCAAAGAGTGCCACTGTCCTTTGGGGCTTCCCATATTACTTTGATACCCAAAACTGATGATCCCGAGCAGCGGTTGTTGGTGGGGTCGTACCGTCCAATTAGCCTTACCAACACAGACTACAAAATCTACACTAAAGTCTTAGCAAACCGACTACAAACCGTAATAAAGCTTTTGGTAGGTCCACACCAAACATGTGGCATCAAAGGCCGCACAATAGCTACAAATATTCATGTCGCCCGTAATGTTCTAGAATGTTGCGATGTTTGTGAAGGCCGTGTTGCTATGCTGCAACTCGATTTAGCAAAAGCTTTTGACCGCGTATCGCACGTGGTTTTACTTAGTATTCTTGAGCACACCAACGTCGGTCGAGTCATACTAGAAGGCGTTAAGATGTCATACGCATGTTGCACGACACGTGTGATTGTAAATGGTACTCTTACTGAAAGCGTGCCAGTGCGCTCGTCGGTAAGACAGGGCTGCCCGCTGTCGCCCCTGCTATTTGGAATGTACCTCGAGCCAATGTGTTTAGCTTTGCTTCACAGCAATAAGGTGATCGGTTTTAAGCTTTACGACGCTCATGTTAAGGTCCTAGCTTATGCGGATGATATTGCCGTCTTCTGTTCAGATAAAGACAGCGTTCGGGAAGTTGTTACCATTACGGGGAAATATTGCAAACAGACAGGTTGCCAAATTAATTGGGAAAAAAGCTCAGGCTTTTGGCACGGACAATGGGATAATAAACCCGAGTATTTCGCTTTCATGAAGTGGGCGGAATTACCTACAAAGTACCTTGGCGTGCCGCTTTGCTGTTATCGTGACACTGAGCGACAGTGGGCAGAGGAAACCAACCGAGTACGGGAAAAAGTGGAAGGATGGCAAGGAAGGGATTTATCTATGTTCGCGCGGGCTAGCATCTGTAATGTTTTCTTGCTTTCCAAAATATGGTATATAATGAATGTCTTATCTATGTCACGGGTCCATGTACAAAAAGTGCATCGCATTTTTTCTGTGTTTATTTGGTCCTCCACATGGGAAAGAATGAGCCGCACAAATTTGTTTCGGCCTGTTAGATACGGAGGCCTTGGTCTCGTTCATTTGTTTTTACGCCAGATAGTATCTCGGTTTCTATATCTTCGAGACCAGCAAGACCCGTTTTTGCGAACTGTTTTACAAATAAGAATGTGCAATATGCTACCACAATTCATTGTCACGTCATTTTTAGATCCCTGTACCACGGTCTCTGGTTACTTACGTGAGGTTGTTCTTGCATTCAGAATGCTGAGTGTCCGATTTTCAATGGAATATCTTTCTTCAGTTTCAAGGCGCAAACTGTATACAGACCTTATAGACATTATGCTACCTGTGCCTGTGTACCGTTCTGTATACTATGGAGGCCCAGGACAGGACGTCTTGAAGAGAGTAAAGAGGATGCCAGTTAAGCCTACGACAAAGTCGTTTTTCTTCAAATTACATACCGGGACGCTTCCAGTCAAAGTTTGGCTGGAAAAAAAAGGAATATTTGTCCCGTGGACAACCAATTGCCTCCTCTGCAAGAAACCCGAAACAATTGAGCATGTCTTTATAGACTGCTGGGACCCGATATTTCATTGGGATGTTCTTCAAAGAACAATAAAAAAAGAACTCCCAATAGATCCCTACGGTATACGCTTCCTGCCAGTTGAAAATCAAGAAACCCCATACGATATGATAATGCTCCTTAGCCTCCATAGTATATGGAAGACTAGAATGCAAGTGCGTCATGCGGACGTCAATACGCGACCTGTTAGAGAAAATTTCGTGGAGAGCGTGGCGTATATCCGAGATGTGTACAAAAGCGAGCCTGATCCACCGGAATGGATGAATATACTTGACCAGTTGGTTGGCATCAAGCAATTTTAAATCACATGTGTCAGCCGAAGGATTGGCGACTCTTTTATCATTGATTTTGTGTTTTGTACTTGTCATAAGCCTGGTAATAAAGAAAAAAAAAAAAGCAGTCGTGGCCGAGTGGTTAAGGCGATGGACCAGAAATCCATTGGGGTCTCCCCGCACAGGTTCGAATCCTGTCAACTGCGCACGCTTTTGTTTAGTTTTAGTCCTTCCCGCATCGATTTAGAGCAGAAGCTCATTATACTCAGTCATGTGGCAGTCGTGGCCGAGTGGTTAAGGCGATGGACTAGAAATCCATTGGGGTCTCCCCGCACAGGTTCGAATCCTGTCAACTGCGCACGCTTTTGTTTAGTTTTAGTCCTTCCCGCATCGATTTAGAGCAGAAGCTCATTATACTCAGTCACGTGGCAGTCGTGGCCGAACCGCCATCGAAAGCACCGGGGGTTCGACGTTCGGCGTTGAAGCCTCTGCTGAACGTTTTGTCCGAGACGCGGCAGGCGGGGAAACCGCCTCCGTAGTTTGGACGTGACCTAATGCATGTGAGTGCAGGGGATGCGTCAGCCGTCATAGCCTGTTTTCGGCTGTGGCTCTTTGACTGTGTTTATGGAAGGTGGCAGGTGCGATGGTCAGGCACGCCTCAGTACGCATTCTGACATCCCTTTGGGAGGCCGGATACGAGCGCGTACGCCTCGGAACCTCGGACAAGCAGAGCCACATGGACGATTGTGGTAGGCATCACATGGATCAGGCTTTTTCTCTAGACGCATGGCAATTAAGCTAGATGTACCGTTACGTGTAGCAACCTTGAATGTTAGAGGGCTTGGAGCCCGAAGGCGGCAATGCCAGCTGAATCGCCGGCTGCTAGATAATGAAATCGACTTATTAGCCGTTCAAGAGTCGAAGATAGAATCTCAGGACCATGCAGACCGCATGGTGTCTGTTTTCCATGCAAACTTTGATGTGTGTCTTTGTCACTCTGTGGGGGCATCAGGCGGATGCCTTCTTTTCATTCGCAATACTTTGGGTATAAGCGTACACTGCGTATTTGCATGCGAAAGTGGCCGACTTTTGGTTGTTGACTTTTTGTTCTCAAATTTATATTGGCGTGCTGTCTATATGTACGCCCCCAATGTTGAAAGTGATCGTCAAAACTTCTTTTATTCAGTCTAGCCGTATTTGAAATGTGACAAAATCTTGCTTGTATTGGGCGATTTTAACTGTGTGTGTGCTGCTAATGATCGAGTGAAGATTAGATCAGTGAAAGACAAGAGCGCTGAACTGTTGAATGTATATTGTGCATGACTATTGCTTGGAAGACATTGGAAATGTGTTTTCTTCTGGAACCCGTCCGGAATACACGCACTTTCAACGCGATAGTCATGCGAGACTAGACAGGCTGTATGTATCTATTGATCTCGTTCCAATTTGTACCGACTATAATGTAAAACCTATTTCGTTTAGTGATCATTGCCTTGTTAGTGCGACTTTTGGAATGAAGGTTAAGAAATCTGTTTTCAACTGGCATCTATGGAAACTGAACGAGAAAAGTTTGGAGGATGAAGAGTTTGTTAAGGCAATCACGAACGATTTGGAATGTTTGCTTAAGGTGCATGAAGAAAGCCATGCAGATAAATGGGAAAGATTTAAAGAGCAGGTGAAGATAAAAGCAATAGAAAAGAGCAGTGTTATTCGGTACAAACAGAAAGAAACAGAAAAGGAACTTGATGGACAACTTGAGTGCCTGTTCTGCATGGAAAGCTGTGCGCCAGGAAAGTTCACTAAGCAAATAAGAGATGTGAAATCTCATTTAGAAAGAATCGACGCTGAGAAGTACAGAGCCGCGGTTATACGCGCAAGAAGCGATAAACTGTGGGCTGGCGAGGCGCCGACAAAGCGAGCGCTATCAGATGAAAGCGCTCGCTTTGTCGGCGCCTCGCCAGCGAGCGCTATCAGATGAAAAGGTGCAGCGGTGGCGTAGCGGTAGAACATCCGCCTCGCATGCAAGAGGACCGGGGTTCAAATCCCGGTGCCGCGCAATTCTCCACCGGATGACAAAAAAAAAAAAAAAAGAAAAAAAAAAAAATCCGCGTGTCGATGGAATTGCATATACAGGTTTGGGGTGCGACCTGATGCCGGTGAACACCTCCGGCAACGCACTCCCTCACCAGAACAGGAGTTGGCCACCCTGGTGCAGTAATTGGCCACAACCTCCTATGATAAGCTCCATAAAACCCCGGCCCTCAGTCACCAGCGGCTGCGGAACAACTGATCACGGCGGCGGTCAGACCTGTGACGCAGCAGGGGGTGCTAAGAAAGCCTGGCTCCGCTGGACAGGCCGCCATTGGAAACTGACCCTGGCAACGTTTAATGCTAGAACCCTAGCTAGTGAAGCTAGTTTAGCAGTGCTGTTAGAGGAACTAGAGGGCATGAAATGGGATGTCATAGGGCTTAGTGAGGTTAGGAGGCCGAATGAGGCATATACTGTACTGAAGGATGGGCATGTACTGTGTTATAGGGGTTTACCAGAGAGGCGACAACTAGGAGTAGGTTTCCTTGTCAATAAGTATATGGCGGGTAATATAGCTGAATTCTATAGTATTAATGAGAGGGTTGCAGGCATCGTAATTAGGCTTAATAAGCGGTATAAACTGAAGGTTGTACAGGCCTATGCACCTACATGTAGTTATGATGACCAGGCCGTTGAAAGCTTCTATGAAGATGTAGAATCGGCAATGCGAAAAGTAAAGACGCAGTATACTGTACTAATGGGCGACTTCAATGCCAAGGTAGAGAAAAAACAGGCAGGAGGCAAGGCAGTAGGTGACTATGGCATTGGTTCTAGGAATAGCAGGGGGGAGTTACTAGTTGAGTTTGCAGAGCGCAATAACTTACGAATCATGAATACCTTCTTCGGCAAACGTAAGAACCGAAAATGGACATGGAAAAGTCCTAACGGAGAGACTAAAAACGAAATCGACTTCATAATGTGTTCAACCCCCGCCATTGTGCAGGATGTAGAGGTAATCGGGAAAGTTCGATGTAGTGACCACAGGATGGTGAGGTCCCGAATTAGCCTAAATCTGAAGAAGGAACGCAATAGATTAGTAAGAAAGAAACCCATCAACGAATTAGCGGTGAGGGGGAGGGCAGAAGAGTTCAGGATCTCGCTACAGAATAGGTATTCAGCTCTAACTGAGGATGGCGACATTACCCTAGAGGCAAGGAACAATAATTTCAGAGATATCATTACTGAGTGCGCGGTAGAAGTAGGCGGTAGGATAGTTAGAGAGGATACCGGTATGCTGTCTAAGGAGACGAAAGATTTGATTAAGAAACGGCAGAGTATGAAAGCTTCCAATCCAACAGACCAGATCGAATTGGCCGAGATATCAAAGCTAATCAATAAGCGCAAGGTGGCCGATATAAGGAAGTATAACATGGAGAAAATTGAGCATGCTGTAAAGAACGGGGGAAGCCTTAAAGCGGTAAAGAAGAAATTGGGCATAGGCAAAAACCATATGTATGCGATAAGGGACAAGGCGGGCAACGTCATCACTAATATGGACAAGATAGTCAAAGTAGCCGAGGAGTTCTATACAGATCTCTACAGTAGCCAAAGTAGTCAGGACCATAATGAGATTGGCGGTAGGGAAAAACGGTCAGACGTTCCACCAGTGACGAAGGACGAGGTCAAGAAAGCACTAGAAACTATGAAAAGGGGGAAATCAGCTGGAGAGGATCAGATAACTACAGATTTGCTGAAGGATGGGGGGGATATCGTGCTAGAAAAACTGGCCACCCTGTATACGCAGTGCCTGGTGTCATCGACGGTACCGGAAGCATGGAAGAATGCAAACATTATCCTCATTCACAAGAAAGGGGACTCTAAGGACCTTAAAAATTACAGACCAATCAGCTTACTGTCTGTTACGTATAAGGTATTTACTAAGGTAATCGCTAATAGAATCAGGACAACCTTAGACTGCAATCAAGCAAAGGATCAAGCAGGGTTTCGGAAACGGTACTCTACTATCGATCATATCCATACCATCAATCAGGTGATAGAAAAATGCGCGGAATATAACCAGCCCTTATACATAGCATTCATTGATTACGAAAAAGCATTTGACTCAGTTGAAACCTCGGCGGTGATGCAGGCATTGCGAAATCAGGGGGTAGACGAGCCGTACGTGAAAGTGCTGGAAGATATATATAGTGGCTGCACAGCAACCATAGTTCTGCATAAAGAAAGTAACAAAATTCCTATAAAGAAAGGTGTTAGGCAAGGAGACACAATCTCCCCAGTACTATTCACAGCTTGTTTAGAGGAAGTATTCAGAGACTTGGAGTGGGAGCAGTTAGGGATAAGGCTAGATGGAGAATATCTCAATAATCTGCGATTTGCTGATGACATTGCCTTGCTAAGCAACTCGGGAGATGAACTGCAAATAATGATTGATGACCTAGACAGGAAAAGTAGAAAGGTAGGCTTGAAAATCAATATGCAGAAGACTAAGGTAATGTTCAACAGCCTCGGGAAGGAACAGGAGTTTACATTAGGTAGCGAAATACTGGAAGTAGTAGGCGAATATATCTACTTAGGACAGGTAGTAACCGCAGATCCGGACCATGAAAAGGAAATAACAAGAAGAATAAGATTGGGATGGAGCGCATTTGGCAAGCACTCGCAGATTATGACTAGCAGCTTACCGGTATCGCTCAAGAGGAAAGTATACAACAGTTGCATCTTACCTGTACTCACCTATGGGGCTGAAACGTGGAGGCTAACCAAGAGAGTTCTACTTAAGTTGAGGACAACCCAGAGGGCTATGGAACGAAAAATGGTAGGGGTAACATTAAGAGATAGAAAGCGTGCCGAGAGGGTCAGAGAAATAACCCAGGTTAACGACATTCTAGTGGAAATTAAGAAGAAGAAATGGACATGGGCAGGACATGTAGTGCGAAGAGAGGATAACCGATGGTCGCTGAGGGTAACAAACTGGATTCCAAGGGAAGGAAAGCGTAGCAGGGGGCGGCAGAAAGTTAGGTGGGCGGATGAGATTAAGAAGTTCGCAGGGGTCAAGTGGATGCAGCTAGCACAGAACCGGGTTAAGTGGAGAGATATGGGAGAGGCCTTCGCCCTGCAGTGGGTATAATCAGGCTGATGATGATGATGATGATGATGATCAGATGAAAAAAGGTATGCTTGCCAGAAGGAAATCAGGCAAATAAGACATGAAGGGCAGATTACAAACGATGCTAAAGATATAAAGTGTGCGATTCTGAAACATTTTGCTGAGCTTCTGAGTAATACGCGCGAACATAGTGAAGGGTTTCCAATAGAATATTTACGGCTAATACCAACGCCCGAAGATCGTGTGAAGGAGAGCCTTGAAATGCCTATTACAATGCAAGAGATAGAAAAGGCCATAGATGACCTCCCAAGTGGGAAAGCCACTGGACCAGATGGGCTGAGCGCCTCCTTTTACAAAGCATTTAAAAACCATCTTTCCAGCCTTATGTTGGAAGTGATAAGAGAAGCCTACGAACTCAAACAAGTGCCATTTTCATTTACTACGTCACACATCGTACTTATTCCAAAAAGTGATGATCCAGAGAAACGCCTGCTGGTGAAGTCCTATAGGCCAATAAGCCTGACAAATGTTGATTACAAAATCTTTTGAAGGTTTTAGCAAAAAGATTGCAGAGTGTAATAGCCGAATTAGTCGGACCGCACCAAACGTGCGGCATAAGAGGTCGCAGCATCGCCACAAATATACATGTGGCACGAACCGTACTGGAATGTGTAGACACGCTTGGAAGTCAGGTTGCCATGATTCAGCTGGATTTGGAAAAAGCGTTCGATCGCGTATCACACGACATCTTTTTCTCCATTCTAGAGCATTGTAACCTGGGCTCGGTAATCGTGGAGGGAGTGAGAATGGCGTACGCAAACTGCTCGACGCGTATTATAGTGAATGGCGATCTCACTGACAGTCTCGCAGTGCGTTCTTCGGTGAGGCAAGGATGCCCGCTCTCTCCTCTGCTTTTTGCAGCCTATCTCGAGCCATTATGCTTGGTCATTCTCAATAATGAATGCATCTCGGGTTTCAAGCTTCAGTCGGCGCATGTGAAGCTACTTGCATACGCGGACGACATTGCAGTATTTTGTAAAAACAGAGAGAGCATTTGTGAAGTGGTTAACGTTGTTGAAAAGTTTTGTGACCAGACTGGATGTCGGGTTAACTGGGAAAAAAGCTCCGGATTTTGGCACGGCTTATGGCATGCTGAATCGGCTTCTTTCTCCCGATTGCAATGGTCTTCCTTGCCAATGCAGTATCTGGGTGCGCCCCTACAATGTTATCGCGATCCTAGCTTACACTGGAAGGAAGAAACAAATAGAGCGCGAGAGAAAGCGGAAGCATGGCAGGGAAGGCAACTGTCAATCTTTTCATGCGCGTTCATCTGCAATGTGTTTTTGATTTCAAAGATATGGTATGTAATGAATGTTCTATGTGCGTCACGAACTGCCATTCAAAAAATTCATCGTGTGTTTGCGGTTTTGCTTTGGACTTCGACCTGGAAAAAGACGAGGCGAACGAATTTATTTCTTTCTTTAAAAAGCGAAGGAGTCGGTTTGATTCATTTGTTTCTGCGCCAAGTGGTATCACGCTTTTTTTTCTTCGCTACCAAAATGACAACTTTTTAAGAACAGTCATGCAAGTGCGGATGCAAAGGCTGTTACCCGGATTTGTTGTCTCCTCAAGTGAAAACATGCGTGGTGCTGTCACAGGATATTTGCGCGAGGTAGTTCTCTCTTACAACTTGTTAGAAGTGCGTTTTTCTCTTAAATATTTGTACAGTGTTGGCAAGAAAAAGCTGTATAAGGACCTAGTGGAAATCATGCTGCCGGCACCTTTGTATCGGGAGCCTTACCGTGGAGGCCCAGGGCAGGATATTTTAAAACGAGTGAAGAGAATGCCAGTTCGACCGGCTGCCAAAACGTTCTTTTTTAAGTTGCACTCGAACACTCTACCCGTCAAAACCTGGCTTCACGAAAAAGGAATCTATGTCCCTTGGACGACAAACTTCCAGCTTTGCAAGAAGCCAGAGACAATCGAACAGATATTCTTAGACTGCTGGGATGCAGTATTTCATTGGGACGTGCTACAAAGAACAATTAAAAAAGAGCTGCCACTAAACCCTTATGGCATCCGGTTTTTACCGGTGGAGAACGAAGACGTACCCTATGATTTAATAATGCTTCTAGGCCTCCACAGCTTGTGGAAAACACGAATGCAGTAAGGCATGAAGATATTAACATTCCCAGTGTACGTGAAAATTTTGTTGAAAGTGCTGTTTATCTACGGGAATGTATCTGCGCGCTCCCTGACCCACCACAGTGGGCAGAAGTGCTGGATGACCTGGTAAAATTGAAGAAATTTTAACCTCACACGCGTCAGCTCAAGGGCAGCTGAAGTGTTTTATTAAGTGTTTCCATTTGTTGTTCATGTATACTTCGGAAATAAAGAAAAAAAAGGCAGTCGTGGCCGAGTGGTTAAGGCGATGGACTAGAAATCCATTGGGGTCTCCCCGCACAGGTTCGAATCCTGTCGACTGCGCACGCTTTTGTTTAGTTTTAGTCCTTCCCGCATCGATTTAGAGCAGCAGCTCATTATACTCAGTCACGTGGCAGTCGTGGCCGAGTGGTTAAGGCGATGGACTAGAAATCCATTGGGGTCTCCCCGCACAGGTTCGAATCCTGTCGACTGCGCACGCTTTTGTTTAGTTTTAGTCCTTCCCGCATCGATTTAGAGCAGCAGCTCATTATACTCAGTCACGTGACAGTCGTGGCCGAGTGGTGTCCACTTCCGGCCACCACAGTGAACAGACGTGTTGTCATGTGCTCCGTCGGAGCGGTGTTAGCGGCTCAGCCGAGCCACAGAAACAGGTTTGCTGCTGAAGATAACGACACAGGCTACGTAGTTATGCTGCCCCACCTCCCAACAGGTCGTATTGTTTTTAATACCGTATTTTTGCACGGCGACGTTCGAGCGCGGCCGTATAGGGTCGAGGACTACAGGGATGCCCTGGCCCGTTTGGAATCGCTTCCCGAGGTTGTGGCCTTGGGAGCATTTCAAATGAATCATGTGTGGGCAGTCACGTTTAAGAACACGGAAGCCGTTAAGAAAGTGCTTGCTGCCGGGAGCATTACTGTGAAGGAACACCGGTGTCTTGTGATTGACCCCAATAAGCAAGAGGTTCGCGTTAAAGTGCACTGGGTTCTTCACAACGTGACTGATGAAGAAGTGCGTGCGGCCTTCCTTCCGTACGGCGAGGTGACCGAGTTGTCGAAGGAGCGCTGGCGTGTGCACGGCGTCACAGAAAAAGGGTCAACGACCCGTGTACTAAGCCTGAAGCTCAAATCTAAAGTTACAGTTGAAGACATACCTCACCAACTGCGAATAGCCGGTGAACCTGCACTTTTGGTTGTAGCTGGGAGGCCCCCGCTCTGCCTCCGCTGACAAGGGAAAGGCCACATTCGCCGCGACTGCCGGGTGCCTCGGTGCTCGCGCTGTCGCCGGTTTGGTCACGAAGAAAGCGAGTGTGTGCCTACGTACGCAAGCATGACCGGGCCAAGAAGGAACGTCGATGTAACTGAACACGTTATGGACGAGGTGGAGGCTGAGGAAGCATCAAGGGCAGCTGGAGGCAAAGCAGCAGCCGTCGGGAAGAGCACGCAGCCTTCAAGTGTTGGGCCTAGCGCCACAAGTCCGGCCGAGGCACCTCCAGTACCGCAACACGTCTCCGAGGAAAAGACGAGCCAAGAAAAGCAGCCGCCTACTCTCAGAGCCCCTGCTAGAACACTTGACGAACCTCACGTCGAACACCCCCATGGTGATGTCTCATTGGAAGAAGCTGCTGTCACAGCCACAAAACGCGCTTACCTCGAAACTGTGAAAGATGACCGACAAACTGATGGAGCACCCGCGGAGGAGCCGCCCACCAAGGCGGTAATGACGTGACGGTCGCCCTACAGGCCAAGACAAAATATTCCACCAGACATACGACCTGCGGTAGAGGCGCCTGAATAGCGCTTCTACAGCTGTAATGCGCTGCCGTCGGTTTCCGGATCAGCTTGCCATGGTGGAGACAATATGCCATGGAAGGGAACTGTGAGCTTGACCGTCAAACTTTGGCCATGGACAGTGAAAGTGCGTGTGATCGTTGCGAGGCGGTGCGCTTTGTGGAGCTCCAACACGCGGAACCCTCTTCAGCGCCACGGTGCCCTGAGGTGAGCGCTGCACGAGCAGTGGGTGCCTTTAAAAATGAACAAAAGATTCAACTGCCACTACGCGTAGCCACGCTGAACGTGCGTGGACTGGCGGCGAGGAAGCGCCAGTGTCAGGTCAACCGCCTCTTTTTAGAAAATGAATTGGATATAATCGCATTACAAGAAACTAAGATTGAGAGCGAGGAGCACACAGATCGCATGGTTGAAATTTTTCGGTCCCGATACAATGTCTGCGTATGTCACGCGGTTGGAAAGTCCGGAGGTTGCGCGTTATTTTTGAGAAATAATCTTGGAATTGGGAATGAAACTATTGTCACAGCCGAAGAGGGTCGGTTACTGGTTGTCGATTTTACCCTTTCTGGATGCTCTTGGAGAGTGATTTGTGTGTATGCCCCTAACAATTACGGAACGTGCTAGTTTTTTTGAAAAGGTCAAAGTGTTTTTGGACTGCGAGAGAAGCGTCGTTTTGATGGGTGATTTTAACTGTGTTTCCATGCCAGAGGATCGAGTGCCGATCACCCCTGTGTGTGATCAGAGTGCGCAGTATCTCGATGCAATAATTCAAGAACACGACATGGAAGATCTGGGCTGGGTGTTGTTTCAAGGCTCGCAGCCATGTTTTACGCACTTCCAACGCGGTAGCAATGCAAGACTAGATAGAGTATACGTAAGCATAGGATTTGTTACAAAGTGTTCCAACCATGAAGTGAAACATGTTTCTTTCAGCGATCACAGCCTTGCTATTGTAAGCTTTGGGAAGAAACATTGTAGGACTCGTTTCAACTAGAAACTTCGGAAATTTAATGTTAAATTGCTGGAGGATGAAACCTTCGTTAAACAAATTATAGACTTAACCAAAATGCCTTGCGTCAAATCAGCAAGCTGCGCAGATAAGTGGGAAAATTTTAAGAACACAGTCAAGATGAAAGCGATAGAACGAGGACCTATCCTTCATCAAAGCGAAAAGAAACGAATCAAAGAATTGCAGTGCAAATTAGACTTTTTGACAAGTATGGAAACAGTAGTGCCCGGTTTGTACAGTTGCAACGGAAAAAGAATGACACAAGTGACTCATGACCGGAGCGGAAAAATTGCGTGACGCGGCGCTATTGCAGCCGTATGCGATGCGTAGATAGCGAGAGTGCCAGGAATATTCCACTTTCCAAACTGGGGGTGGCCGACAGAAAGCAGCACATCCCAAAGCTTGCATTTTAAATGATAGCTTGTGCGCTGCTTATCGGTATAATCACGCGCCAACGTTTGTGTGCATGACTCCATTTCTTTATTTTTTTAGATGACGTTTTGAGCAGCGGCATTTTCTTTGACGTTTTCCCTCAAAGCCCACCGTTTGCTGGACGATATACTGTCAATGGCTGTCAGCGCTAAGATCAATGGCATCGTTCACGAACCTCTGCATTCCAGAGATGAGTTTACGTTTTGGCAACAAATGAACGCAGCAGTTTGAACCCACAATTTTCTCTTTATTGACAAATTTCTTCAACATTTTACCACAGCACGTGAAATAAAGAAAAGTCTAAAATTAGTTGATCAACAAATAAGAGCAACAAATAAGAAGTTTATCTAAAGCTAGATTAGTGACTGGCGAACGCTCCATCAGCCTCCACGACATTGCGTGTCCGTGCGGGTAGTGAAGCATAGAGGCTGCTCGCGAAACCAGGCATGCCTTTTAGTTGCGTCCATTCCTCTTGCACAGCCTCCCAAAGCAGATCTGGTGACGCTCCGTGTAGTTGCAGTCTTGCCAGCTACTGCTTCATCAGGCCCCACACATTTTCAATTATATTAAAGTCCACTCCTTTTGGAGGCCATGGAAGCTCTTGAATGCAGAGCTCCTCAAGCTTCTGCTGCACTATCCTTAAAAAAAAAAAAGTTTTCAAATCATGAAGCTTGGAATCCTTTGCGGGTAGAGCAAACAAAAGAACAGAAGCGAGGTATGAGGATGCAATAAATGAAAGCTAATGCTAATATTTGTAAGCATATCGACCGAAAGCAATCGTTTGGCAAAAATAACAGCCTTGGGTAGTGAAATTGGGTGAAAGTAGAAAACTCGCCACGTAAAGCATCGGTCAACAGCATTCAAACCTCACCGCAGAATACTATTAAAAAAAAGACATTTAGTCTTCTATTTCAGGGCACTGAAATAAGTCCAAGTCATCAATTTACAAACTGTCAGAAAAACGTTTAGCTCTTTTGCGCGCATATACGTTGAAAGTAATTATACCTGCTTGTGTGGATGGGGCTCCTGTCATGCTGAAAAATAAAACATCCATCGGGAAACGGGCCATCCAAGATGAAAGGAATTACGTTTCTTTCAAGTATATCCGCATAGGTTGATAATGTCAGGACTCCGTCTATCCGAACGAGCTGCCCAAGTCCTTGGTATGTTATAACACCCCACACATTGACAGACCGCCGGCCGCTAGCGGCGACTTGTTGCGTATACTCGTACTCGGGTTCAAACCTGTAATAAAATGTGAACGTTTTCCTTGTTACGCCGCAGCTCAACAGTTCTTTTCGGACATTCGCGTAGTAGGATTCAAAGGAAAAGTAAAGTTCTTAGCTAGAGGTTTTAGAATTTACCAGGCGTATAGAAATGAAATAAAATGAAAAGACCACCGCAGCAGCTGTCAAACACGCGACAATTATTTTCCGTACATATTCGAAAAGAAACACTTAGAAAAGTGCTGCTTTCCAGTCCTCTTAAACACAGAAGCAAATGACCTACCGGGTGCAATCTGGGCTCCAAACACGGCGCTTTTGATCCCACTTGCTGCTAAAGCTAGATTCGTCGGTGAATACTACATTCATCCATTCTTCAGTCGTCCACGAAAGATGTCTAGTGGCAAACTGCAACCTGAGCGCCTTGTTTTTGTGAGTCAAAAGTGGCCTCTGGCAAGACATCCTAAGGCGGAGCCCTACTGAACAAAGAGGTTCTCTTATGGTAGTAAGGGATATCTGAAGGCCAAGCTCGTGTCGTATCTCCTCGGCCGTTATAAAAGGGTCACAGCAGGCGGCGGCCACGATCAACCTGTCGTCTTCTTCAGTGGTCCGTCTTGGCCGCCCATCTCGAGCAGCGTCTCCAAGCCTTGCCTTTTGCCGAAAAGCCCGAACAATGCGCGTAACGCTGCCAAGCGAGTACCCAACCTCTGCAGCAACACTCCTTCTTGTCCGACCTGCTTGAATAAGGGTTAATATTTGCACTCTTGTCGCCTCGTCGATTCGCGGCATCCTCATGTTGTGGCAAATTTTATGGGAACTGCGCCTGCTTTTAAACTTTCTCTGTCGTGTGACGTATAGGCACTGCCACACGTTACTTTTGACAGTGCATTCCCAGCAAATTTTAAAGGGAAAAGTGATCAGGATACCGTTGCTCGCAAAGCGCCAGCTCAAAAACTTTGAAAATAAAACGAGATTATGTATTTAGTCATCTTGGCGTATGGTTTGGCCGATAAGAAATCAACATGCGTTTGTTTAAGATTTTGCATTTCTGATGGGCCAATGTCAGGATGTGCCGTCTTCTGCCGGCCACACCCGCTTTAGGAAATGGAATGCTCCTGGCACTCTCGCTATCGGCGTACTCGGCAACCGTAGCGCCGCGTGTCGCAATTTTTTCGCTCCGGTCATGATTAACTTGTGTCATTATTTTTCCGTTGCAGCTGTACATAAAAGAAATCGGAGAAGTCAAAAGCCAGCTAGAAGCTCTGGAGGCAGATAAGTACCGAGCTGCTGTGATAAGGGCGCGCGCCGAAAAGTTGTGGGCTGGTGAAGTGCCGAATAAGCGTGCATTGTGTGATGAAAGAAGATATGCAGCACAAAATGAAATTCAACAGATCCGCTACCGCAACAGAATAACGACCGACCGCGAAGAAATCGAGCGAGCGTTTGTTGAGCATTACAAAGGACTGACAGGGAATGACAGAAGCGCGAAGGGCAGTCTGTGGGACGAATTTTTGCACCTCATGCCTCGATTAGACGAAGAGAAACGTGCGCGCTTAGAACAGCCTATTAGCTTAGAGGAAGTTCAGAAGGCTATTGAGGACCTGCGACTTGGGAAAACACCAGGACCTGATGGGTTAGGCGCTGCTTTCTATAAAACATTCAGAGAAGTCAGCCCGCTGCTATACGATATGATTGCAGAAGCATACAATGTAAAACAAATGCCACCTTCCTTCTCTACTGCCCACATTGTGCTTATCCCCAAAACATGTGACCGAGAAAAAATGCTGTCTGTGGGGGCTTATCGCCCGATAACCCTCACAAATGTCGACTATAAGATCTATATGAAGATTCTTGGCAAACGTTTACAGAGTGTCATCACGGACCTAGTTGGACCGCACCAAATGTGCGGAGTGAAAGGGCGTACCATCTGCACAAATGTGCACATCGCTCGAAGTATCCTTGAGTGCTGTGATGTCCTCGGTGGCCGAGTTGCAATGGTACAGCTAGACCTGTCGAAGGCGTTTGATCGCGTGGCGCACGATGTCCTGTGCTCAGTTTTGGAACATGTAAATGTGGGCAGCATAATACAAGACGGGCTTAAAATGGTTTACAGCAGCTGTACAGTTCAAATAATTGTCAATAAGAACCTGTGTGAACCCATCCCTCTGCGGTCCTCCGTACGGCAGGGATGCCCGCTTTCACCTTTGCTTTGAAGGGCTCAGGGTAAACCTTGAGCCCTTCTGTTTAAGTCTTATTAACAAAGACCGAATAAATGGCTTCAGGTTTCAGTCATCTAATGTTAAAATTCTTGCGTATGCGGACGACATTGCTGTATTCTGCAGTGACCGCGAGAGTGTACAAGAAAGTGTTGACGTCGCCAAGCGGTTTTGCCAGCAAACTGGGGCTGAGACCAATTGGGAAAAGAGTGTGGGCTTTTGGCACGGAAGCTAGGGAATTACACCACCGTTCGCGAATCTGCAGTGGACAAACATGCCGTCGAACTACTTGGGTGTGCCTCTCGAGCACTATAACAAGAACGCAGATTACTGGAACGAGACAACGTCAAAAGTGAGGGAGAAAGCAAGAGCATGGCAAGGACGAGACTTGTCGATGTTTGCGAGAGCAACAGTATGCAACATTTTTTTAATTGCCAAAGTGTGGCATGTTTTGCAGTTTCTGTCTATGTCGCGTGGAAATGTGCAAAAAATGCATAGGGTGTTTGCTGTGTTTATCTGGAATTCAAGTTGGGAGAGGGTCAGAAGAACCAATTTGTTTCGAACAGTTCAAGATGGCGGTCTGGGTCTCGCGCATTTGTTTGTTCGCCAGATTGTGTCCCGTTTTATGTTTATGAGGGATCAGAAAAACCCCTTCCTGCGCTCAATGATGCAGGTGCGTCTGAGCAGGGCTCTTCCTGATTTTATAGTGTCCACTGTGAGATTGTCAACTTGTGGCGCTAGAGGTTATTTGAAAGAAGTTGCTGACTCGGTGCAATTTCTCAAGGTTCGGTTTTCACAAGAGTATCTCAGCACAGTAAAGAGGAAAAAACTGTACAAAGATCTTATAGATGTAATCATGCCAGTGCCTCTGTATCGTATAATAAACTCTGGAGGCCTAGCACAAGATGTTCTTAAAAGAATTAAAGGGATGCCAGTTAAAGCAAGTACAAAAACATTCTTTTTCAAACTGCACACAAGTACCTTGCCAGTTAAGACATGGCTATCTGACAAAGGCATTTTTGCACCATGGACAACGGACTGTTTGCTGTGCAAAAAAACAGAAACCGTTGAACATGTGTTCATTGAATGTTGGGACGCGAACTCCTATTGGGATGTCCTGCAACGTACACTAAAAAAGGAACTACCTTTAACACCGATTGGAATCCGCTATTTACCAACAGACGCAGATGACACAGGTGTCCCTTACGACATGATTATGCTCCTCGGCCTCCCTAGTTTATGGAAAACTCGAATGGCGGTACGCAATGCAGATGTAATTGTCCGAACTACAAAGGAAAACTTTGTGGAAAGTGTATGTTATATACGTGATGTGTACCGAGCGCAGAAAGACCCACCCGCGTGGATAAGTGTGCTTGATGATTTAGTTCAAATCAAGTCATTTTAACTTATGACCGGGTGAAGCAGCCGGGGTACTTTTAACAATGTATCGTGCTTGGCTCAATAAAAAGATATTAAAAAAAAGTCGTGGCCGAGTGGTTAAGGCGATGGACTAGAAATCCATTGGGGTCTCCCCGCACAGGTTCGAATTCTGTCGACTGCGCACGCTTTTGTTTAGTTTTAGTCCTTCCCGCATCGATTTAGAGCAGCAGCTCAGTATACTCAGTCACGTGGCAGTCGTGGCCGAGTGGTTAAGGCGATTGACTAGAAATCTATTGGGATCTCCCCGCACAGGTTCGAATCCTGTCGACTGCGCACGCTTTTGTTTAGTTTTAGTCCTTCCCGCATCGATTTAGAGCAGAAGCTCATTATACTCAGTCATGTGGCAGTCCTGGCCGAGTGGTTAAGGCGATGGACTAGAAATCCATTGGGGTCTCCCCGCACAGGTTCGAATCCTGTCGACTGCGCACGCTTTTGTTTAGTTTTAGTCCTTCCCGCATCGATTTAGAGCAGAAGCTCATTATGCTTAGTCACGTGGCAGTCGTGGCCGAGTGGTTAAGGCGATGGACTAGAAATCCATTGGGGTCTCCCCGCACAGGTTCGAATCCTGTCGACTGCGCACGCTTCTGTTTAGTTTTAGTCCTTCCCGCATCGATTTAGAGCAGAAGCTCATTATACTCAGTCATGTGGCAGTCCTGGCCGAGTGGTTAAGGCGATGGACTAGAAATCCATTGGGGTCTCCCCGCACAGGTTCGAATCCTGTCGACTGCGCACGCTTTTGTTTAGTTTTAGTCCTTCCCGCATCGATTTAGAGCAGAAGCTCATTATGCTTAGTCACGTGGCAGTCGTGGCCGAGTGATTCTACTTCCGGCCACCGAGCGTGACGGACGTGTGTATCATGTGCTCCCAAGGAGCGGATTCAGCGGCCCAGCTGGGCCGTGGTATCAGGAGTACGGAAAGGCCTGCCAAGGATTATGAACTGGTTCTGCCGCATCTGCCTACAGGTTCGAGTGTTTTGCATACTGTGTTTTTGCATGGCGACATAAAAGCCAGGCCGTACCGGGTGGAGCACTTTCGAGACTCCCTCGCTCGTCTTTCACTTTTGCCCGAAGTGGTTGCCCTCGGGGCATATCAAATGAATCACGTATGGGCGGTAACGTTTAAAGGTGAAGAGGGGAAAGCGAAGATTTTGCAAGCCGAAGCTTTTGAAGTGAAAGAGCACCGATGCGTGGTCATTGACCCCTGCAACCAAGGCATCAGGCTAAAACTTTTCTGGCTGCTTCACGGCGTGCACGACGATGATGTGCGAGCGGCGTTGGCGGCTTATGGAAAAGTTACGGAAATTTCAAGAGACAAGTGGAGAGTGCAAGGGTGTGTCGACAAGGCTTCAACGACACGAACGGTCACGCTGAAGCTCAAAGTGGGCGTGACCATTGATGACCTGCCGCATCAGCTTCGGGTCGCCGAGGACGTCGCACTCGTCCACGTCCCAAGTAGAGCCCCGCTTTGCCTCCGGTGCCGCGGGAAAGGTCATATACGGCGTGAGTGTCGTGTGCCGCGCTGCGGGCTGTGTCGCCGTTACGGCCATGACGAGTCCCAGTGTGTGCGCACGTATGCCAACGTTGCAGGCCCCGTGCCGAGTGAAGTGGCAGGCGAGCACTTGATGGACGCAGTGGACGCCGAGGAAGCGAGCAGTGGAAACACCGAGGAGGCAGAACAGAACGAACACTCCTCTGAGAAGACCCCTGCCCCTAAAGAACAATGTGAATCAGAATTGATAGTTCCGTTGTCGAATGTCGCTGGGACCGAGTCACCCACGAAAGAAAACGGCAATGCCAGTGGTGCAAGCCCAGCTTCGTCTACGCAACACTGTGAGGAACAGGGAGGCACTGAAGCTGAGATGCCAGCTGCTTCTACCTTGCCTGTGAAGCGTGGGCACGAAGACAGTGTCAACGACGGATCAACGCAAGGAGGAGCGGAAAACGGACAGCCTCCACTGAAGGCGGCCCCCCTTCGCCGGTCGTCCTTCAAGCCAAGGCCAAACGTGCCTCCAGACCGGAGAACTGTGTCACCTGTGCCTCCGCCATAGCGGGGGTACCCTTTCCGGTCGAGACGTTACAAGCCCGGTCCATGATCGGGAGGAGCGCTTGGAACAATGGACAGACTCGCCAAAACGGAAGGATGGTTAACCCATGCAACAGTTGAACCGCAATGCTGTCTGTCTGCAGAAGAGATGTGAGTGAAATGTTTCGCGATTTATAATTTCTTGAGATGGCGACCAATTTATCAACTAGCTTGCGCGTAGCCACGCTAAATGTGAGAGGGCTGTCAACGCGTCGGAGACAACAGCAGCTGAACCGCCTTCTGCTGGAAAATGAAATTGATGTGCTAGCAGTTCAAGAGAGCAAAATGGAAAGCGAACAACAAACAGATAAAATGGCTGAAATATATCGTTCTAGATATAGTGTTTGCGTTTGTCATGCGGTTGGAAGAGCGGGGGGATGTGTCATTTTCATTCGAAATTGCATAGAGTGCGTACAGTCTGTGTTCTCGTGTGAGAGTGGTCGGCTTTTGATATGTGATTTCAGTTTTTCTGGACTGGACTGGAGAGTGATCTGTGTTTATGCGCCTACTAGAACGTCTGAGCGCGAAGAGTTTTTCCACTATATGAAAGCCTTCCTAATACATGAGAGGCGTGTTCTCCTGCTTGGAGACTTCAACTGTGTCTGTAGACCGGAAGATAGAACAACAGACCGTGTCCTTCGTGACAAGAGCGCAGAGTTACTTATTGACATTGTTAATGAGGCAGAGCTTGAAGATGCTGGCTGTATACTGACGCATGAAGGCCAAGCAATGTTCACGCACTTTCAAGGTAGCTGTCATGCAAGGTTGGACCGAATATATGTTCCTATTGATTGTGTGCCCCTGTGCTCGGAATATCAAACACTTCCCATGAGCTTTAGTGACCACTCCCTCGTAATGATAACTCTAGGCATGAAAAGTAAGACAACAAAGTTCAATTGGGAGCTATGGAAATTTAATGAAAAGCTGCTACGGGATGAAGAGTTTATCACTAAAGTGAAAGAGTATATTACGCATCTGTTGCAAAATGACTCTAATTTTATACAAGCATGGGAGCAGTTTAAGTGCGATATAAAGATAGCTGCAATTGACCGAGCATGCACTCTCCGACGTAAAGAAAGAGAACAAGAAAAAGAACTTCGAAGCACCCTTGAATACATGCTTAGCATGGAGAGCGTTAAGCCTGGCTTGTTCGCCCAAGATATAAAAAAGATAAAAACCAAACTTGAGGTGATAGACGAAGAGAAGTATCGCGGTGCGGTGATAAGGGCACGCAGCGAAAAATTGTGGCTCGGAGAGACGCCCACGAAAAGGGCACTTAGTGATGAAAAACGGTACGCAGTGTCAAAAGAGATAAAAGAAATCTGCTATCAGAACGTAGTTACCTCGGAAAAGAAAACGATTGAACGGGCGTTTGTAGAATTTTACAGGGAGTTGTTTAGCCTCAAAACACCGGACATTGTACGCTTCAGAAAAGACTTTCTGTCGCTGATGCCAAGAGTGGAAGACGAAGTTGCGCAGACACTTGAAGCAAGTATTACTTCCGAGGAAATTGAGGCCGTTATCGGGGAATTAAATTCCAATAAGTCACCCGGACCAGATGGTCTTGGTGCTGCCATATACAAGGCCTTTCCAACAGAAATGGCTGTTTTACTGGAAAGAGTTATTAGTGAATGCTACGAAAAGAACGTACCTCCTCCGTCTTTTCGAATGTCACACGTTGTACTAATCCCGAAAACAGATGACCCAGTTAAGCTTCAGTCTGTAGCGTCTTACCGTCCTATAAGTCTAACGAATGTTGACTATAAAATTTACATGAAAGTATTAGGGCGACGACTCCAACGCGTAATTACTTCTCTTGTAGGCCCACATCAGACATGCGGTATAAAAGGAAGGACCATTTTTACTAATATACACGCAGCAAGGAGTGTTCTCGAATGTTGTGACGCGATGCATGACCACGTAGCCATGATGCAATTAGACCTCCACAAAGCATTTGACAAAGTGGTACATGAAATTTTGTTCTCTGTTTTAGAGTATGTCAATGCTGGTTCCGTGATCACAAATGGCGTGAAAATGGTTTACGAGTGCTGTTCAGCGAGACTGGTCGTGAATAAGCATTTAACCGATCGTATACCTGTCCAGTCGTCAGTAAGGCAGGGCTGTCCTCTGTCTCCCCTTTTGTTTGCGCTTTATCTGGAGCCTTTCTGTTTAAGATTGCTTACAAGGCCAAACATACGCGGTTATAGATTTTTTCATAGTGAAGTTCGGGTTTTGGCATACGCGGACGATATTGCGGTTTTTTGTACTGACCATGAGAGCGTGCAAGAAGTTGTAAGAGAAGCCACTGCTTTTTGCACTGCAAGTGGAAGTGAAATTAGTTGGGCAAAGTGTTTAGGATTTTGGCACGGAAACTGGCAATACGCGCCTGAACTGTTCTCCAGTATGCAATGGACAATAACGCCAGGAAATTACCTTGGTGTGCCACTAAAGCATTACCGTGAAAGCAAGGAATGTTGGGCCGGTGAAGTTGAGCAAGTGAAAACCCAAACAAACAAATGGGGAGGACATAACTTTTCTATGTTCGCAAGAGCTACCGTTTGCAATATGTTCCTAGTTGCAAAAATTGTTTACATGCTGCAAGTGTTATCTATGTCAAGAATCTCTGTTCAAAAACTGCACAGGGTATTTGCCACGTTTGTGTGGGCTTCAACATGGGAGCGTACCAGTCGATGCAATCTGTTTCATACGGTGTATAATGGTGGACTGGGATTGTCCCATTTATACTTAAAGCAGATTGTAAGCAGGTTCTTTTTTTTGCGCGAACAAAGCGATGTTTTTCATAGAACGGTAATCCAAGTGCGATTGCGTGATTCACTGCCGGAATATGTAGTTTCGACTATGTCTACAGGGACAATGGCTCTAAGTGCTTTTCTTCGCGAAGTTGTCGCGTCCTTCCAAATAGTGAAGGCGAGATTTTCAAATGAGTACATGTGTACTGTTACGCGAAAACGGCTGTACAAAGATTTATTGGAAACCTTTTTACCTGTGCCTCTTTATCGCGCTGTATATGCTTTGGGTCCGGAGCGGGACGTGTTGAAGAGAGTGAAAAGAATGCCCATCAGATCGTCCGCTAAATCTTTCTTTTTTCAATTGCATACCGGCACTCTTCCGGTGAAGCCATGGCTGGAAAGAAAAGGCCTTTTCGTGCCTTGGTCTGCTGACTGTTTAATTTGCAAAAAGCTGGAAACCATAGAGCATATTTTCCTTGATTGTCACGATGCGGTTTTTTTGTGGGACGTGCTACAGCGCACTATTAAAAAGGACTTACCAATAACGCCGTTTGGCATACGCTACCTTCCATGCGCCCAGCCAGGAGAAGTGCCCAGTGATTTGTTGATGGTCTTGTGTATGCACAGCATATGGAGAACGCGGATGGATGTTCGCCATGAGCATGTTGTCGTACACCCAGCCCATCAATACTTTGTTGAAAGTGTAATGTACACACGTGATGTTTTCGGAGGGCAATCTGAACCCCCGGATTGGCTGCCAGTCTTGGACAAGCTCATGTCACCTTATCCATTCTATCACAAGAAACCTGTAAGAAAGTGACTTGTGTTTTTAATTCCATGCGACTTTTCATCGTCCTTTGTAGTTGCCAAGTCGGTAATAAAGAAAAAAAAAAAAAAGCAGTCGTGGCCGAGTGGTTAAGGCGATGGACTAGAAATCCATTGGGGTCTCCCCGCACAGGTTCGAATCCTGTCGACTGCGCACGCTTTTGTTTAGTTTTAGTCCTTCCCGCATCGATTTAGAGCAGAAGATCATTATACTCAGTCACGTGGCATTCGTGGCGGAGTGGTTTAGGCGATGGACTAGAAATCCATTGGGGTCTCCCCGCACAGGTTCGAGTCCTGTCGACTGCGCACGCTTTTGTTTAGTTTTAGTCCTTCCCGCATCGATTTAGAGCAGAAGCTCATTATGCTTAGTCACGTGGCAGTCGTGGCCGAGTGGTTAAGGCGATGGACTAGAAATCCATTGGGGTCTCCCCGCACAGGTTCGAATCCTGTCGACTGCGCACGCTTTTGTTTAGTTTTAGTCCTTCCCGCATCGATTTAGAGCAGAAGATCATTATACTCAGTCACGTGGCATTCGTGGCGGAGTGGTTTAGGCGATGGACTAGAAATCCATTGGGGTCTCCCCGCACAGGTTCGAGTCCTGTCGACTGCGCACGCTTTTGTTTAGTTTTAGTCCTTCCCGCATCGATTTAGAGCAGAAGCTCATTATGCTTAGTCACGTGGCAGTCGTGGCCGAGTGGTTAAGGCGATGGACTAGAAATCCATTGGGGTCTCCCCGCACAGGTTCGAATCCTGTCGACTGCGCACGCTTTTGTTTAGTTTTAGTCCTTCCCGCATCGATTTAGAGCAGAAGCTCATTATGCTTAGTCACGTGGCAGTCGTGGCCGAGTGATTCTACTTCCGGCCACCGAGCGTGACGGACGTGTGTATCATGTGCTCCCAAGGAGCGGATTCAGCGGCCCAGCTGGGCCGTGGTATCAGGAGTACGGAAAGGCCTGCCAAGGATTATGAACTGGTTCTGCCGCATCTGCCTACAGGTTCGAGTGTTTTGCATACTGTGTTTTTGCATGGCGACATAAAAGCCAGGCCGTACCGGGTGGAGCACTTTCGAGACTCCCTCGCTCGTCTTTCACTTTTGCCCGAAGTGGTTGCCCTCGGGGCATATCAAATGAATCACGTATGGGCGGTAACGTTTAAAGGTGAAGAGGGGAAAGCGAAGATTTTGCAAGCCGAAGCTTTTGAAGTGAAAGAGCACCGATGCGTGGTCATTGACCCCTGCAACCAAGGCATCAGGCTAAAACTTTTCTGGCTGCTTCACGGCGTGCACGACGATGATGTGCGAGCGGCGTTGGCGGCTTATGGAAAAGTTACGGAAATTTCAAGAGACAAGTGGAGAGTGCAAGGGTGTGTCGACAAGGCTTCAACGACACGAACGGTCACGCTGAAGCTCAAAGTGGGCGTGACCATTGATGACCTGCCGCATCAGCTTCGGGTCGCCGAGGACGTCGCACTCGTCCACGTCCCAAGTAGAGCCCCGCTTTGCCTCCGGTGCCGCGGGAAAGGTCATATACGGCGTGAGTGTCGTGTGCCGCGCTGCGGGCTGTGTCGCCGTTACGGCCATGACGAGTCCCAGTGTGTGCGCACGTATGCCAACGTTGCAGGCCCCGTGCCGAGTGAAGTGGCAGGCGAGCACTTGATGGACGCAGTGGACGCCGAGGAAGCGAGCAGTGGAAACACCGAGGAGGCAGAACAGAACGAACACTCCTCTGAGAAGACCCCTGCCCCTAAAGAACAATGTGAATCAGAATTGATAGTTCCGTTGTCGAATGTCGCTGGGACCGAGTCACCCACGAAAGAAAACGGCAATGCCAGTGGTGCAAGCCCAGCTTCGTCTACGCAACACTGTGAGGAACAGGGAGGCACTGAAGCTGAGATGCCAGCTGCTTCTACCTTGCCTGTGAAGCGTGGGCACGAAGACAGTGTCAACGACGGATCAACGCAAGGAGGAGCGGAAAACGGACAGCCTCCACTGAAGGCGGCCCCCCTTCGCCGGTCGTCCTTCAAGCCAAGGCCAAACGTGCCTCCAGACCGGAGAACTGTGTCACCTGTGCCTCCGCCATAGCGGGGGTACCCTTTCCGGTCGAGACGTTACAAGCCCGGTCCATGATCGGGAGGAGCGCTTGGAACAATGGACAGACTCGCCAAAACGGAAGGATGGTTAACCCATGCAACAGTTGAACCGCAATGCTGTCTGTCTGCAGAAGAGATGTGAGTGAAATGTTTCGCGATTTATAATTTCTTGAGATGGCGACCAATTTATCAACTAGCTTGCGCGTAGCCACGCTAAATGTGAGAGGGCTGTCAACGCGTCGGAGACAACAGCAGCTGAACCGCCTTCTGCTGGAAAATGAAATTGATGTGCTAGCAGTTCAAGAGAGCAAAATGGAAAGCGAACAACAAACAGATAAAATGGCTGAAATATATCGTTCTAGATATAGTGTTTGCGTTTGTCATGCGGTTGGAAGAGCGGGGGGATGTGTCATTTTCATTCGAAATTGCATAGAGTGCGTACAGTCTGTGTTCTCGTGTGAGAGTGGTCGGCTTTTGATATGTGATTTCAGTTTTTCTGGACTGGACTGGAGAGTGATCTGTGTTTATGCGCCTACTAGAACGTCTGAGCGCGAAGAGTTTTTCCACTATATGAAAGCCTTCCTAATACATGAGAGGCGTGTTCTCCTGCTTGGAGACTTCAACTGTGTCTGTAGACCGGAAGATAGAACAACAGACCGTGTCCTTCGTGACAAGAGCGCAGAGTTACTTATTGACATTGTTAATGAGGCAGAGCTTGAAGATGCTGGCTGTATACTGACGCATGAAGGCCAAGCAATGTTCACGCACTTTCAAGGTAGCTGTCATGCAAGGTTGGACCGAATATATGTTCCTATTGATTGTGTGCCCCTGTGCTCGGAATATCAAACACTTCCCATGAGCTTTAGTGACCACTCCCTCGTAATGATAACTCTAGGCATGAAAAGTAAGACAACAAAGTTCAATTGGGAGCTATGGAAATTTAATGAAAAGCTGCTACGGGATGAAGAGTTTATCACTAAAGTGAAAGAGTATATTACGCATCTGTTGCAAAATGACTCTAATTTTATACAAGCATGGGAGCAGTTTAAGTGCGATATAAAGATAGCTGCAATTGACCGAGCATGCACTCTCCGACGTAAAGAAAGAGAACAAGAAAAAGAACTTCGAAGCACCCTTGAATACATGCTTAGCATGGAGAGCGTTAAGCCTGGCTTGTTCGCCCAAGATATAAAAAAGATAAAAACCAAACTTGAGGTGATAGACGAAGAGAAGTATCGCGGTGCGGTGATAAGGGCACGCAGCGAAAAATTGTGGCTCGGAGAGACGCCCACGAAAAGGGCACTTAGTGATGAAAAACGGTACGCAGTGTCAAAAGAGATAAAAGAAATCTGCTATCAGAACGTAGTTACCTCGGAAAAGAAAACGATTGAACGGGCGTTTGTAGAATTTTACAGGGAGTTGTTTAGCCTCAAAACACCGGACATTGTACGCTTCAGAAAAGACTTTCTGTCGCTGATGCCAAGAGTGGAAGACGAAGTTGCGCAGACACTTGAAGCAAGTATTACTTCCGAGGAAATTGAGGCCGTTATCGGGGAATTAAATTCCAATAAGTCACCCGGACCAGATGGTCTTGGTGCTGCCATATACAAGGCCTTTCCAACAGAAATGGCTGTTTTACTGGAAAGAGTTATTAGTGAATGCTACGAAAAGAACGTACCTCCTCCGTCTTTTCGAATGTCACACGTTGTACTAATCCCGAAAACAGATGACCCAGTTAAGCTTCAGTCTGTAGCGTCTTACCGTCCTATAAGTCTAACGAATGTTGACTATAAAATTTACATGAAAGTATTAGGGCGACGACTCCAACGCGTAATTACTTCTCTTGTAGGCCCACATCAGACATGCGGTATAAAAGGAAGGACCATTTTTACTAATATACACGCAGCAAGGAGTGTTCTCGAATGTTGTGACGCGATGCATGACCACGTAGCCATGATGCAATTAGACCTCCACAAAGCATTTGACAAAGTGGTACATGAAATTTTGTTCTCTGTTTTAGAGTATGTCAATGCTGGTTCCGTGATCACAAATGGCGTGAAAATGGTTTACGAGTGCTGTTCAGCGAGACTGGTCGTGAATAAGCATTTAACCGATCGTATACCTGTCCAGTCGTCAGTAAGGCAGGGCTGTCCTCTGTCTCCCCTTTTGTTTGCGCTTTATCTGGAGCCTTTCTGTTTAAGATTGCTTACAAGGCCAAACATACGCGGTTATAGATTTTTTCATAGTGAAGTTCGGGTTTTGGCATACGCGGACGATATTGCGGTTTTTTGTACTGACCATGAGAGCGTGCAAGAAGTTGTAAGAGAAGCCACTGCTTTTTGCACTGCAAGTGGAAGTGAAATTAGTTGGGCAAAGTGTTTAGGATTTTGGCACGGAAACTGGCAATACGCGCCTGAACTGTTCTCCAGTATGCAATGGACAATAACGCCAGGAAATTACCTTGGTGTGCCACTAAAGCATTACCGTGAAAGCAAGGAATGTTGGGCCGGTGAAGTTGAGCAAGTGAAAACCCAAACAAACAAATGGGGAGGACATAACTTTTCTATGTTCGCAAGAGCTACCGTTTGCAATATGTTCCTAGTTGCAAAAATTGTTTACATGCTGCAAGTGTTATCTATGTCAAGAATCTCTGTTCAAAAACTGCACAGGGTATTTGCCACGTTTGTGTGGGCTTCAACATGGGAGCGTACCAGTCGATGCAATCTGTTTCATACGGTGTATAATGGTGGACTGGGATTGTCCCATTTATACTTAAAGCAGATTGTAAGCAGGTTCTTTTTTTTGCGCGAACAAAGCGATGTTTTTCATAGAACGGTAATCCAAGTGCGATTGCGTGATTCACTGCCGGAATATGTAGTTTCGACTATGTCTACAGGGACAATGGCTCTAAGTGCTTTTCTTCGCGAAGTTGTCGCGTCCTTCCAAATAGTGAAGGCGAGATTTTCAAATGAGTACATGTGTACTGTTACGCGAAAACGGCTGTACAAAGATTTATTGGAAACCTTTTTACCTGTGCCTCTTTATCGCGCTGTATATGCTTTGGGTCCGGAGCGGGACGTGTTGAAGAGAGTGAAAAGAATGCCCATCAGATCGTCCGCTAAATCTTTCTTTTTTCAATTGCATACCGGCACTCTTCCGGTGAAGCCATGGCTGGAAAGAAAAGGCCTTTTCGTGCCTTGGTCTGCTGACTGTTTAATTTGCAAAAAGCTGGAAACCATAGAGCATATTTTCCTTGATTGTCACGATGCGGTTTTTTTGTGGGACGTGCTACAGCGCACTATTAAAAAGGACTTACCAATAACGCCGTTTGGCATACGCTACCTTCCATGCGCCCAGCCAGGAGAAGTGCCCAGTGATTTGTTGATGGTCTTGTGTATGCACAGCATATGGAGAACGCGGATGGATGTTCGCCATGAGCATGTTGTCGTACACCCAGCCCATCAATACTTTGTTGAAAGTGTAATGTACACACGTGATGTTTTCGGAGGGCAATCTGAACCCCCGGATTGGCTGCCAGTCTTGGACAAGCTCATGTCACCTTATCCATTCTATCACAAGAAACCTGTAAGAAAGTGACTTGTGTTTTTAATTCCATGCGACTTTTCATCGTCCTTTGTAGTTGCCAAGTCGGTAATAAAGAAAAAAAAAAAAAAGCAGTCGTGGCCGAGTGGTTAAGGCGATGGACTAGAAATCCATTGGGGTCTCCCCGCACAGGTTCGAATCCTGTCGACTGCGCACGCTTTTGTTTAGTTTTAGTCCTTCCCGCATCGATTTAGAGCAGAAGATCATTATACTCAGTCACGTGGCATTCGTGGCGGAGTGGTTTAGGCGATGGACTAGAAATCCATTGGGGTCTCCCCGCACAGGTTCGAGTCCTGTCGACTGCGCACGCTTTTGTTTAGTTTTAGTCCTTCCCGCATCGATTTAGAGCAGAAGCTCATTATGCTTAGTCACGTGGCAGTCGTGGCCGAGTGGTTAAGGCGATGGACTAGAAATCCATTGGGGTCTCCCCGCACAGGTTCGAATCCTGTCGACTGCGCACGCTTTTGTTTAGTTTTAGTCCTTCCCGCATCGATTTAGAGCAGAAGATCATTATACTCAGTCACGTGGCATTCGTGGCGGAGTGGTTTAGGCGATGGACTAGAAATCCATTGGGGTCTCCCCGCACAGGTTCGAGTCCTGTCGACTGCGCACGCTTTTGTTTAGTTTTAGTCCTTCCCGCATCGATTTAGAGCAGAAGCTCATTATGCTTAGTCACGTGGCAGTCGTGGCCGAGTGGTTAAGGCGATGGACTAGAAATCCATTGGGGTCTCCCCGCACAGGTTCGAATCCTGTCGACTGCGCACGCTTTTGTTTAGTTTTAGTCCTTCCCGCATCGATTTAGAGCAGAAGCTCATTATGCTTAGTCACGTGGCAGTCGTGGCCGAGTGGTTAAGGCGATGGACTAGAAATCCATTGGGGTCTCCCCGCACAGGTTCGAATCCTGTCGACTGCGCACGCTTTTGTTTAGTTTTAGTCCTTCCCGCATCGATTTAGAGCAGAAGATCATTATACTCAGTCACGTGGCATTCGTGGCGGAGTGGTTTAGGCGATGGACTAGAAATCCATTGGGGTCTCACCGCACAGGTTCGAGTCCTGTCGACTGCGCACGCTTTTGTTTAGTTTTAGTCCTTCCCGCATCGATTTAGAGCAGCAGCTTATTATACTCAATCATGTGGCAGTCATGGCCGAGTCATTCTACTTCCGGCTACCGTTCGGTGCGGACGCAGGATCATGGGCTCCACCGGAGCGGCGATAGCGGCCCAGGCTGGCCGCGGAAACAGGTCCGACGCAAGTACTAATAGCGAGTATCAGATCGTTTTGCCTCAGCTGCCTACATGACGTGTTGCGTTAAACACGCTTTTTTTACACGGATATGTTAAAGCTAGACCCTTCCGAGTCGAGGATTGCCGCGATGCGCTCGCCGAGACGGACGCGCTCCCCGAGGTTGTCGCCTTGGGGGCGTATCAGGTAAATCACGTATGGGCTGTCACTTTCAAGACCGCTGAAGCCACAAAGCGCGTCTGTGCTTTGAAAGAGCTTAACGTGAAGGGCCGACGATGCATTATTTTCGACCCTCAAGGCCAGCAAGTCCGCCTCCGACTTCACTGGATGCTCCGCGGTGTCGCTGACGAAGATATTCGGACGGCTTTCGCCCCATACGGCAACGTAACCGAAGTCACCGGTGAACGGTGGCGCGTCTCGGGTGTAAGCGAAAAAGGCTCCACAACACGGTCCGTACTCCTTAAGTTGAAGACAGGGATGAAACTGGACGACCTTCCCCATCAACTGAGGGTAGCAGGCGAGTTGGCCCTCGTCGTAGTGCCCGGAAGGCCTATGCAATGTCTACGTTGCCACGGCTCCGGACACGTGCGACGCGAGTGTAAAGTGCCGCGTTGCTCTCGCTGCCGGCGCTTCGGACACGCGGAAGTGGAATGTGTGCGCACGTACGCGGCGGCAACGGTACCAGCTATGAGAGAGGAGACGCCCGAGGACGTGATGAACGTTGCCGAGGCTGAAGAAGCAGCGAAGGGAACCCAAGACAACACGGGAGGTTCCGCAGTGCCAGATAATGTGGCGACATCGCATGTCACGGATAAAGAGGTTTGCGTGGACACCAGCACTCAAGAGCCAGCGTCGGCTGTACCGGAGTTGTCCTTGAAAGAGGACGTGTTCAGTCAAGGCGCCGCACAACAGGGACCAGCAATGAGTGTGAGTGCTACCACGGAAGTCGGAGCTCGGCCAACGGGCACCGCTTGTGCGCCAAAGCGTCCGCATGCCGAGGCCGGCAACTGTGCTGACAAAGGGAACCCGAGCAACAACGAGGAGCCACCAGCGAAAGTGACACAGAGCCGACGACCACCGTTCAGGCCCAAACCTAATACCTCGGCAGACAGGAAAACCGCTGAAAAGCCTTCCCCGCAGCAAGTCGGGCCCACCACAAGTGATGGCGGTGGGACCTCTGGAACTGTCTAGCGGCACGCTAGACGTGAAAGGTAAGCGCCTTGCTACCGGTGTCCTCCTTATGCATGAAAATGGCGATGAAACAGGCCCTGAGCGTAGCAACGCTTAACGTCCGTGGGTTGGCAGGGAGACGAAAACAAATCCAAGTATATCGCCTTTTGACAGAGCTAGACATAGACGTGCTAGCGGTTCAAGAAACCAGAGTGGAAGGGGAGGAGGCGACTGGGAGCATGGTGCAGCGTTTCACGTCAAGGTATGATGTGGCTGTTAGTCACGCGGTTGGTTCATCGGCTGGGTGCCTTCTGCTTGTTAGGCGGTTGCCAGGACTGACAGTACAGGCCGTGACCTCATCCGCATGTGGAAGGCTCATTGTCTGCGACGTCGTTTTTCACAATAGCGAATGGCGCGTTCTGTGTGTGTATGCACCCAATACTGTTGAAGAAAGGTTCAACTTCTTCACAAGCATGCAACGATATTTAAGTTCAGAGAGAAAACTCGTGGTGATGGGGGATTTTAACTGCGTGTTAAGCGCTAGAGATAAGACCTCAAACCGTGCCTACAAAGATGCAAGCACTGACTGTTTGTCTCAGATGATTGGTGAATTTTCGCTGGAAGACGTTGCGGAGTGTTTGGGTGGTGCGCGCAGTGTGCTTTACACTCATTTCCAGGGATCTAGTCATGCGCGACTCGATCGGATTTATGTATCGTTGGATGCGATGCCAAACTGTCAAAATTATGCCGTTATCGCGATTTCGTTTTCCGATCACTGTCTTGTGAAGTGCAGTATTGGACCTAGAAATCAAAGCAAACATTTTCTCTGGGAACTCTGGAAGTTAAATTCTAAACTCTTAGATGACCAGATTTTACGTGATACTATATTAGAGAAGATAAAAGAAATAGAGAAGCGACCTAACAGTAACATTGGGGAGCAGTGGGAGCTATTTAAACAAGAAATAAAGATGAAAGCAATAGAAAGAGGTAGTCGCATTCGGCATAATGAAAAGCGAGAAAAGGCAGGACTAAGGTCAACACTAAACATGCTAGTTGCTCAGGAAAGCAAACAGCCGGGGGGGTTTAAAGATGACATAAAAAATATTAAAAAGAAAATAGAGTTAATGGATGAGGAACGATATCGTGGAGCGATCGTTCGTGCAAGGTTTGAAGGATTGACAGCTGGCGAGGCCCCCACTAAGCGGGCCCTCAGTCTCGAAAAAGCACACGCTCGTCGAAACGAAATACTAGAAATAGAATGGAACGGCAGCCGTATGACGGATAAGGATGACGTAGCACGTGCGTTCTATGATTACTATCAGCAGCTGTTCGCAATAAGGGACATTGAGTTGGAGAAGTTTAAGGGGGTGTTTGTTTCTTTATTACCCCGACTGGACAACTGCACAAAAGAAAGACTAGAGCAGGTAATTTCCGAGCAAGAAGTAGCACGAGCAATAGAAAACCTAAACCCAGGAAAGTCGCCTGGGCCTGACGGTTTGAGCGCAGTTTTCTACAAAGCATTTAAGGAAGAGCTATCCCCGCTGTTGGCAGAAGTTTTTAACGAAGGTTTCCACCTTAAAGTGTTGCCGCCTTCGTTTGCCACGTCACACACTGTGTTAATACCTAAAACTAATGAAACGGAGAAATTAAGATTTGTGACATCCTACAGGCCTATATAACTAACAAATGTTGATTACAAAATTCTAATGAAAGTTCTTGCGGCCAGACTGCAGACATTAATTCAAGAGATAGTCGGCACCCATCAGACTTGTGGCATCCAAGGACGGTCCATAACTACTAATATACATAAGGCGAGGTGCGTGCTGGAGTGCTGCGACGCTGTTTGCGCTAGGGTCGCGGTTCTCCAGCTCGACTTGGAAAAGGCTTTTGATTGTGTTTCTCATGATGCTTTGTTTTCTATTTTGGACTATATCAACGTGGGTTCTGTTATCAGAGAGGGCGGGGCCCTGGCGTACTGAAACTGCACCACGAGATTGATTGTCAACAAGGAACTGGGTGATCCAATAAATGTGCAACGCTCGGTGCGCCAGGGCTGCCCCCTCAGCCCTCTTCTGTTCTGTATTTATATAGAAACTTTGTGCTTGTCTATTATACGAAGCGAATTTGTCCAGGGCTTCCAACTCCATATGTGCGAGGTGAAACTCTTGGCGTACGCAGATGACGTAGCAGTTTTCTGCTTGGACAAAGAAAGTGTACTCAAGGCTGTTGAGATAGTGAAAGAATTCAGTGCGATCTCAGGAAGCCCAGTAAACTGGGGAAAGTGCTTAGGGTTCTGGCATGGGGAGTGGTCATCGACACCCAATGTTTTTGCCAACGTAACCTGGGTCACAACACAGGTGAAGTATTTGGGCTTACCTTTGGAATGCTATGAAGACAGTGATTCATTCTGGCGTGCCCAAGCACAAGAAATAAGCGAGAAGGTCGACAAGTGGAAAGGGGCGCCGCTATCTATCTTCGCACGAGCCACTGTGTGCAATCTGTTTTTTTGTGGCAAAGTTGTGGTATGTCATGAAGGTTCTTCATTGTTCCAGGTAATATGTACAAAAGCTTCATCGAGTTTTTTCAGTTTTTATCTGGGCATCCAAATGGGAAAGGTGTAGCCGAGATAACTTGTTTCGCCGGGTTCGAGAAGGTGGACTTGGCTTGCTCATCTATTTGTACGCCAACTGGTTAATCGGTTTATTTTCCTCCGTGACGTCTCAGACCCTTTCTTACGTACTGCGTGCCAAGTAAGGCTCGTGCGGACAGTGCCCAGTTTTGTTGTCTCTACGAAAAGTATTCCAGGGCTAATTTCCAAGTTTTTTCAAGAAATAGTAAGCAGTGTCCGAATTTTAACTGCTCGTTTTTCGGTAGAATACTTGAGTACAGTCAAAAAGAAGAAACTGTACAATGATATTTGTGACAACCTTTTTCCTCTTCCTATGGACAGAGCCTTGTACAGCGAGAGTCTAGGTCAAGACGTATTAAAACGCGTGAAAAGAATGCCAGTTTCTCCGGGGGTAAAGACGTTTTTCTTTAAGCTACATACAGGTACATTATGGGTAAAAACATTTTTCGAAGACAAGGGTTTTTATCTGCCTTGGGGTCCACAATGCCTAATATGTAAACAACCAGAGACAATAGACCATGTTTTTCTGTACTGCTGGGAGGGGGTTTATTTTTGGGACGTATTACAAAGAACACTTAAAAAAGAATTACCTTTAAATCCACACGGAATTAGGTTACTGCCGACTGATAATGAAGATGATGTACCCCTAGACACCGTAATGTTGCTAGGATTACACAGTCCTTGGCGGTCCCGAATGGCGGGCTTCCACGTTGACCCTGAAGCTCGCCCTGCAAGGCTCTACTTTCGCGAGTGTATGTACACCTTTGTTGAAATGCACAAAGCGATGAGTGCAGTCCCAGCATGGGTGGTGAAATTTGAACCATTGGTAGAGTTGAAAGAATTTTAACTCGACAACGTCAACCCCAATAGGGTCAATGGCTTTTTTACCTGTGTCATATTTATGTGAACATCACGAGCTGGAGTGTTTCATTTGTGTGTCAACCTTGGTTATGTGTATGACAGCCGGCAATAAAAAAAAAAAAAAAAAAAAAAGTCGTGGCCGAGTGGTTAAGGCGATGGACTAGGAATCCATTGGGGTCTCCCCGCACAGGTTCTAATCCTGTCGACTGCGCACGCTTTAGTTTAGTTTTAGTCCTTCCCGCATCAATTTAGAGCAGAAGCTCATTATACTCAGTCATGTGGCAGTCGTGGCCGAGTGGTTAAGGCGATGGACTAGAAATCCATTGGGGTCTCCCCGCACAGGTTCGAATCCTGTCGACTGCGCACGCTTTAGTTTAGTTTTAGTCCTTCCCGCATCGATTTAGAGCAGAAGCTCATTATACTCAGTCATGTGGCAGTCGTGGCCGAGTGGTTAAGGCGATGGACTAGAAATACATTGGGGTCTTCCCGCACAGGTTCGAATCCTGTCGACTGCGCATGCTTTAGTTTAGTTTTAGTCCTTCCCGCATCGATTTAGAGCAGAAGCTCATTATACTCAGTCATGTGGCAGTCGTGGCCGAGTGGTTAAGGCGATGGACTAGAAATCCATTGGGGTCTCCCCGCACAGGTTCGAATCCTGTCGACTGCGCACGCTTTAGTTTAGTTTTAGTCCTTCCCGCATCGATTTAGAGCAGAAGCTCATTATACTCAGTCATGTGGCAGTCGTGGCCGAGTGGTTAAGGCGATGGACTAGAAATCCATTGGGGTCTCCCCGCACAGGTTCGAATCCTGTCGACTGCGCACGCTTTAGTTTAGTTTTAGTCCTTCCCGCATCGATTTAGAGCAGAAGCTCATTATACTCAGTCATGTGGCAGTCGTGGCCGAGTGGTTAAGGCGATGGACTAGAAATCCATTGGGGTCTCCCCGCACAGGTTCGAATCCTGTCGACTGCGCACGCTTTAGTTTAGTTTTAGTCCTTCCCGCATCGATTTAGAGCAGAAGCTCATTATACTCAGTCATGTGGCAGTCGTGGCCGAGTGGTTAAGGCGATGGACTAGAAATCCATTGGGGTCTCCCCGCACAGGTTCGAATCCTGTCGACTGCGCATGCTTTAGTTTAGTTTTAGTCCTTCCCGCATCGATTTAGAGCAGAAGCTCATTATACTCAGTCATGTGGCAGTCGTGGCCGAGTGGTTAAGGCGATGGACTAGAAATCCATTGGGGTCTCCCCGCACAGGTTCGAATCCTGTCGACTGCGCACGCTTTAGTTTAGTTTTAGTCCTTCCCGCATCGATTTAGAGCAGAAGCTCATTATACTCAGTCATGTGGCAGTCGTGGCCGAGGATTCTACTTCCGGACACCGTAGTGAACGGTCGCAGGATCATGTGCTCCAGCGGAGCGGCGATAGCGGCCCTTTCCAGCCGCGGAAACAGGCTCGACGACATGGACGATACCGAGTATCAGATTATTCTGCCAACTTTGCCCACCGGACGCGTTGTTTTTAACACGCTTTTTTTGCACGGAGATGTGCGAGTCAGGCCATACAGGGTCGAGGATTTCCGCGACGCCCTGGTCAAGGCTGGTGCGCTCCCCGACGTTGTGGCGTTGGGGGCGTATCAGATCAACCATGTTTGGGCGGTCACGTTAAGCAGCACCGAAGCAACGAAGAAATTGGCGGCTTTCAAGGAAATCGAAGTTAAGGGACGCCGTTGCCTCATTATTGATCCCGAAGACCAACAGGTGAAGCTGCGACTTCACTGGATGTTGCACGGTGTGGCAGACGACGACATCCGGACGGCTTTTGCTGCGTTTGGGAATGTGACCGAGGTGACCCGGGAAAGGTGGAGAGTTCAAGGCGTCAAGGAGAAGGGGTCCACCACGAGGACTGTGCTCCTCAAATTGAAACCCGGCATTAAGGTCGACGACTTGCCTCACCAGCTGCGAGTTGCCGGAGAGCTAGCCCTTGTCGTGGTGCCTGGGCGAGCGATGCAGTGCCTGCGCTGCCGCGGTACCGGTCACGTTCGACGTGAATGTAAGGTACCGCGTTGTCCAAAGTGTAGACGCTACGGACATGACGAGGCTGCCTGTGTGCTTTCGTACGCTTCGGCCGCGGGACATGGAACTGCGGAACGGTCGGCGGAGCTCACAATGGACGTGGTCGAGGCGGAGGAGGCGGCGAAGGGTGCCGGAGAGGTTCGAACGAAGACACGGGAGACGGATTCATCGGTGGACTCGGCAGAAAGCGGCAATGCTGCGAGGGATGTGGGGAGAGCGGACTCTGCACCTGAGCTCACTATCAATGAGGAAGGCACGGCACTTGAGCCGGCAAATGGTATGGAACAGGATAATGGGGAGGACCACTCGGACACCAGTGCTGTTCGTAAGCCAAGCGTCCCAGCCCCAGCCAAGCGATCCCACACACAGTCCGAACCTGAAGGTAACCAGGTGTCAGCCCCCAGCGTCGACGAGCCACCAGCAAAAACGGGGCAATCCCGGCGGTCCACGCTACGTCCGCGGCCAAACATATCATCAGAGAGACGGGCAGCGGATAAAGTGCCCCCGCTGCCGGGTCAGCCGCTCGCACCGGACGGGGATGGATCCAACGACGGCGTCTAGCAACGCGCTAGACGGGAGAGGTAAGCACCATGCTTTCGGTCTCTTCACCCTTGATGAAAATGGCGCCCGAAACCACCTTAAGAGTAGCCACGTTAAACGTCAGGGGATTGGCAGGCAAAAAGAAGCAGAGCCAGGTGCACCGGCTCTTAACTGACCACGATATTGACGTGCTTGCCGTGCAAGAAACTAAGGTTGATGGGGAGGAAGAGACCGGGAGCATGGTGCGACGTTTCACGGCTAGATTTTACGCCATTGTTAGCCACGCAGTTGGGACATCGGCCGGGTGTGTATTGTTCGTCAAAAAGCTGCCTGGTCTGGTTGTAAAGGGCTACTCCTCATGCTCTTCTGGACGGTGTGTAGTGGCTGATTGTGTATACAGCGGTGTTGAGTGGCGCATTATTTGTGTGTACGCTCCTAACTGTGTGGAGGAAAGAACAGTGTTTTTCGAGAATGTTATGCAGCAGTTAAGTACGGAAAGGCAGGTAGTATTGCTGGGCGATTTTAACTGTGTACTGAATGCTCGAGACAAAACCAGCACACGCGGATTCAGAGACAAGAGCACTAAAATGTTATGCCAGGTAATAAGCGAATGGAATATGGAGGATGTGGCTGATTGCTTGGAAGGACCGCGTGCCGTTCAGTACACGCACTTCCAAGGTTCTAGCCACGCGCGTCTGGACAGAATTTACGCGTCGCTGGATTTGATTCATTCATGCAATGAATACCGAGTGGTGCCTATGACATTCACGGATCACTGTTTGGTGCAATGCTTATTCGGCACCAAAAAACGGAGCAATGCATTTAGCTGGGAGTTATGGAAATTCAACAACAACTTGCTTAAGGATGATGCCTTTAGACGCGTGGTATTGAATGAATTGATTAAAGTGAGGCCAGGGACTTGGCTCGAAATCTGGAAACAGTGGGAGTTGTGCAAGGAACAGATTAAAATTAAAGCCATTGACAGATCCAGTTGCCTGGTGTACGAGAAGAAAATTACAGAAACCCAGCTTAAGGCTTTGCTCGCAAAACTACACGAACAGGAATGTAAGGCACCCGGCAGATGGATAGAGGATATTCGAAAAATAAAAGAACAGATTAACTTGATAGAAGAAGACAGATACCAAGGAGCGTTAGTGCGTGCAAGAGCGGAAAAATTGGCCATGGATGAGACGCCGACAAAAAGATCGTTGGGAATAGAAAAAGCAAATGCAAGGCGAAATCACGTGGCAGAGGTAGATTGGGCAGGACGCACAGAAACTGATAACGAAGGAATCGCGAAAGCTTTCCGGGAGTATTATGAAGATCTATTTTCATCCAGAGAGGTTTATTTGGACCGTTTAAAAGAATCCTTTCTTGACGCGATGCCAAAAATTGACGAGGAACAAAAAGAAAGACTGGAGCGGCCAATAAGCGAAAAAGAAGTGCAGCAGGCAATAGAAAATTTAAACCCAGGGAAATCACCCGGGCCTGATGGCCTGAGTGCGGCTTTTTATAAAGCGTTCAAGGAACAGCTATCACCTTTGTTGTGTGCCTTATTTAATGAAGCGTATGAACTGAAGGCACTGCCTGCGTCTTTCGGATCGTCGCACACAGTACTTATTCCGAAAACTGACCAACCAGATAAGCTTAGGCAGTTGTCGTCTTACAGGCCCATTGCTCTGACAAACGTTGATTACAAGATTTATATGGAGGTGCTTGCTGGCAGACTACAAACGGTTATATGCGAACTAGTGGGCCCTCACCAAACGTGCGGTATCAAAGGGCGATCTATCTTTCAGAACATTCACAAAGCGCGAAGTGTGCTCGAATGCTGCGATGCAACTCATGCATGTGTTGCGTTACTGCAGTTGGACTTGGAGAAAGCTTTTGATTGTGTGGCACATACTATTCTGTTAAGTATATTAGACTATGTTAATGTCGGCTCTGTTATTCGAGAGGGAGTGGCTTTGGCGTACCGTAACTGCACTACGAGATTAATTCTCAATAAGTCACTGGGGGCCCCCATCAACGTACGACGTTCGGTGCGCCAAGATTGCCCCGTCAGCCCTCTTTTGTTCGGCATTTATATTGAAACGTTGTGTTTAAGCATCCTACAAAACAATGACATTGATGGTTTTCGACTGCAGGAGTCAGAAGTCAAATTGTTGGCTTACGCAGACGACGTTGCGGTTTTTTGTGTAAATAAGGAGAGTATAAAGAGGACAGTGGATGTGGTAAAACATTTTAGCAAAGTCACAGGGAGTAAAGTTAACTGGGGTAAGTGCCTGGGATTTTGGCACGGAGAATGGCAGCTGACCCCCGACACTTTCGCTAATGTGTCGTGGGTTAGAACGCCTGCAAAGTACTTGGGTGTGCCCTTGAAATTTTACAAGGAAAGCGAGCCATACTGGCGAGAGCAGGTCAAAGAAACCAGTGAAAAAGCGGAGAAATGGAAAAGCGCTCAATTATCAATATTTGCAAGAGCCGCAGGTTGCAACCTGTTTTTAATTAGTAAGTTATGGTATGTTATGCAAGTGTTGCATTGCTCCCGTGTAAATGTGCAAAAATTGCATCGAGTTTTTGCGGTGTTTGTTTGGGCCTCGAGTTGGGAGAGATGCAGTCGGACAAATTTGTTCCGGCAGGTGAAGCATGGGGGGCTTGGTCTGGGTCATTTGTTTGTGCGACAGATTGTCAACCGGTTTATGTTTTTTAGGGATGCCAGTGATCCATTCCTGCGCACAGTGTGTCAACAGAGACTTGGTCGAGCGTTGCCTGATTTCGTAGTGTATACTCAATGTATGCCTGGTTCTCTGTTTGGCTTCTTTAGGGAAATTGTTTTGAGTGTGAAATTCTTAAGCGCACGTTTTTCGAAAGAGTATTTAAGTAATGTTAACAGGAGAACATTATACAAGGATGTTTGTGAAGTGGTGTTCCCGGTGCCCTTGTACCGAGCTTTATACTATGGAGGCACAGGAAGTAATGTACTAAAACGCGTAAAGAAAATGCAAGTTGCTCCGGGAGCTAAAACGTTTTTCTTTATGCTGCATACCGGTACTTTGAGTGTAAAATCATTTATGGAGGAGAAGGGTATGTTCCTACCGTGGGGGGCCCAATGTCTCATCTGCAAACAACCAGAGACAATAGATCACGTGTTTTTGCATTGCTGGGAGGGGGTATATTTGTGGGATGTTCTGCAAAGGACAATAAAAAAACAGTTGCCACTTGATTCTCATGGCATTAGGTACTTGCCATTGGATAACCACGATGATATGCCGTTAGACCAGGTTATGTTAATGTGCCTCCACAGTATATGGCGCGCACGAATGGCTGGTTATCACTGCGATCCAGATGCACGGCCAGCCCGCATGTATTTCCGTGAAAGTGTGCAGCGATGGCTCGACGTGCTTAACTTGCAACCATGTGCTCCTGAGTGGCTGTCAAAGCTGGAACCTTTGACGGTGCTCAAGGAATTTTAAACGTGACAATGCCTGCCCCTCAGTGGGTGTTAGGCAACGCTAGCTACCTTTGTGTACATATATTATTCCTTTTTTTCCTGTTGTTTTGAGTTCCAGTGCGGTGTATTTGTGTCAAAGCCAGGCAATAAAGAAAAAAAAAAAAAAAAGCAGTCGTGGCCGAGTGGTTAAGGCGATGGACTAGAAATCCATTGGGGTCTCCCCGCACAGGTTCGAATCCTGTCGACTGCGCACGCTTTAGTTTAGTTTTAGTCCTTCCCGCATCGATTTAGAGCAGAAGCTCATTATACTCAGTCATGTGGCAGTCGTGGCCGAGTGGTTAAGGCGATGGACTAGAAATACATTGGGGTCTTCCCGCACAGGTTCGAATCCTGTCGACTGCGCATGCTTTAGTTTAGTTTTAGTCCTTCCCGCATCGATTTAGAGCAGAAGCTCATTATACTCAGTCATGTGGCAGTCGTGGCCGAGTGGTTAAGGCGATGGACTAGAAATCCATTGGGGTCTCCCCGCACAGGTTCGAATCCTGTCGACTGCGCACGCTTTAGTTTAGTTTTAGTCCTTCCCGCATCGATTTAGAGCAGAAGCTCATTATACTCAGTCATGTGGCAGTCGTGGCCGAGTCCTGCGTGTACGGACGGTGAATCATGAGCTCCGGCGGAGCGGCGATTGCGGCCCAGGCTGGCCGCGGTAACAGGCTTAACGCAAACGATGATAAGGAATATCAGCTCATTTTGCCGCATCTGCCCACCGGACGTGTTGTTTTCAACACAGTTTTTTTGCACGGCGACGTACGAGTGCGACCCTTCAGGGTTGAAGATTTCCGGGACGCCCTGGCCAAGACTGGTACGCTCCCAGACGTGGTGGCCTTGGGGGCCTACCAAATAAACCATGTCTGGGCGGTGACCTTGAGCAGCTCTGAAGCAACCAAGCGGCTGCTAGCCTTCAAGGAGCTTCTAGTGAAAGGCCGACGGTGTATCATCATTGACCCGGAGGATCAACAGGTGAAGCTACGGCTCCACTGGATGTTGCATGGCGTGGCGGATGAGGATATCAGAACTGCTTTTGGGGCTTTCGGTGAGGTGACCGAAGTTACCCGTGAGCGGTGGCGCGTCCAGGGCGTTCACGAAAAGGGTTCAACAACGAGAGCCGTACTCCTGAAGTTGAAGCCAGGGATGAAGATAGACGACCTACCTCATCAGATAAGAGTTGCAGGGGAGTTGGCCCTTGTTGTGGTGCCTGGGCGGCCAATGCAGTGCCTGCGCTGCCGCGGGACCGGTCATGTGCGCCGGGAATGTAAAATTCCGCGGTGTTCGACATGTAAGCGTTTTGGCCACTCCGAGGAAGATTGCGTACGGACGTATGCAGTGGCCACTGCACCGACAGCGAGGGCGGACATGACGGAGCTCCAAATGGATGTCGCAGAGACAGAAGAGGCCGCAAAGGGGGTCGGAGAAGCTGAAAAGCTAACAGCAACTACAGGCATGTTAGTGCCCCCGGGGGGCGGTGACGAGATAATCAGTAGGCCAGACAAGGAAGTCACGCTACCGAACAACGGACCGTCAGAGGAAGAAAGGGTGAGCGATGCCGAGAGCTCAAAAACTGAACTTCCGGAGTCTGCGGGCCGACAGGAAACCTTTGAAAAGAGCAGCGGCCGAGCGACCAACGTCCAAGGCCCTGCGAAGCGTGCCCACGACGAGAGCACAAGTGAGTTAAGCAAGGCAGAGGCAGCTAGCAACGACGAGCCGCCGATAAAAACGCCAATAGGGAGGAGGGCGACCTTCAAACCAAGACCAAATGTCTCGACGGACAGGAGAGCTGCCGAAAAGCCGCCCCTGTCACAAGGTCTGCCAGTCCAACCTCATGGCTCTGGCGTCAACGAAAGCGTCTAGCGCCATGCTAGACGTGAGAGGTAAGCACCATGCTCTTGGCCTCTTTTCACTCTAAGAAAATGGCTTACGAACTGTCACTAAAGATTGCGACCCTTAACGTGAGAGGTCTAGCAGCGAAAAGGAAGCAGAGCCAAGTCCTGCGCCTTTTAAATGAAAATGACATCGATATACTTGGAGTTCAAGAGACAAAAGTCGAGGGTGAACAAGAGACCGAGGGCATGGTGCAACGTTTCACGTCGCGGTTTTACGCAGTTGTCAGCCATGCAGTCGGTACATCTGCTGGATGCGTCCTGTTTGTGAAGAAGTTGCCGGGTCTTGTAGTGCAGTCGCATGCTTCTTTTCAGTCGGGTCGGGGTGTGGTCCTCGATTTTAGTTTTTGCTCGGCTGAGTGGCGTGCTGTTTGTATATATGCACCTACGATAGTTGAGGAGAGGGCTGCTTTGTTTGATTTTGTTGAAGGGTATTTAAACACGGATAAGCAACTTGTCTTTCTGGGAGATTTCAATTGTGTACTGAGCTCCGGTGACAAAACTAGTCATCGTACATTTAGGGATCGTAGCACAGAGGTACTTTCGCGCTTGATTGACGAGTTTGCACTGGAAGACGTTGCAGAGTGTCTCACGAGCGAGCGACGGGTTCAGTATACTCATTTTCAGGGTGCTAGCCACGCCCGCCTTGACAGGATTTATGTGTCCGCAGAACTGGCCCCAAAATGCCAGGAGTATTATGTTTTGGCGGTAACGTACTCAGATCACTGCATGGTTCAGTGTACAATTGGAGCAAGAAAGGGAGGTAGCGGTTTTAATTGGGAATTGTGGAAGTTAAATAATAAACTGCTGAATGACGAGCAATTCACGAGACTAGTAGAAGAAGAAATTGGTAAGATTTGTCAGGAGGACACCCACGAACTGGGTCAAGAATGGGAACTCTGTAAGCAACAAATTAAAATCAAAGCTATAGAAAAAGCCAGCTGCATACGGTTTCAAGAAAAAGAAAATGAAATGCATTTAAGATCTTTGCTAGATAAATTGTTAGCCCTGGAGTGTAACACGCCAGGGTTATACATGGACGACGTTAGAAAAATAAAGCAAAGACTTCAACTGAATGACGAAGACCGTTATCGCGGAGCACTGGTGCGTGCGAGAGCGGAAAAATTGGCCATGGATGAGACGCCGACAAAAAGATCGTTGGGAATAGAAAAAGCAAATGCAAGGCGAAATCACGTGGCAGAGGTAGATTGGGCAGGACGCACAGAAACCGATAACGAAGGAATCGCGAAAGCTTTCCGGGAGTATTATGAAGAGCTATTTTCGTCCCGAGAGGTTAATTTGGACCGTTTTAAAGAATCCTTTCTTGACGCGATGCCAAAAATTGATGAAGAACAAAAAGAAAGACTGGAGCGGCCAATAAGCGAACAAGAAGTGCAGCAGGCAATAGAAAATTTAAACCCAGGGAAATCACCCGGGCCTGATGGCCTGAGTGCGGCTTTTTATAAAGCGTTCAAGGGACAGCTATCTCCTTTGTTGTGTGCCTTGTTTAATGATGCGTATGAACTGCAGGCACTGCCTGCGTCTTTCGGATCGTCGCACACAGTACTTATTCCGAAAACTGACCAACCAGATAAGCTTAGGCAGTTGTCGTCTTACAGGCCCATAGCTCTGACAAACGTTGATTACAAGATTTATATGAAGGTACTTGCTGGCAGATTACAAACGGTTATATGCGAACTAGTGGGCCCTCACCAAACGTGCGGTATCAAAGGGCGATCTATCTTTCAGAACATTCACAAAGCGCGAAGTGTGCTTGAATGCTGCGATGCAACTCATGCATGTGTTGCGTTACTGCAGTTGGACTTGGAGAAAGCTTTTGATTGTGTGGCACATACTATTCTGTTCAGTATATTAGACTATGTTAATGTCGGCTCTGTTATTCGAGAGGGAGTAGCCTTGGCGTACCGTAACTGCACTACGAGATTAATTGTCAATAAGTCACTGGGGGCCCCCATCAACGTACGACGTTCGGTGCGCCAAGGTTGCCCCCTCAGCCCTCTTTTGTTCGGCATTTATATTGAAACATTGTGTTTAAGCATCCTACAAAACAATGACATTGATGGTTTTCGACTGCAGGAGTCAGAAGTCAAATTGCTGGCTTACGCAGACGACGTTGCGGTTTTTTGTGTGAATAAGCCGAGTATAAAGAGGGCAGTGGATGTGGTAAAACATTTTAGCAAAGTCACAGGGAGTAAAGTTAACTGGGGTAAGTGCCTGGGATTTTGGCACGGAGAATGGCAGCTGACCCCCGAGACTTTCGCTAATGTGTCGTGGGTTACAACGCCTGCAAAGTACTTGGGTGTGCCCTTGGAATTCTACAAGGAAAGCGAGCCATACTGGCTAGAGCAGGTCAGAGAAACCCGTGAAAAAGCGGAGAAATGGAAAAGCGCTCAATTATCAATATTTGCAAGAGCCGCAGTTTGCAACCTGTTTTTAATTAGTAAGTTATGGTATGTAATGCAAGTGTTGCATTGCTCCCGTGTAAATGTGCAAAAATTGCATCGAGTTTTTGCGGTGTTTGTTTGGGCCTCGAGTTGGGAGAGGTGCAGTCGGACAAATTTGTTACGGCAGGTGAAGCATGGGGGGCTTGGTCTGGGTCATTTGTTTGTGCGACAGATTGTCAACCGGTTTATGTTTTTTAGGGATGCCAGTGATCCATTCCTGCGCACAGTGTGTCAACAAAGACTTGGTCGAGCGTTGCCTGATTTCGTAGTTTATACTCAATGTATGCCGGGCTCTGTTTTTGGATTCTTTAGGGAAATTGTTGTGAGCGTGAAATTCGTAAGCGCACGTTTTTCGAAAGAGTATTTAAGTAATGTTAACAGGAGAACGTTACACAAGGATGTCTGTGAAATGGTGTTCCCGGTGCCCTTGTACCGAGCTTTATACTATGGAGGCACAGGAAGTAATGTATTAAAACGCGTAAAGAAAATGCAAGTTGCTAAGGGAGCTAAAACGTTTTTCTTTATGCTACATACCGGTACTTTGTGTGTAAAATCATTTATGGAGGAAAAGGGTATGTTCCTACCATGGGGGGCCCAATGTCTCATCTGCAAACAGCCAGAGACAATAGATCACGTATTTTTGCATTGCTGGGAGGGGGTATATTTGTGGGATGTTCTGCAAAGGACAATAAAAAAGCAGTTGCCACTTGATTCCCATGGCATTAGGTATTTACCATTGGATAAACATGATGATATGCCGTTAGACCAGGTTATGTTAATGTGCCTCCACAGTATATGGCGCGCACTAATGGCTGGTTATCACTGCGATCCAGATGCACGGCCAGCCCGCATGTATTTCCGCGAAAGTGTGCAGCGATGGCTCGAAGGGCTTAAATTGCAACCATGTGCTCCTGAGTGGCTGTCAAAGCTGGAACCTTTGACGGTGCTCAAGGAATTTTAACATGACAATGCCTGCCCCTCAGTGGGGGTTAGGCAACGCGAACTAGTTTTGTGTACATATATTATTCCTTTGTTCATGTTGTTCTGAGTTCCAGTGCGGTGTATTTGTGTCAAAGTCAGGCAATAAAGAAAAAAAAAAAAAAGGCAGTCGTGGCCGAGCGGTTAAGGCGATGGACTAGAAATCCATTGGGGTCTCCCCGCACAGGTTCGAATCCTGTCGACTGCGCACGCTTTAGTTTAGTTTTAGTCCTTCCCGCATCGATTTAGAGCAGAAGCTCATTATACTCAGTCAGGTGGCAGTCGTGGCCGAGTGGTTAAGGCGATGGACTAGAAATACATTGGGGTCTTCCCGCACAGGTTCGAATCCTGTCGACTGCGCACGCTTTAGTTTAGTTTTAGTCCTTCCCGCATCGATTTAGAGCAGAAGCTCATTATACTCAGTCATGTGGCAGTCGTGGCCGAGTGGTTAAGGCGATGGACTAGAAATCCATTGGGGTCTCCCCGCACAGGTTCGAATCCTGTCGACTGCGCACGCTTTAGTTTAGTTTTAGTCCTTCCCGCATCGATTTAGAGCAGAAGCTCATTATACTCAGTCATGTGGCAGTCGTGGCCGAGTGGTTAAGGCGATGGACTAGAAATCCATTGGGGTCTCCCCGCACAGGTTCGAATCCTGTCGACTGCGCACGCTTTAGTTTAGTTTTTAGTCCTTCCCGCATCGATTTAGAGCAGAAGCTCATTATACTCAGTCATGTGGCAGTCGTGGCCGAGTGGATTCTGCTTCCGGCCACGCCAGTGAACGGACGCAGGATGCAGGGCTCCTCAGGAGCGGCTTCAGCGGCTATGTCAGGCCGCGGTAACAGGATTGCTGAAAAGGACAACACTTACCAGGTCGTTTTGCCTGCACTTCCAACAGGTCGGTTTGTTTTGAATACCGTTTTTTTGCACGCCGATATCAGGGCCCGCCCGTACCGGGTGGAAGATTTCCGGGATGCTTTAGCACAACACTCGCTAATCCCCGATGTTATCGCTATGGGGGCGTATCGGATGAGCCACGTCTGGGCCGTCACTCTCAAGGATACTGAAGCCGTCAACAAGATTGTCAGTGTAGGTGAGCTGTCTGTGAAAAACGGTCGCTGCTTGGTGATTGACCCGGCGAACCAGGACGTGCGACTCAAGCTTCACTGGCTACTTCACAACGTGCCAGATGAAGATGTTCGTGCTGCATTTGCGCCGTACGGAAAGGTGTCAGACGTTTCCCGGGAGCGCTGGCGTGTTAAAGGTATGCTGGAAAAGGGCTCTACAACTAGACTCGTCACGCTGAAGCTGAAAGCTGGCATGAAGCTCGACGACCTGCCGCATCAGCTCAATGTTAGCGGTGAGCTCGCGCTCGTCATTGTGCCAGGCAGACCCCCGTTGTGCCTACGCTGCCGGAGTACGGGTCACATCCGCAAAGAGTGCCGGGTTCCTCGCTGCGGAACCTGCCGACGGTTCGGGCATGAAGACAACCAGTGTGCACGAACCTACGCTAGCATTGCCGGACCTGGGACCAGCGAAGACTCGTCCGAGTTAATTATGGACGAGGCGGATGCGGAGGAGGCTGCTGACATTAGTGGTCAGTCAACGAAACAGGACGCGCCTTCCATGACGGTTTTAACAAAGGGTAAGGTGATGGTCTCAAATGAAAAGAATGAACCTCGGCATGTCTTGAACGTTCCATCCCAGGACCATGAAAGCGAGTCAAAGGAAGGGTCAGAAGACTTAACCAAATTTTCTGACGCTGAGGATCATCTCAGTACTGAGCCTTCCTGTACTGATGCCATGGAGGTTGGGCCGGAGACAGCAGCCTTAATTGCCGCGAAACGTCCGCATGAGGAAAGCGTCGAGGAGACTCAGCTGCCAGGCGGTGTTTGTGGTGAGCCGCCGCCGAAAACTTCTGGCATCCGAAGAGCCACGTTAAGACCGAAGCCGAACTTCTCGGCTGACACGCGGCAGGCGGGGAAACCGCCTCCGTAGTTTTTGTGGAGACCTGAACGATTTGTGGGTCGGCTGCCTACCGACCAGCGTCACGAACCTTCTACAACCAAGTGGTGCGTGTGTTAGCAAAAATGAAACAATGGGCTTGGACTTCGTTTGAATGCATCCCGACATTCTGCTGGCAGGACATTACATGCATGCATACGCCGCTGTTTGTCAGAAGCGGAGGCCACGCAACCATGAAGGTAGGCACCATGCCGGTACTGGCGTCTCTCTCTAGTACATGACTCTCAAGCTTAATTCGCCGTTACACGTAGCTACTTTGAATGTTAGAGGACTGGGAGCGAGAAGGCGACAATGCCAGCTCAGTTGCCTCCTTGTGGATAATGATATAGATATAGCAGCTATGCAAGAGTCAAAGATTGAGAGCCAAGAAAGCACTGACCGTATGGTGGCTTCTTTTCAAACAAACTTTTATGTGTGTGTATGCCATTCTGTTGGTGTATCGGGTGGGTGCCTTTTATTTATACGTAACACGCTGGGAGTAAGCGTAGAGTTCGTTTTTGCCTGTCCAAGTGGTCGGCTTTTGGTTACCGATTTTACCTACTCTAATTTATGCTGGCGTGTTGTGTGTGTGTATGCTCCCAATTCAGGGCGTGAGCGTGAATTGTTTTTTCAGTCTATTGAGTTGTGGTTGAAGGTCGACAAAATCTTGCTTGTACTTGGTGACTACAACTGTGTGTGCGCAGCTGTGGACCGAGCGGCCAAGTGTAAACCTCGAAGAGACAGGAGCTCCGAGCTGTTGAATGCACTTGTACATGAGTATAGCCTTGAGGATGTTGGTAGTGTGTTCTCCACTGGAAACCAGCCAGAGTTCACGCACTTTCAGCGAGATAGCCATGCCAGATTGGACAGGGTGTATGCCTCGGTAGATCTTGTTTCCCTATGTACTGCATATGATGTCAAACCTGTGTCTTTCAGCGATCATTGTCTCGTGAGTGCAGTGTTTGGTCGCAAAGGAAAGAAATCGCGATTTAACTGGTACCTATGGAAACTGAATGCCAAACTTCTTGCCGATGAAGAGTTCCTTACTGAAGTTAAGACAGAGTTTGAAAATCGTCTTGCTATGCGACCAGTAAGTTTTGCAGCGGAATGGGACAGCTTCAAAGAGTGGGTCAAATTGAAAGCAATAGAAAAGAGTAGTAAGCTGTGATACAAAGAGAAAGAAAAAGAAAAAGAACTGAATGAACAACTTGCTCTTTTTTTGAGCATGGAAAGTACTGTGCCAGGGCATTTCGCCAGTAAAATACGAGAGCTTAAAAGTGAGCTGGAAACAATCGACAGCGAAAGATACACAGCGGCTGTCATACGTGCAAGGGCTGAAAAACTTTGGGCTGGAGAAGTGCCGACAAAACGAGCCCTAGCAGACGAGAAAAGATACGCCTGCCAGAAAGAAATTAGGAGTATAAGGTATGGCGGCCATATCACAGAAGATGCTAAAGATATTCAGCATGCGGTAGCAGAGCACTTCGAAGAACTGCTTAGCGCTAAGCTTGAGACTGTAGGCGGCTTTCAAACAGACTTTCTAAGACGGATGCCTGCACTGGATGACGAAAGTAAAGCGCGCCTAGAAACACCGATAACGTTGCAGGAGATAGAATCTGCAATAGATGACCTGACACCTGGGAAGGCCCCTGGGCCGGATGGTCTAAGCGCTGCCTTCTTTAAAACTTTTCAGCAGTATGCGGCTCAGTTTATGCTCGATGTAATCACTGAAGCTTATGAACGTAATACTGTTCCATTGTCTTTCGCTACATCGCACATTGTGCTAATACCCAAGACAGATGATCCGGAAAAACGACTGTTGGTGGGGTCATATCGACCGATTAGCCTCACCAATGTTGACTACAAGGTGTATATGAAGGTTTTAGCAAAAAGACTGCAAAGCGTAATAAAAAAACTGGTTGGATCTCATCAAACGTGCGGCATCAATGGTCGATCCATTGCCACGAATATACATGTCGCAAGAACCGTACTAGAATGTGTTGATGCACTCGGTGGTCAGATAGCCATGATGCAGTTAGATTTGGCGAAAGCCTTTGACCGTGTTTCTCACGAAATTCTTTTTTCCATTTTGGAGCATTCTAACCTTGGAAAAGTCATAGTGGAGGGTGTTAAAATGGCTTACGCGAACTGCACGACCCGTATTATAGTGAATGGTGAACTGACTGACAGCATCGCAGTACGTTCATCGGTAAGGCAGGGCTGCCCACTCTCACCCCTGCTTTTTGCACTGTATTTAGAGCCACTTTGCTTGGCTATCATTGATAGCGATCGCATTTTAGGGTTCAAGCTGCAATCAGCACACGTGAAAATGCTGGCATATGCTGATGACATAGCAGTGTTTTGTGCAACTAGAAAGAGCATCTGTGAAGTTACGGGTGTCGTCCAAACATTTTGTGATCAAACCGGATGTAAGATCAATTGGGAGAAAAGCTCTGGGTTTTGGCACGGTGATTGGGACGTGACACCTGATTTCTTCTGTAAGCTGCGATGGTCTGCTCTCCCAACGCGATATCTAGGCGTGCCTTTAGATTGTTATCGAGATGCCAACATGCACTGGATGGAAGAAACATCCAGAGCGAAAGAAAAAGCGGATGCGTGGCAAGGAAGGCAACTCTCAATGTTTTCGCGCGCTTCCATTTGCAATGTTTTTCTTATTTCAAGGCTGTGGTACCTCATGAATGTGTTGTGTGTCTCACGAACCTCAATTCAGAAAATGCACCGCGTTTTTGCTGTTTTTATTTGGGCATCCACATGGGAAAAAACCGCCCGGACGAACTTTTTTATTTCTGTTAAAAGGGGCGGGCTTGGCCTTGCTCATTTGTTCTTGCGACAAGTGGTTTCGCGATTTATATTCCTGCGTGATCAAAAAGATACCTTTCTAAGAACTGTGATGCAAGTGCGATTGCAGAGGCTGCTCCCTGAATGGATTGTGTCATGTGAAAGCATGCCTGGTACTGTGACTGGCTACCTGCGCGAAGTTGTTTTTTCGTGCAAGTTGCTGGAAGTGCGGTTTTCTTTTGATTACCTTTTCAATGTTCCCAGAAAAAAACTGTATAAAGATCTCATTGACGTGATGCTGCCGGTGCCTTTTTACAGGGAAATACACTGTGGAGGCCCAGGGCAGGATGTTTTGAAAAGAGTAAAGAAGATGCCCGTGAGGCCATCTGCTAAAACGTTCCTTTTCAAACTTCACTCTAATACGCTCCCTGTTAAAACCTGGCTGAATGAAAAAGGTATCTTCGTCCCATGGACAACAAATTGCCTGTTGTGCAAAAAACCGGAGACAATTGAACACGTCTTCTTACAGTGTTGGGATGCTGTTTTTCTGTGGGACGTCCTCCAAAGGACAATTAAAAAGGAACTTCCCCTAACTCCGTACGGAATCAGATTCCTACCAGTGCAGAACGATGATGCACTTTATGATTTAATTATGCTTCTTGGTCTCCATAGTTTGTGGAAAACACGAATGCAGGTGCGTCACGCAGATATAAATACACGATCTGCGCGTGAAAACTTCATTGAAAGTGCGGTGTATATACGCGAAACTTTCAGGATGCAGCAGGATCCACCACATTGGCAATGTCTATTTGATGAGTTGGTGAACCTGAAAAGATTTTAGCCGCGTACGCGTTAGCTCAAGTGTAGTTGACGTGTTTTATCATGTGTATTTTTGTTTTCTGTTTCACGGCAATAAAGAAAAAAAAAAAAAAAAAAAAAAAGTCGTGGCCGAGTGGTTAAGGCGATGGACTAGAAATCCATTGGGGTCTCCCCGCACAGGTTCGAATCCTGTCGACTGCGCACGCTTTAGTTTAGTTTTAGTCCTTCCCGCATCGATTTAGAGCAGAAGCTCATTATACTCAGTCATGTGGCAGTCGTGGCCGAGTGGTTAAGGCGATGGACTAGAAATCCATTGGGGTCTCCCCGCACAGGTTCGAATCCTGTCGACTGCGCACGCTTTAGTTTAGTTTTAGTCCTTCCCGCATCGATTTAGAGCAGAAGCTCATTATACTCAGTCATGTGGCAGTCGTGGCCGAGTCATTCTACTTCCGGCCACCACCGTGTACGGACGCGGAATCATGTGCTCCGACGGAGCGGCGATTGCGGCTTTTACCGGCCGCGGAAACAGGATCTCAGATAGCGAAGACAGCGATTATCAGCTTATTCTGCCTCAGCTGCCAACCGGACGCATCGTTCAGAACACCGTGTTTTTGCACGGCGACGTGCGAGCAAGGCCCTACAGGGTTGAAGATTTACGAGATGCGCTCTTGCTTACAGGCTTACTGCCGGATGTGGTGGCCCTGGGAGCCTACCAGGTTAACCACGTTTGGGCAGTCACCCTTAAAGGTGCCGAGGCTACAAAACGGCTGCTTGGTGTGAAGGAGCTAATGGTGAAGAGGCGACGCTGTGTTATCATCGACCCGCAGGAACAGCAGGTGAAGCTGAAGCTTCACTGGCTATTGCATGGAGTGGCGGACGAGGACGTCCGGTCCGCACTCGCGGCCTTTGGGACTGTAATGGATGTCAGACGAGAGCGCTGGCGAGTGCAGGGTGTGAGTGACAAGGGCTCCACAACAAGGTCAGTGCTTTTGAAGCTGACGAACGGCATGAAAATAGAAGACCTGTCGCACCAGTTACGGGTCGGTGGTGAACTGGCACTAGTTGTCGCACCTGGTCGCCCGATGCAGTGCCTGCGATGCCATGGCTCGGGCCACGTGAGAAGAGAGTGCAAGGTGCCGCGTTGCTCGATCTGCAGGCGATTTGGGCATGAGGACTCGCAGTGCGTCCGTACCTACGCCGCGGCAACGAGAACGGCGGCGAGTGATGACACCGAGCACCTCATGGACGAGGTTGAGGCGGAGGACGCAGCGGAGGGGACTGGTGAGATATCGACTGCTTCGGGAGCAGAAATGCCTCTCCTTAGCGAAGGAGCCCAGGATAAAAGCAAGGACAGGGCAAGTGAAATGGTGGAAAACCTATCATCGGCAGCGTCGGACATCAACGAAGATGGAGCCAGTCAAGCGCAGCAGCCAGCAGCAGTGAAGGGTCAGGAGCCTCCAGGCAATGGCAATGTAAGTTTAGTGGGTGCCGGAACTGCAACTAAACGCCCCCACGACGCAGCCGGCGATCTCGACGACATGCCGTATACAAGCAGTGTTGACGAGCCGCCTGTGAAAGCGGTGCAGGGACGGCGGTCGTCCTTCAAGCCGCGACCTAACATCGCAGCGGAACGAAAACCTGTCGACAAGCCACCCCCGCCGAAAAGCGAGACCGGCCAGCCGGGCGGCTCCGGAGGCGTCTAGCGGCTTGCTAGACGTTAAAGGTAAGCACCATGCTCCTGGGCCTACCTCATAATTAGAGCAACAATGGCACCTGAACCGTCTCTAAGTGTAGCCACGTTGAATGTCAGAGGACTAGCGAGCAAAAGAAAACAAAGTCAATTGTATCGGCTGATAACAGATAATGACATTGACGTACTAGCTGTTCAGGAGACAAAAGTCGAGGGAGAAGAGACTGGGAGCATGGTGCTGCGTTTTACCTCAAGGTACTACGCTGTGGTTAGCCACGCTGTTGGGTTGTCGGCAGGATGCGTACTCTTTGTCAAAAAGTTACCGGGTCTTACTGTGCAGAGCATCACATCAGGGTCCTCTGGAAGACTCGTTATTTGTGATTTTAGTTATTGCCAAAGAGAATATCGGGTTATTTGCATATACGCACCAAATGCAGTGGATGAGAGATATAATTTTTTCGCTATGGTTCAGCAATATGTGGACCCTGAAAAATGCCTCATTATTTTGGGGGACTATAACTGTGTACTGAATTCTACAGACAAAACCAGCGGCACAGCTTTCCGAGATAAGAGCACAGATTTATTAGCCGATATTGTTACCGCAGCCGAATTAATCGACGTGGCCGAAGTCCTAGAGAGTGGACAGGCAGTGAAGTACACTCATTTCCAGGGGACAAGCCACGCACGCCTAGACCGGGTTTATGTAGCACTCGACTTGATCTCAAAATGCCGCACTTACACCGTGCTACCGCTGTGTTTTACTGACCACTGTCTGGTTAAGTGCGTAATAGGAACAAAGAAAGAAGTTAGGAAGTTTGCTTGGGATATGTGGAAAATGAACGTTAAGCTTCTCGACGACGAATATTTTGTAGCAAAAGTGACAGAAGAAACCAACAGAATAAATATGAACGATTACTGTAAGGTGGGACAACAGTGGGAACTATGCAAAGAGCAAATCAAAATCACAGCGATTGATAGGGCCAGTTCGATTCGATTTCACGAAAAAAATTAAAGAAAACGAACTGCAGAAAACACTAAAGATGTTAATAACAGAGGAATGCAAAAAGCCAGGCGTTTTCAAAGATGACGTGAGGATTATAAAACAGCAATTACAGCTGATCGAAGAGGAGCGTTATCGGGGCGCGCTGGTGCGAGCTAGAACAAATGCACTAAAAGCGGGCGAAGTACCTACGAAGCGGGCTTTAGGTTTGGAAAAAACGAACGGCCAACGAAACCACGTATGCGAGATAGAGCGGAACGGCGTTGTGGTGTCAGATAACGACGGCATTGGGCGAGAGTTCTTTGAGCATTATCAGGCGTTATTCGCGTTTCATGAAGCTGACTTGGACGGTTTCAAAAAGATGTTTCTGGGTCAGATGCCGCGACTGGCCGACGAGGTAAAAGAAGTTTTGGAGCGGCCAATAACCGAAAGAGAAGTGTGCCGAGCAATTGAAAACTTGAACGACGGAAAGTCGCCTGGGCCCGATGGCTTGAGTGCCGCGTTCTACAAGTTTTTCAAAGTTGTCTGCAGTGCTTACAGCTGTATTCAATGAGGCATACCAACTGAAAGAATTACCACCGTCATATAGTACATCACATACTGTTCTCATACCAAAAAGTGACGATACAGAAAGACTTCGCCTCGTAACGAGTTACAGGCCCATCTCTTTAAACAATGTTGACTATAAAATATTCATGAAAGTCTTAGCAGCTAGGCTCCAGACAGTGATTAAGGACATAGTAGGGTGCCACCAGACATGTGGAATCAAAGGAAGGTCTATAGTAAGCAACATACACAAGATGCGGTGCGTGCTTGAGTGCTGTGATGTCATGCAATCTGGCGTCGCGGTTTTGCAGCTCGACCTAGAGAAGGCCTTTGACTGTGTATCACATGTTATCCTGTTCGCCATTCTTGACCATATTAATGTCGGTTCGGTTATCAGAGAGGGTGTGGTCATGGCGTACAGGAGTTGCTCAACGCGGCTTATTGTAAACAAGTCACTGGGGGCCCCCATTGCCATGCAGCGTGCGGTACGCCAAGGCTGCCCCATCAGCCCACTTTTATTTTGTCTGTACATCGAATCACTATGCTTGACTATTATTAAAAATGATTCTGTTCATGGTTTTCGACTCCAAGCTGCCGAAGTGAAGCTCTTAGCATATGCCGACGACGTCGCAGTGTGTTGTATTGATAGAGAAAGTATTATAGCAGTGGTCGAAGAGGTAAAATGTTTTCGGGACATCACAGGGAGTTTGATCAATTGGGAAAAAAGCCTGGGATTTTGGCATGGAGGATGGGCGTCAACCCCAGACACGTTTGCAGCCGTAACGTGGGTGAAGACCCCAGTGAAGTACCTGGGTGTCCCTCTGCAATTCTACGAAAGCAATGATGGCCTCTGGAGAAGCCAGGCGCATGAAATACGTGAGAAAGCAGACAGATGGAAGGGGGTTCCTCTCTCGTTTTTTGCCAAGGCAACTGTGTGTAATCTTTTTTTTATAAGCAAATTATGGTATCTAATGCAGGTTTTGCATTGCTCGCGGCTCAATGTGCAAAAGCTGCACAGAGTGTTTGCCACCTTTATTTGGGCATCGCAGTGGGAAAGGTGCAGCTGAACAAATTTGTTCAGAAAGGTGGAGGACGGCGGTCTTGGTCTGGCGCACCTCTTTGTGCGACAGCTTATTAACAGGTTTCTGTTTTTCCGGGACACAAAAGACTCTTTCTTACGAACGGTGTGCCAAATGAGATTAAGACGGGCGTTGCCAAACTTTGTGATCGGCACGAATGAAATGCCAGGGCCAACTAAGGGCTTTTTCAAGGAGGTGGTGATGAGCGTATGTTTCTTGACAGTACGATTTTCCAACGAATATTTGTCTGCGGTGAAAAGGAAAACACTGTACAAAGATGTGTGCGACAGCATACTTCCTGTACCGATGTACAGAGCCATGGACAGTGGAGAGCCGGGCCAGAATGTGTTAAAACGGGTGAAGAAAATGCAGGTGACACCAGGCATGAAGTCCTTTTTTTTTAAACCTCATACTGAAACACTTCCAGTCAAAACATTCCTTGAACAACGAGGTTTTTTCTTGCCATGGGGAACTAACTGTCTAATCTGCAAGATACCCGAAACTATAGATCATGTTTTTCTTCACTGCTGGGAAGGAGTGTATTTCTGGGATGTTCTGCAGAGAACAGTGAAAAAGGATTTCCCTCTAGATCCACACGGGATCAGATATTTGGCGATAGATAACGAAGATGGTTTTCCTTTCGATCTCGTAATGTTGGCTGGCCTCCACTCTGTATGGCGCTCCCGCATGGCCGGCTTCTATTGTGATCCTGATGCGAGGCCTGCACGGTTGTATTTTCGGGAGAGCATTTCCCGCTTCGTTGAGGTGCAGAAGACACTTGAGTGTGTGCCGCAGTGGCTGCCAAGGCTTCCAGCCTTGGCAGGCCTAAGGGAATTTTAAGTGACAATGTCAGTACAAAACTGACAGCGTTTTCTTTTTGTTCCACGTCTTGCCTGTGTTTGTATATAGTGTATTGTAATGTACTGAATTGGTTGTCGGAGCCCGGCAATAAAGAAAAAAAAAGCAGTCGTGGCCGAGTGGTTAAGGCGATGGACTAGAAATCCATTGGGGTCTCCCCGCACAGGTTCGAATCCTATCGACTGCGCACGCTTTAGTTTAGTTTTAGTCCTTCCCGCATCGATTTAGAGCAGAAGCTCATTATACTCAGTCAGGTGGCAGTCGTGGCCGAGTCATTCTACTTCCGGACACCGTAGTGAACGGTAGCAGAATCATGTGCTCCAGCGGAGCGGCGATAGCGGCCCTTTCCAGCCGCGGAAACAGGCTCGACGACATGGACGATACCGAGTATCAGATTATTCTGCCAACTTTGCCCACCGGACGCGTTGTTTTTAACACGCTTTTTTTGCACGGTGATGTGCGAGTCAGGCCATACAGGGTCGAGGATTTCCGCGACGCCCTTGCCAACGCTGGTGCGCTCCCCGACGTTGTGGCGTTGGGGGCGTATCAGATCAGCCATGTTTGGGCGGTCACGTTTAGCAGCACAGAAGCAATGAAGAAATTGGCGGCTTTCAAGGAACTCGATGTTAAGGGACGCCGTTGCCTTATTATTGATCCCGAAGACCAACAGGTGAAGCTGCGACTTCACTGGATGTTGCACGGTGTGGCAGACGACGACATCCGGACGGCTTTTGCTGCTTTTGGGAATGTGACCGAGGTGACCCGGGAGAGGTGGAGAGTTCAAGGCGTCAAGGAGAAGGGGTCCACCACGAGGACTGTGCTCCTGAAATTGAAACCCGGCATTAAGGTCGACGACTTACCTCACCAGCTGCGAGTAGCCGGAGAGCTAGCCCTTGTCGTGGTGCCTGGGCGAGCGATGCAGTGCCTGCGCTGCCGCGGTACCGGTCATGTTCGACGAGAATGTAAGGTACCGCGTTGTCCAAAGTGTAGACGCTACGGACATGACGAGGCTGCCTGTGTGCTTTCGTACGCTTCGGCCGCGGGACATGGAACTACGGAACGGTCGGCGGAGCTCACCATGGACGTAGTCGAGGCGGCGAAAGGTGCCGGAGAAGTGAGAACGCAGACACGGGAGACAGATTCGTCGGCGGACTCGGCAGAAAACAGCAATGCTGCGAGAGAGGTGGGGAGAGCAGACTCGAAACCTGAGCTCCCTAGCAATGAGGAAGGCACGTCACTGGAGCCGGCGAACGGTATGGAACAGGATAATGCGGAGGAGCAATCGGACACCAGCGGTGTTCGTAAGCCAGGCGTCCCAGCCCCAGCCAAGCGATCCCACACGCAGTCCGAACCCGAAGGTAACCAGGCGTCAGCCCCCAGCGTCGACGAGCCACCAGCAAAAACGGGGCAATCCCGGCGGTCCACGCTACGTCCGCGGCCAAACATTTCATCAGAGAGACGGGCAGCGGATAAAGTGCCCCCGCTGCCGGGTCAGCCGCTCGCACCGGACTGGGATGGATCCAATGACGGCGTCTAGCAACGCGCTAGACGGGAAAGGTAAGCACCATGCTTTCGGTCTCTTCACCCTTGATGAAAATGGCGCCCGAAACCACCTTAAGAGTAGCCACGTTAAATGTCAGGGGATTGGCAGGCAAAAAGAAGCAGAGCCAGGTACACCGGTTCTTAACTGACCACGATATTGACGTGCTTGCCGTGCAAGAAACTAAGGTTGATGGGGATGAAGAGACCGGGAGCATGGTGCGACGTTTCACGGCTAGATTTTACGCCATTGTTAGCCACGCAGTTGGGACATCGGCCGGGTGTGTATTGTTTGTCAAAAAGCTGCCTGGTCTGGTTGTAAAGGGCTACTCCTCATGCTCTTCTGGACGGTGGGTTATGGCTGATTGTGGATACAGCGGTGTTGAGTGGCGCATTATTTGTGTGTACGCTCCTAACTGTGTGGAGGAAAGAACAGTGTTTTTCGAGAATGTTATGCAGCAGTTAAGTACGGAAAGGCAGGTAGTATTGCTGGGCGATTTTAACTGTGTACTGAATGCTCGAGACAAAACCAGCACACGCGGATTCCGAGACAACAGCACTGAAGTGTTATCCAGTTAATAAGCGAATGGAATATGGAGGATGTGGCTGATTGCTTGGAAGGACCGCGTACCGTTCAGTACACGCACTTCCAAGGTTCTAGCCACGCGCGTCTGCACAGAATTTACGCGTCGCTGGATTTGATTCCTTCATGCAATGAATACCGAGTTGTGCCTATGACATTCACGGATCACTGTTTGGTGCAATGCTTATTCGGCACCAAAAAACGAAGCAATGCATTTAGCTGGGAGTTACGGAAATTGAACAATAAATTGCTTAATGATGATGCCTTTAGACGCGTGGTATTGAATGAATTAATTAAAGTGAGGCCAGGGACTTTGCTCGAAATCTGGAAACAGTGGGAGTTGTGCAAGGAACAGATTAAAATTAAAGCCATTGACAGATCAAGTTGCCTGGTGTACGAGAAGAAAATTACAGAAACCCAGCTTAAGGCTTTGCTTGCAAAACTACACGAACAGGAATGTAAGGCACCCGGCAGATGGATACAGGATATTCGAAAAATAAAAGAACAAATTAACTTGATAGAAGAAGACATACCAAGGAGCGTTAGTGCGTGCCAGAGCGGAAAAAGTGACCATGGATGAGACGCCGACAAAAAGATCGTTGGGAATAGAAAAACCAAATGCAAGGCGAAATCACGTGGCAGAGGTAGATTGGGCAGGACGCACAGAAACGGATAACGAAGGAATCGCGAAAGCTTTCCGGGAGTATTATGAAGATCTATTTCCGTCCCGAGAGGTTTATTTGGACCGTTTTAAAGAATCCTTTCTTGACACGATGCCAAAAATTGACGAGGAACAAAAAGAAAGACTGGAGCGGCCAATAAGCGAAAAAGAAGTGCAGCAGGCAATAGAAAATTTAAACCCAGGGAAATCACCCGGGCCTGATGGCCTGAGTGCGGCTTTTTATAAAGCGTTCAAGGAACAGCTATCTCCTTTGTTGTGTGCCTTATTTAATGAAGCGTATGAACTGAAGGCACTGCCTGCGTCTTTCGGATCGTCGCACACAGTACTTATTCCGAAAACTGACCAACCAGATAAGCTTAGGCAGTTGTCGTCTTACAGGCCCATTGCTCTGACAAACGTTGATTACAAGATTTATATGAAGGTTCTTGCTGGCAGACTACAAACGGTTATATGCGAACTAGTGGGCCCTCACCAAACGTGCGGTATCAAAGGCCGATCTATCTTTCAGAACATTCACAAAGCGCGGACTGTGCTCGAATGCTGCGATGCAACTCATGCATGTGTTGCGTTACTGCAGTTGGACTTGGAGAAAGCTTTTGATTGTGTGGCACATACTATTCTGTTCAGTATATTAGACTACGTTAATGTCGGCTCTGTTATTCGAAAGGGAGTGGTCTTGGCGTACCGTAACTGCACTACGAGATTAATTGTCAATAAGTCACTGGGGGCCCCCATCAACGTACGACGTTCGGTGCGCCAAGGTTGCCCCCTCAGCCCTCTTTTGTTCGGCATTTATATTGAAACATTGTGGTTAAGCATCCTACAAAACAATGACATTGATGGCTTTCGACTGCAGGAGTCAGAAGTCAAATTGCTGGCTTACGCAGATGAAGATGCGGTTTTTTGTGTGAATAAAGAGAGTATAAAGAGGACAGTGGATGTGGTAAAACATTTTAGCAAAGTCACAGGGAGTAAAGTTAACTGGGGTAAGTGCTTGGAATTTTGGCACGGAGATTGGCAGCTGACCCCCGACACTTTCGCTAATGTGTCGTGGGTTACAACGCCTGCAAAGTACTTGGGTGTGCCCTTGAAATTTTACAAGGAAAGTGAGCCATACTGGCTAGAGAAGGTCAAAGAAACCCGTGAAAAAGCGGAGAAATGGAAAAGCGCTCAATTATCAATATTTGCAAGAGCCGCAGTTTGCAACCTGTTTTTAATTAGTAAGCTATGGTATGTAATGCAAGTGTTGCATTGCTCCGTGTGAATGTGCAAAAATTGCATCGAGTTTTTGCGGTGTTTGTTTGGGCCACGAGTTGGGAGAGGTGCAGTCGGACAAATTTGTTCCGGCAGGTGAAGCATGGGGGGCTTGGTCTGGGTCATTTGTTTGTGCGACAGATTGTCAACCGGTTTATGTTTTTTAGGGATGCCAGCGATCCATTCCTGCGCACAGTGTGTCAACAAAGACTTGGTCGAGCGTTGCCTAATTTCGTAGTTTATACTCAATGTATTTTCTGAAGAACAGCACGACTTGAACAAGGACGGAAGGAAGACAACACGGATAGGCGCTGACTTGCAACTGAAGTTTATTGCTCGGAACGTGGTGATATATATCAGGCTCCAAACAACAAGAGAAAACACAGAAGCGATACACATTTGATTAAACACTTGAAAACTCGTGTGATGCCACCACGTCACTTCCCTGTAGCTAGATATCTAAGCTCCTTTGCTGACAACGCCAAGGACGGGCTGCTGACACAGGCGTCACTTGACAATGCGATTTGTGCGGCCTCAATAATCGCATTGTCAAGTGACGCCTGTGTCTGCAGCCCGTCCTTGGCGTTGTCAGCAAAGGAGCTTAGATATCTAGCTACAGGGAAGTGACGTGGTGGCATCACACGAGTTTTCAAGTGTTTAATCAAATGTGTATCGCTTCTGTGTTTTCTCTTGTTGTTTGGAGCCTGATATATATCACCACGTTCCGAGCAATAAACTTCAGTTGCAAGTCAGCGCTTAGCCGTGTTGTCTTCCTTCCGTCCTTGTTCAAGTCGCGCTGTTCTTCAGAAAATGGCCTACCAACTCGCCCAAGCATCAGTTCTAACATACTCAATGTATGCCTGGTTCTCTGTTTGGATTCTTTAGGGAAATTGTTTTGAGCGTGAAATTCTTAAGTGCACGTTTTTCGAAAGAGTATTTAAGTAATGTTAACAGGAGAACATTATACAAGGATGTTTGTGAAGTGGTGTTCCCGGTGCCCTTGTACCGAGCTTTATACTATGGAGGCACAGGAAGTAATGTATTAAAACGCGTAAAGAAAATGCAAGTTGCCCCGGGAGCTAAAACGTTTTTCTTTATGCTACAAACCGGTACTTTGAGTGTAAAATCATTTATGGAGGAGAAGGGTATGTTCCTACCGTGGGGGGCCCAATGTCTCATCTGCAAACAGCCAGAGACAATAGATCACGTGTTTTTGCATTGCTGGGAGGGGGTATATTTGTGGGATGTTCTGCAAAGGACAATAAAAAAACAGTTGCCACTTGATTCTCATGGCATTAGGTATTTGCCATTGGATAACCACGATGATATGCCGTTAGACCAGGTTATGTTAATGTGCCTCCACAGTATATGGCGCGCACGAATGGCTGGTTATCACTGCGATCCAGATGCACGGCCAGCCCGCATGTATTTCCGTGAAAGTGTGCAGCGATGGCTCGACGTGCTTAAATTGCAACCATGTGCTCCCGAGTGGCTGTCAAAGCTGGAACCTTTGACGGTGCTCAAGGAATTTTAACATGACAATGCCTGCCCCTCAGTGGGTGTTAGGCAACGCTAGCTACCTTTGTGTACGTATATTATTCCTTTTTTTCCTGTTGTTTTGAGTTCCAGTGCTGTGTATTTGTGTCAAAGCCAGGCAATAAAAAAAAAAGTCGTGGCCGAGTGGTTAAGGCGATGGACTAGAAATCCATTGGGGTCTCCCCGCACAGGTTCGAATCCTGTCGACTGCGCACGCTTTAGTTTAGTTTTAGTCCTTCCCGCATCGATTTAGAGCAGAAGCTCATTATACTCAGTCATGTGGCAGTCGTGGCCGAGTGGTTAAGGCGATGGACTAGAAATACATTCGAGTCGTCCCGCACAGTTTCGAATCCTGTCGACTGCGCAAGCGCATTCCTTTGTTTGGTTTTTGTCCTTTCCGCATCGATTTAGAGATGCTCATTGATCCCCTCTTGCGTGGCAGTCGTGGCCGAGTGGGCATTCTACTTCCGGCCGCCGAGGCGAACGGACGTGTTTTAATGGGCTCCAACCGAGCGGTGTCAGCGGCCCAGCAGGGCCGCGGAAACAGGTTTTTGGATTCTACGGACCATGACTACCAAGTGGTTTTGCCGCAGCTGCCATCAGGTCGTACTGTTGTGAACACTATTTTCTTGCATGCCGATGTAAAACGTCGGCCGTACCACGTTGAAGACTTTCGAGATGCGCTCGCTTGTCTGGGTATGCTCCCCAAGGGTATCGCCTTGGGGGCGATCAGAGGAATCATGTATGGGCGCTTACCTTCAAGGATGGAACAGGAATGCAAAGAATGTTGGCAACACATGAGCTGACTGTAAAAGGAAGCCGGTCCATGATAATTGACCTGTCAAACCAAAACATCAGGCTAAAGATGCATTGGTTGCTGTACAGCATGCCTGACGAAGACATCCATGCGGCTTTAGTGCCCTACGGAAAAGTGACCGAAATTTCAAAGGAAAAGTGGCGGGTGCACGGAGTTACCGACAAGACAAGGACGAAGAGGCTTATTGGACTCAAGCTGAAGCCAGGAGTATCTGTCGAAGATCTGCCACACCAACTGCGCATTGCCGGTGAAATGGCCCTGCTAGTCGTACCTGGTAGAGCGCTATGCCTTCGTTGTCGATCTACGGGTTGTGTGCCTCGTTGTACCAAGTGTAGACGCTTTGGTCACGACGAAGAGGCTTGCGTCAAGACCTACGCAAGCATAGCCGGGCCGGGAGGTTCGGAAGAAACTTCGGAACACATCATGGACGAAGCTGATGTCGAGGAAGTAATGAATGGAACGGGAGAAAAGTCCGGCTCGTTATCGTATTCTCAACAGACTGCACCTGAAAAGGCAGCTGAGACCAACTCTGAAGATAGACGAGAGGAAGGACCAGAGCAAGACGGCGTCGACAAGACGAGCGCATCAACAACTGCTCAAAGGAAGGATGACAGCGTCGCAGCAGCGGCAAACGAAGAGAGTCAGTCGGAACTAATCGAAGTGGTTGGGAACGCAGCAGGGAAGAGGAGGCACGGCGAGGGCGCAGGGACAGAAGACAGCCTGAATGGGACGGTTAGCGAGGTGCCGCCAGCGAAGACTGTGATGCCTGGTCGTAATATCTTCAAACCAAAGCCCAATGTCTCCGCCGGCCGAAGAACAGCCTCCGTAGTAACGGGGGCCAGCAGACTGAGGGGACGAAAAGGAACTGCCAACAACCAAAAATGGCTTCGTACCAGAGACGCGGTGACTTCATGGGCGTCACTTGCTCCACGGGCGCCTGGAAACCAAGGTTTCAACCTGTTGAGGTAAGCACCGTGTGGTCCGTTCGTTTTGCTTTAAACTGGCGTCAAACTTTCAGTCAGCGCTACGTGCAGCGACCTTAAACGTCAGGGGCTTGGCAGCCAGACAGCGACCGTACCAAGTCAGCCAACTTCTACTTGGAAATGATATAAATGTGGTTGCTATACAAGAAACAAATATAGAGAACCAAGAGCAAACGGACCGCATGGTGCAGCCATTTAGATCTCAGTACAATGTTTGTGCATGCCATGCAGTTGGTACCTCGGCAGGCTGTACTGTGTTATTACGAAATAACTTGGGCATAGTTGAAGAGACAGTCACGGTGTGTGCATCTGGACGATTGGTTGCAGTTGATTTTTCTTTTTCTAATCTGAAGTGGCAAGTAGTTTGTGTATACGCGCCGAACAAGGAAAGAGACCGAAGAATATTTTTTGAGCATCTAGAGGTGTACTTTAAATGTGAACGAATGTTAATTGTACTGGGTGACTTCAATTGCATGTGCATGTCTGAAAATCGAGCTAGGAGGCAAGCTGTAACTGACCAGAATGCATATGTATTGGGCACGCTGGTTTCAGAATATAACTTAGAAGATGTCGGGTGCATTTTAACATCTGGCAAACAAGTGCAGTACACTCACTTCCAACGTGGAAGCCATGCAAGGCTTGAGCGCGCGTACATCAGCTTGGAGCTTGTACCCCTATGCAAAAATTATGAGGTTAAATACGTATCTTTTACCGACCACAGTTTAGTATTGTTCAGCATTGGAGCAAAAAAAAACAACTAAAATTTAACTGGGAACTTTGGAAGCTCAATGTTGAACTGCTAGATGACAGTACTTATGTCAACACAGTAAATGAACTGTTAAAAAAACTCCTGGATACTAGCTCTCGAAACTTGGCAGAGGGTAGGGACAATTTCAAGGCAGAGGCTAAAATTAAGGCAATGATAAAGGGCTTCAACGTGAACTCGATCTATTACTAAGCATAAAAAGTGTGCAGCCTGGCATGCCTACGAAACACATAAGGGACGTCAAGAGTAGGCTGGAACTTATCGACGCAGACAGATACAGGGGAGCTATAGTACGTGCGCGAGCAGAACAATTATGGATGGGCGAAACGCCGAACAAACGGCGCTAAGTGACGAAAAGGGCTACGCAGCAAAAAAGTATCATCGGCCAAATGCTGTACGATAATGCAGTTACGTCAGGCCAGGCTGAGATAGAAAGAGCATTTGTGGAGCACTATCGTGATCTACTGGCGCTCAAGAAAATAAAAGAAAACGGTATTAGTACTCATTTCTTGCAGAATATGCCTAAATTAGACGAAGGTGTCGAAGCTAGACATACCGCCCCAATTAGTGTGCTAGAAATTGAAAAAACAAAAGATGCGCTGAGAGCGCGAAAGTCTCCTAGACCCGATGAATTAGGCGCTGCATTCTATAAGGAATTCAAACCAGACATTAGCGAGGCTTTACATCTAGATTTGATGGAAGCATATGAAATGAATGCGTTGCCACCCTCTTTTGAACTGCTCACGTTCTGCTAATACCGAAAAGTGAGGACCATGTTAAATTACGGTCGGTGGGGCCTTGCCGACTTATAAGCCTTACCAACATGACTAAAAGATTTTCATGATTCTTGGCAACTAGGTTACAAAGTGTAATAAAGCAACTCGTAGGACCCCATCAAACATGTGGCATTAAATGCCGCACGATCTGCTCGAATGTTCACATTACTAGAAGCGTTCTGGAATGTTGTGATACCTTCGGGAGCCATGTTGCAATGTTGCAGTTAGACCTTGCGATAGCGTTTGACAACGTTTCCCACGATGTCCTATTCACCATATTAGAATATGTTAACGTAGGCACTGTTATATTTGACGGGGTGAAAATGGCCTACTCAGGGTGCAAGACCCGGCTTAACGTTAACAAACACCTTACTGAAGCTGTGGCTGTGCGATCGTCTGTCAGGCAGGGCTGTCCGTTGTCGCCCTTGCTTTTCGCGTTGTACCTCGAGTCTTTCTGCTTAAGCTTAGTCAATAATGAAGGGATCCGAGGATTCACACTGGGAAAAACCGAGGTGAAAGTTTTAGTCCACGCGGATGATGTCGCAGTATTTTGTGCAAATAAAGAAAGCATAAACGAAGTGGTGCGAGTAGCGGGAGAATTTTGTAAGAAAACGGGTTGTCAAATCAACTGGTATAAGTCTGCTGGATTTTGGCATGGGAATTGGAATGAAACCCCTGAACTATTTGCGAACATGCGATGGACAGCCCTGCCACTAAAATACCTTGGCGTGCGCCTAGAGCACTACAAGGAAACTGAAGTGTACTGTAATGAGGAAACGGACCGAGCCAAGGAAAAAACGCAAGGATCGCAAGGTCGCAATCGGTCGATGTTTGCTCGTGCAACGGTATGCAACATCTTTATTGTAGCTAAATTGTGGTATGTTTTACAGTTCTTGTTCAAGAAGCGAACCAATCTGCAGAAAGTTCACCGAGTCTTTGCAGTGTTCATCTGGGGCGGAAAGTGGGAAAGGACCAGCCGCACAAATTTGTTTCATACTGCCCGCAACGGCGGTTTAGGCCTCTGCCACCTTTTTTTAAACAAAATATATCACGCTTTCTTTTCTTGAGAGATCAGAGGGACCCATTTCTGCGCACAGTGATGCTAATCCGCTTGGCGACAGCACTGCCAGAGTTTATTGTGTCAACCTGTGAATATAGGCGCTGTGGCCTGTTCGAAGTTTGGCGAGAGGTGGTATTCGCATTCCGAATACTAAAAGTGCGTTTTTCAATGGAATACCTGAGCTCTGTTAGCAGGAGACATCTGTATAAAGACCTTCTTCTCATATCAATCGCGGCACCTTTGTACAAAACCATATAGCATGGATGCCCAGGGCAAGAGGTTTTGAAGAGAGTAAAAAGAATGAGTGTTAAACCAAGTATGAAAACACGTTTCTTTAAACTGCATACAAGTACTCTTCCAGTCAAGACATGGCTAGCAGAAAAAGGCATTTTTGCGCCCTGGACAGTTAATTGTTTGTTATGCAAGAAGCCGGAGACAATAGAGCATGTATTTATTGATTGTTTGGACGCGGTGTTTCATTGGGATATATTGCAACGTACACTTAAAAAGGACCTGCCAATTTAACCGTATGGTATTCGCTTTCTACCTGTTGATAATGATGACGACATTCCTTACGACATGATAATGCTCATAGGCCTCCATAGCATATGGAGAACTCGAATGTCAGTCAGGCATGCCGACGTTAGCATTTCTTCTGTTAGAGAAAATTTCATACAAAGCATTATGTATGTACGTGACGCCTGTCGGGTCCTTCCAGAGCCGCCTCATTGGCTAGGGCTCCTGGATACGCTCGTCAACCTGAAGAGGTTTTAAATGACCATGTAGACCGCACGGCGGTCAGCGTGTTTTAACCTTTGTATGTTTTGTGATTTGTCTAAGCAGGCAATAAGGCAAAAAAAAATTTGGAGGACGCTTAAGCTTCGCCTTCAAGAGTGGAACGCGATAGCGTTATTGCACCTCGTCGAGAAAACTTATTAAAAGCAAGAGTATTGGGGCATCCTCGCACCGGTACCCGCGCGGCCCGAAGGGGAGAAGCGGGTGAGCGAAGATAGTGATCTAAAGAAAGGAAAGACGCTTGATTCTACAACCCGTGAGGGTGCACGGCGAAACTTCAGGGGCGAGTGGCGCGCCACGTGTCGGGGCAGCGCCGCACATTGCGAGGAGGGGTTCTTCTGTGTTTGCCGCAAGATGGCTCTGCATGTGCACAGAGCGCAAAAGAAATGTAGCGGAAACGTACTTCGCTACTCGTGTAACTGCAACTTCTGTAAGTAACATGCTCATAATTACCGATATACACCGCAGTATAACGTTCTACGGCACGTTTCTAAGGTAACACTGCATTCACTAGACGCGCTTTTGTACCGCTTTCAAGCATCGACCACTCGGGCGTAAAAACATTCTTTTTTAAATTGCATACAGGAACCCTCCCAGTCAAAACATGGATGGAAGAAAAGGGCCTTTTTGTACCTTGGGGCTCAAACTGTCTACTATGTAGAAAACCTGAAACAGTTGAGCACGTGTTCCTGGATTGTTGGGATGCGGTGTTTTACTGGGATGTGTTACAAAGGACACTTGAAAAAGACCTGCCATTGACGCCATGTGGAATTCGGTACTTGACAACTATTAATGATGATTTTCAGTATGACCTCATCATGCTACTGGGCCTTCACAGTATTTGGAGGAGTAGGATGGCTTATAGACACTGTGATGTCGATGCACGATCTGTATGTGATTATTTTGTTGAACAAGTGCATAAACTAAAAGAAATTTTGAAGCAGCAAGACGCTGCGGAGGAGGTCTTGAGTCTGATGGGCGAACTTGTGGTAATGAAAGTCCATTAGACACGGTTGTCAGCCAAGGGGAATCGCAATCACGATCTTTTACTGATGTATTTGTAGCAATTCATGCAATAAAGAAAAAAAAAACTCGTGGCAGAGTGATAGCGTCTCCGTCTCACACTCCGGAGACCCTGGTTCGATTCCCACCCAGCCCATCTTGGAAGTTGCTTTTTATTTATGAAGTGCATGCCGGGATTTATCGCTCACGGCCAACGCCGCAGACGACACCGGCTTTTCTGCGACTCGAGCTCCTTAACGCTACCGCGTTAAAAAATGTCGTGGCCGAGTGGTTAAGGCGATGGACTAGAAATCCATTGGGGTCTCTCCGCACAGGTTCGGATCCTGTCGACTGCGCAAGCGCATTCCTTTGTTTATAGTTTTTGTCTTTTCCGCATCGATTTAGAAATATGCTCATTGATCCCCTCTTGCGTGGCAGTCGTGGCCGATTGGTTAAGGCGATGGACTAGAAATCCAGTGGGGTCTCCCCGCACAGGTTCGAATCCTGTCGACTGCGCAAGCGCATTCCTTTGTTTATAGTTTTAGTCTTTTCCGCATCGATTTAGAGAAGATGCTCATTGATCCCCTCTTGCGTGGCAGTCGTGGCCGAGTGGTTAAGGCGGATTCCACTTCCGGCCACCGAGCTTGAGGACGTGTGCATTACGGGCTCCCAAGGAGCGGCGGTATCAGGAGTACGAGCAACGCTGCCAAGGACTACCAAATGGTTCTGCCACATCTGCCATCAGGTTCGACTGTTTTACACACCGTTTTTTTGCATGGGGATGTCCCAGCGAGGCCTTACTGTGTGGAACATTTTCGAGATGCACTCGAACATATTTCATTGGTGCCGGAAGTTCTCGCCCTTGGGGCTTATCAGATGAACCATCTGTGGGCGGTAACTTTCAAAGATGAAGAAGGAAAAAAGATTCTCCAGGCTCCAGCGTTTGACGTGAAGGAGCGTCGGTGTGTCGTGATTGACCCGTGCAATCAGGCCGTACGTTTGAAACTGTACTGGTTGTTGCACGGCGTGCGCGATGAAGACGTTCGAGTGGCCCTGTCTCCGTTCGGGAAAGTAACGGAACTAACCAGAGACAAGTGGCGGGTGAATGGATGCGTTGACAAGGCGTCCACGACTCGCTCCGTAACGCTGAAGTTACACGCAGGCGTCACCGTTGAAGATCTGCCGCACCAGCTACGCGTTTCCGAGGAGGTTGCTCTCGTCTACGACCCGGGCAGGGCCCCGCTGTGCCTCCGGTGTCGCGGAACTGGGCATATACGCCGAGAGTGCCGCGTTCCACGTTGCGGGTTGTGTCGCCGCTTTGCACACGAGGAGACCCAGTGTGTGCGTACATACATGAATGGTGCGGGCCCGGCTCGAAAAGATGATGTGGCGGACCACTTGATGGATGCAGCCGATACCGTGGAAACGACGCTGGAAGGCAGTGAAGAGACTAACTGCGAGGAAACGCCCCTAGAAAAAGCTGCGGCGGCGGACTTCCAGATAAAGCTGTAGAAGCAACGCCAATTACTGCGGGCGTAACAAATGAGGGAGAGGCGAAGGGAGATAAACCCCTTGCCTTAAACACACCATTAACTCTACCGCAAGCTTCCACGAGCGAACCTCGAGACGTCGACATGGCTGCGGCTTCCAGCATGCCTGCAAAGCGGGCACATGAGGAAGTCAATGAGTGTGAAGCTGGCAAGAATGCGAACGGCAACGGGGAGCCACCGACGAAGGCCAACCTGGTCCGTCGTCCGAGCTTCAAACCGAGGCCAAACATTCTTCCAGACCGGAAGACTCCATCATCAACGGCTCCGCCTTAGCGGGAGCGAGTTTTGCAAAGCAGCGCTTGCCCGTTATTCTCTCTGTTTGTCCCAAGTAGCCACGCTGTTTTTTGATCTTGCAAAACAGCTGTGATGTCCCGGTCGGTGATCGGGACTAAAATACCGTTTGAGACCTGTGCTGCATACTGCAACTGGTATCGCTTCCCGATGAGAAACTTTTGGTGTATTACTGTGTCGATCTGCATTATAAGTGTGAGTAGAGTGATCGGCGTCTTCTATCTTTAAAATGGCTCGTTCTTTTGCAAACTTGGCTATGTGCGTCGCAACGCTTAATGTGAGGGGCCTCTCAGCGCGCAGGCGGCAACAGCAGTTAAATAGGCTACTGCTAGATAATGATATCGACTTACTTGCAGTACAAGAAACAAAAATTGAAAGTGAAGAAGAAACAGATCGAATGGTCGAAGTTTTTCGCAGCAGATACAACGTATGTGTAAGCCATGCGGTTCAAAATTCTGCCGGATGCATTATTTTAATCCGCAAGGCTATCAGCCAAGTTGAAGCTGTGATAACGTGTGGAACGGGTAGATTAGTAGTGTGTGATTTCCTTTTTGACGAAACTGCATGGAGAGCAGTGTGTGTTTACGCTCCAAATAATCGTGCGAAACGTGAGTGTTTCTTTGAATGCGTCGAATCGTACCTGGCTTGTGAGAGGGGTATATTATTGCTTGGTGACTTCAATTGTGTATGCAGACCAGAGGATAAGTCAGCCAAAAACATTGTGCGAGACACTAGCGCAGAGTTACTTTTGAGAATAGTTAATGAGAAAGAGTTTGAGGACGTTGGCAATGTGCTCATACCTGAAGGCCAAGCGAATTATGTGCACTTTCAAGGCACTTCTCATGCTAGACTTGATCGCATTTACGTACCAGTTGCGACTGTCCCAATGTGTTTCAGTTACAAGTGCGAGCATGTCAGCTTTAGTGATCATTCTTGAGTTATGGTCACATTTGGCAGAAAGGAGAAAACCACCAAATTCAATTGGGAACTGTGGAAGTTTAATGACAAATTATTAGATGATGAGACATTTGTTAATCAAGTAGAATAACTAATTACAAACCTATTACTGGGCAATGTGTGACTTCGTGCAAGCTTGGGAATTGTTTAAGTGTGACATTAAAGTAGCCGCAGTAAACAGAGCAAATGTCTTGCGGTTTAAGGAAAGAGAACGCGAGAAATATCTGCGTAGCGAACTAGACTATATACTAAGCGCAGAAAGCATCGATCCGGGAAAATTTAAAAAAGAAATAAAAGAAACAGAGCAAACTGGAGGTGATCGACGAAGACAGGTATCGCGGCGCGATGATAAGGGCACGGGCCGAGAGAATGTAGTGTGGGGAAACGCCCACGAAGCGGGTGCTCAGTGATGAAAAGCGGCACGCGGTGAACAAAGAGATAAACAAAATTTATTACCAAAATGAAGTTACTAGTGAAAAGACATTAGTCGAACGAGCCTTTTTCGAATTTTACACAGACTTGATTAGCCAGGAGCCAAAGGACCTTAACTGATTTGCCAAGAGCTTTTTACCACTCATGCCCAGGTTGGATGATGACGTCAAGCAAATGCTGGAAAAACCGATAACAGCCTCGGAAATTGAAAGTGCCATAGATGAATTAAGTCTTCATAAGTCACCTGGACCTGACGGGCTTGGAGCAGCCTTGTATAAGTTATTCAAGGTAAAATTCTTCCTTAAGTAACTACCTTAGCCTTTGGTACTTTAAAATTGCGCGCCAATTCTATCCTACGCCCTTTTTGGTTCGACTTCAGGTTGCGTGACGTCACATCCTTGACGTCAGCTTAATTGACTGATTTAATTAACTATTTTAGTATTTGAAGGAAAGAAGCCAACAGTCGGCGAGGCCAAGGAAAGAGTTCGGGATGGTACTTTATGTATTTTTTTAATGTTTACTTGGATAATCGCAGAAATTAGTAATGTAATCTGTTTAGGGGAAGATAATTAAACACAAAGTAGAAGAAAAAACAACGTGCCGATGGTGGGAACCGAACCCACGACCTCCGAATACCGCGTCCGGTGCTCTTCCAACTGAGCTACATCGGCCGCTGTCCCCCCTGCTACTTGCTTGGGTATTTATGTTGTCTGTATACGAATCTTGAGAGTGCTCACCAGCGCCACCCTCAACCATAGCGGCGTGGAGGTCGTGGGTTCGGTTCCCACCATCGGCACGTTGTTTTTTCTTCTACTTTGTGTTTAATTATCTTCCCCTAAACAGATTACATTACTAATTTCTGTGATTATCCAAGTAAACATTAAAAAAATACATAAAGTACCATCCTGAACTCTTTCCTTGGCCTCGCCGACTGTTGGCTTCTTTCCTTCATGTATTATAACGAGCACCCTCATTTCCCCTTAATTGATCTGCTTGTAGCTTACGGGGGTCTCGGTTCTGGCAGTCTTGAAGCCATAGGTAGCGTAAGAGGGTTCTAGCACAGCTTACGCCCTCGCTCTTGATCACGTTCTACGTGACGCTGGCGGTAACAAAGGACGTTCCACGTTCGCCGCTATGGTTGAGGGTGGCGCTGGTGAGCACTCTCAAGATTCGTATACAGACAACATAAATACGCAAGCAAGTAGCAGGGGGGACAGCGGCCGATGTAGCTCAGTTGGAAGAGCACCGGACGCGGTATTCGGAGGTCGTGGATTCGGTTCCCACCATCGGCACATTGTTTTTTCTTCTACTTTGTGTTTAATTATCTTCTCCTAAAAAGATTACATTACTAATTTCTGTGATTATCCAAGTAAACATTAAAAAAATACATAAAGTACCATCCCGAACTCTTTCCTTGGCCTCGCCGACTGTTGGCTTCTTTCCTTCATGTATTATAACGAGCACCCTCATTTCCCCTTAATTGATCTGCTTGTATTTTAGTATTTGATGCATTCATATGTGGCGCCAAGCCATTGGCTAATGCGACCAATTTGGCCTTTATTTTTACATTTTTTTCTCTAATAAATACCTAATTAACTTATTGACCTAATGATTTTATCGGACACAACATTACGTCACCTTCTATCGATTGACACCATTAGTTAACCTCTACCACTTCCCAATCACTGACAACTGCTGCGGACACGATTTTGCTGACGCGGACTGCGAACAGAAATCTGTGAACACAGCAAAGCTTTCTCATTAATATATAAATGAAAGCAATAGAAAGTGCAACCATTTTGCAACATATCAGTAAAGCGAACGAGAAAAATATGCACCGTCAACTCAACTTGTTGCTGAAACTAGAGAGCAGGATGCCTGGATTGTGCTCGAAGCCGATAAAAGAAGTTAAGAACTTGAGCTTATCGATGATAAAAGATATAGCGGAGCCATTGTACGAGCATGAGCAGAGCGATTATGGGTTGGCGAGATACCGAACAAGCGCTCACTCGGTGACGAGAAGAGATACGCGGAGAAAAACAAAATTCAAAAGATGATTTACTCTAACGAGGTTACAACCGATTGCGACGTTATCAAAGAAGCGTTTGTAGAGTACTACACTGAGCTACTTGGGCGTGCTGAGCAAAGGAAAGAACAATTCGAAAGTCTGTGTTTGCAGACTATGCCCAGGCTTGAGGATGAAGTTAAAGCCAGCCTTGAGGAACCAATCTGTGTATTTGATATTGCGAGGGCTATAGACGAAATAAGCGCTGAAAGGTCGTCCGGTCCTGACAGATTGAGGGCTGCTTTTTACAAGAAATACAAATAAGAAGCTAGCAGGGTATTGTACTGCATTATAAAGGAAGCATACCATGGTAAATTAATGCCGCCACCTTTCAAATCTTGACATATTCCATCGGTGGGTCTTATCGACCTATAAGCCTCGCTAATGTGGATTGTAAACTGTTTATGAAAGTATTGCCAAGGAGGGTGCAAGGCGTCAGTACACAATTCCAAGTTCCACACCAAAGGTGCGTGATTAAAGGCCGCACTATCTGTACGTAGTACCTACGCACAATAAGAAGCGTTTTTGAGAGTTGCAATACAGACTGAAGCCATGCAGCATTGACGCAGCTTGACTTGCCAGAAGCATTTGGCAATGTTTCACCTGACGTCCTTTTCACCACTTTAGAACTTGTAAATATCGAAAGTATTATCTTAGATGGAGTCACAATGGCATACGCTGGGTTCTCTCCTGGTAATATTGTAAATAAATGTCATAATGGCGCACTAGCCGTGCGATCGTCAGTGAGGCAAGGATCTCCGATGTCTCCTCTTCTATTTGCCTTGGCTCTCGAGCCCTTTTGTTTAAGCCTTATTAATAGTGAAGGATTCAAAGGGAAGGAAAGCGTAGCAGGAGGCGGCAGGAAGTTATGTGGGCGGATGTGGTTAAGAAGATCGCAAGGGTCAAGGGGATGCAGCTAGCACAGAACCGGGGTAATTGGAGAAATATGGGAGAGGCCTTCGCTCTGCAGTGGGTATAGTCAGGCTGATGATGATGACGATGATGATGAATAGTGAAGGAATCGGCGGATTCAAGTTACAAGCATCGGAAGTGAAATACTTGCGTAGGCTGATGATGTTGCCATTTTGTGTGTTAACAAAGCGTAAATGACGAAGTCGAGGTTGTTGGAAGCTTTCGGTTGGTCTCGAACAGGTCGATCTCACAAACGGAGGCCACGTTCTCTTCGCTGCGCCTTGTGTGCGTCGATGAGCCGGCACCGCCGTGCAGGATGCCGCCAGTCTTCGCCCGAGTATGTTATATTAGGGAAGGAAAAAAGGTGCATTGAGTCTAGTCTGCTACCAGCACGAGCGAGTAGCAGTCTCAATGCTCGTGTCCATAGACGGCACCGGCAATAACAGGATCGACGCCGCCTTGAAATTTACGCCCGCGCCAACGTTCCGAGTGCCGCAGCAGCACCAGCGGCTGCTCTCGGTGTACAACATACGTCAACAGTGCAGCGGAGGGGGACGCTGATAAGCTCGCGCAGCTACTGCGCAGCGCCCGGCTCGGCTCCCTCTCGATGTACTTGTCGCCGCCTACTCGCTCGCTCGTCGAGATTGCGCTCGAGAGCCCCGTGCTGTAAAAACTCGACGCGCCTGGGTTTGACGGGTTCACGCTGCGGTTGCGCAGCGCCGTGATAAAGCATCCGGCAGTTATGTAACTCTCCAAAGTGTACAGCGGCACCAGATTTTTCATCCCTATGAGTCAACTGTGCTATCTGGGCGCGTTTGCGTGCGCCAGCCGCCCGCACTACGAGAATGCCGTGCTCGAGGCCAACTCCGCCCTCGAGCGCGAGCTTTACGACTTAACAAGGCGCCTCCGCATTGCCGCTGCTGGATCCCGTGCTTCCCGGCGGAGCTGGCCAATAAGAGGGGATACGAGACCATGGCAGAATCACGTTCGACCGCCCCCGAGAACAATCTCGACTACGCGTGCAGGTTCTGCTTAGACGTTGCGCGCGCCCTACCAGATTGGATGCACCACGCTTTCCCCGCCGATGTTCGCGAAGGCCTATCGCACTGCTCGTAGTTAGAACAGGGGAGAGAGGCTAGATGAGGGCGATATATATATGCGCAGCAGTGGCAGCAGCACCCAGGCATACGCTCCCAGAACGAAGGATGCACGCCGCCGTATTCCTAGTTTTTGCTACAGCTGCCGTTAGTGCAAGGGACACAGCTCTATGCAACATAGAGATGGCAGACTTTGATTCGTATAAGGACTACGGAGCCACAGTGACTTCGCTGTACAACGTTATCTACAATGTCCAGTGCCCACCCGGTACCATACTCGACACTCCAGTTCGGATACCTGACTCGGATGCGAGCAACTTTACCGTCCTATGCACCTTACTGGATCGATACAAACCGCCAATTTCGGTTATCGTCGGCAACCCCAAGCTACCGGGCGGCAAGTGCGTGCCGGGCACCTGCCGTCCTCCAGCGGCACCGAACGCTCACACCAGCGTCTCCGTATCGAACTGGTGGGGGCCAATTCGCAGCGGCGACGTGGCCACGTTTTCGTGCAAAACTCCGGGTTATATCCTCATGCCCCCTAAAGTTGCACCGAAGGCCGAGTGCCAGCCAAACGGTGTTTGGGCAACGAACCAGTTCCCCTCGTGCGAGTTGCCCCGGTGCCACACTGCCGATGTCCCCAACGTGTATCCACCCGAAAGTGGCACAGCCATAGGCAGATACCGCAACGAGCACAAGGAAGGCGACTTGGTCACTATTTCCTGCAACACCGGTTACAAGCTCGCCAAGAGCCCCGAAGGCGCCGACCCGACTACAGTTACACTGCGTTGCGCCCCGTCCGAAGGCGGATGGGTAGAGAATGTGACTGGAAAGGACTACACTCCCTTGTACGGTTCACACTGGGATACCATGTGTGTTGAAGACGAATCTGCCGCAACTGGTGGCGTTGCTGGTGTTACAGCGGCCACCACGTGTTACTACTTTTTGCCCTTAGTCACCTTTCTTCTGATAATTCAATAAAGACACATCATAACTCTACATCATGCTTGCCGTCTGTCTGCATGACGTGGTGGGGGTGTGTTTTCACATATATATGGTGGTGACCAACGACGACGAGATGTTTCTTTTCACATTTGTTCTGGTATGCCATGCTGCCGCTGCGTACGAGCGATCGTACGCCAATGTGACGACGCCACTCAACCTGTCTTCGTTTGAGACTCTGGCACCCGCGTTACCGCGATGAATACCAACTGTTACTAGGAAGTGACGTCTCGTCCGGGGACTGTACTGTACACTGCTTTTAACGTACCTTTGGGATCAAGTGGCAATTTCGACGCGCTGTGCATGTGCGATGTTCGCTCGCTGCACCTGAGGCGGGTTTCTACGGCAGTCAAGATACCCGGCTGTAGATGCGTACCGGGCGTGTGTCGTCACCCCGCGCGAGTCACCGTAGCGTCCGAATACATAGAAGTAGGTACCGTGGCCTCGCTTCGTTGCGACGACGACGTGGTCGCGAAAGTGACGTGCCAGCCAGACGGCATTTGGTCGAACGCCTTCCCTGCCTGTGTACGACGACGACATGCTCGGCCGACGATGAACAGATACGGGAGTTCAAGAGCAGGCTCGAACTTATCGACGAAGGCAGATATAGGGGAGCTATAGTACGTGCGCATGCAGAACAGTTATATATGGGCGAAACGCCAAATGAGCGCTAAGTGACGAAAAGGGCTACGCAGCAAAAATCACGGTTTGCCAAATACTTTGCGATAATGCAGTTACGTCAAACAAGGCTGAGATAGAGCGAGCATCCGTGGAGCAGTATCGTGATCTACAGGCGCCCAGAAAATAAAAGAAAGCGATTTTAATACTCATTTCTTGCCGCATATGCCTGAATTAGACGAAGATGTCGAAGCTAGACATACCGCCCCAATTAGTGTGCTAGAGATTGAAAAAACAATCGATGCGCTGAGAGCGCGAATGTCTCCTAGACCCGATGAATTAGGCGCTGCATTCTATAAGGAATTCAAACGAGACATCAGCGAGGCTTTACATCTAGATTTGTTGGAAGTATATGAAATGAATGCGTTGCCACCCTCTTTTCGAACTGCTCACGTTGTGCTAATACCGAAAAGTGAAGACCATGTTAAATTACTGTCGGTGGGGCCTTACCGAGTTATAAACCTCACCAACTATGACTAAAAGATTTTCATGATTCTTGGAGAGGAGGTTACAAAGTGTAATAAAGCAACTGATAGGACCCCATCAAACATGTGGCATTAAATGCCGCACGATCTGTTCGAATTTTCACATTACTAGAAGCATTTTGGAATATTGCGACACTTTCGGAAGTTATGTTGCAATGTTGCAGTTAGACCTTGCGAAAGCGTTTGACAACGTTTCCCACGAGGTCCTATTGACCGTAATAAAATATGTTAATGTAGACAATGTGATATTTGACGGGGTGAAAATGACCTACTCAGGGTGCATGACCCGGCTTAATGTTAACAAATTACTGAAACTGTGGCTGAGCGATCATTTGTCAGGCAGGGCTGTCCGTTATTGTCACCCTTACTTTTCGCTTTGTACCTCGAGCATTTCTGCTTAAGCCCCGCAAGGGCACCTTGTGTAAACTAGGTGTTGGTGCTTGGTGCCACCACGGACCCTGAGCCCCCATACCGAAGCTGTAATCCGTACCGTGGCGATAGGTTGAGAGGTGAAGGGAAGAAACCTTGAACGGTGGCGGTCGAGGCCATGGTCAAGCCTCGGCCGATGGGCTCCTCGCCTGTCCACCAGGCGAGGGGCTCCGGGACCTTCCTCTGCATATAAGGGTGAACCAGAGGCGACATATATTAGGACCCCTTAAAACAATCCATACCGCATGGAAAAACTACCTTTAAAAAAACCTGATCGACCCCCGAAAAGGAGTCGCACCGAAGTGACGCAAAAAATCAGTACACCAACTGAGAACTTTCCAAAATTTCTTGTCTTGCGCTCTGTAACCGAATCTCAACCAGTAAATGAACTGTCAGTTTTTCTGATTGCCAACTCTCTGAAGGCCATCATTGGGGCAAACTACAAAGCGAAAAAACTAGGATCTGGTGACCTGCTAATAGAGGTATCAGACAAAAGTCAATCTGACAACCTTCTCATAACAAAAACGTTTGCTCACCTTGACGTTCAGGTATCACCCCACCGCAGTCTTAACAGCTGCCAGGGAGTTGTCTCTGAGCGAGACCTCCTAAACGAAACAGAATCAGATCTCCTTGAGGGCCTACAGAACCAAGGTGTAACAGCAATACGAAGAATAACAATCAGGCGAAAGAACGAAGAAATAAAAACGAAACATATTGTTCTCACCTTCAACCGGAGCACACTTCCTGAATTTGTCAATGTGGAATTTATCCGATGCAAAGTTAGCCAGTACATACCAAGCCCCCGCAGGTGCTTCAAGTGTCAGCGGTACGGGCATGGTAACCAGACATGTCGAGGACGCCTTACCTGTGCAAAATGCAGCGCACATGACCATGCAACCGATAAATGCAGTGCAACTGACTACAAATGTGTGAACTGTGAGGGCACCCACCCTGCATACTCACGGTCATGTGCAGCCTTTCAGGCCGAAAAAGAAGTAATCAATATACAGATAACTGAGAAGATAACATACGGAGAGGCCCGAAAAAAGCACAGAATGCTTTCCTCCGCTCCCTATGCTAACGCAGCCCGCAGAGGGGCCAGGCCGCGTCTAGTAACGGTGGGCACGCAGTGCAATGCTGCTGACGTGCTCCCACCACGGCTCCTCACTAAGCAGCCACCGGCTGCACCAATCTTTGCAATCCCGGAGGTCACTTTAACCCAGACGTCCGGAACACCAAAGACATCTGAGAGGGACTTTGTTCCTCTTGAAAAACCTCCTGCCTCCATGCCTTCACCAGAGGCGATGGAGGTGAGCACGGACTCCGCAGCGTCAGCGGCGCCTAGGGAGTCCGCCAATGAGAGGCGGGGCCTGCTGGACCGCCTCAAATCAAAAACGCATACACCAGTTAAGCCCCCTGATAAGGGCGGCGAGTCCTAACCCTACTCTATATTCTTTCCACACCTACCAAAATGGCTACCGAGAGCATCATTTATTGGAACTGTCGAGGACTCCTAAAAAATCTGGATGACGTATAGGAAATCCTCGCCGAACACCAACCAAACATAGTTTGTCTGCAAGAAACGCATCTGAAACCAACAGACACAAGTTTTCTCAAGCAGTATCGTATATTCAGGAAAGATAGGCAAGGCAGTACTCACCCCTCCGGTGGCGTTGCCATTAAAACACAACAGTCAATCGCTTGTCGAAACATCCCGATTAACACAGACTTAGAGGCAGTGGCAATACAAGCCTTAATATTCGGTAAAATAACAACGGTATGTTCGATGTATATTCCGCCAGATCATAGACTATGCAACAAAAATTTTGAAAAGCTGATTGACCAACTCCCAGAACCATGGCTGCTGGTCGGAGACTTTAATGCCCACCACCCATTATGGGGATGTACAAGAATGGACTTCCGAGGTGCACTAATTGAAAAGTTCTTGTTGTCCTCAGGATCATGTTTACTCAACTCAAAACAGCCAACATACTACAGCTCAGCTCATAATACGTACACAGCCATTGACTTAGCCATTGGCTCTCCGATGCTCTTGGCAGCTACAGAGTGGGTTGTTATTGACAATCTATATGGAAGCGACCATTTTCCCATCTCGGTGAAGTACGCAGGCAATAAAAATGTAAATGAATCTAGTCCCAGGAAATTTAAAGAATATGTGGCCAACTGGGAGATGTTCAGGGAACACTCAGCTCTGCCCTGTTCATCAGTTACTGGCTTAGGCGCTGACGAATCTCAACTCTTGATCACGCTGCACATTATAGATGCTGCAGAAAAACACATTCCACAAACATCAAGTAAGCCACGGAACAAACGAAGGCCGTGGTGGAATGCAGAATGTAAAACTGCCCGTGAAACACGAAACAAGGCATAGTCGAAGTTACGCCGATACCCCACGGCTGAAAACCTAATAGAATTTAAGCGCGCAAAGGCAAATGGCAAACGTGTTCGACGCATCTCCAAGCGAGAAAGCTGGTCATCATTCCTTTCTTCTGTGAACTCTTATTCTGATGCTCACAAAGTATACAAGAGAATAAGAGCACTCAAAGGAAATAACACTCTCCCAACACCCCTTGTCAGCACTAGTGGTGACTCTCTTGAACACCAAGCAGACACACTAGGGCAACACTTCGAATATGTATTCAGCTCAGCGTACTATACAGATTCTTTTCTGCGGCACAAGGTAACTGAGGAGAGGAAGCCTATATGTGATAAAAGACCATGCACAGGAGGGTACAATAGCCCTTTCACCATGCAGGAGCTGAAGATTGCACTTGGCACATGTGGGAACACAGCACCAGGTCCTGACAGGGTCACATATGGAATTCAACAAGGTTGATGACTGGGCACGTTGGTATGGGTTCATACTTAACCAGCCAAAAGACGATACACAGCAAAGAGGAGGACAGACAGCAAGGAGGAGCAAAGAGGACTTATGGAATGCTCAAACACCTGCATACGGGCACGCTTGAAACCCTACTTTTCCTGTATAATAAAATATGGGCCACAGGACGCTTTCCTAAAGCATGGAAGGAAGCGATCATTATCCCGATATTAAAACCCGGAAAAGAACCCATTCTAGCTGCCAGTTATCGGCCTATCGCTCTAACCAGCTGCTTATGCAAGCTTTTTGAAAAAATGGTAAATCGCCGCCTCCTACATTTCCTTGAATACAATGGTCTTCTTCATCCAAACCAAGCTGGTTTTAGAGCTGGGCGGTCAACTGCTGATCAGCTCATTCCATTCGAGTCTTATGCAAGGGATGCTTTTGTACATAAACAGCATTGTTTATCTGTCTTTTTCGATCTTGAAAAAGCATATGATACCACTTGGCGCTATGGTATCATCCGCGACCTGTTCTCTCTTGGCATCACAGGGAACATGTTGAATACAATTCTAAATTACTTGTCTGAGTGGGCCTTCAAAGTTCGTGTTGGCAATGCATACTCAAAGCAGTACAACAGGAAAATGGTGCCCCTCAAGGTGGTGTTCTCAGTTGCACACTTTTCATAGTCAAAATGAACTCTTTAAAAAGTGTGTTGCCAAAAACCATTTCTTGCCCTGTATATGTTGATGACATCCAGATAAGCTTCAAATCTTGCAACTTGGCCATCTGTGAAAGACAGATTCAGCTAGGTGTTAACAAACTGTCCAGGTGGGCTGATGACAATGGGTTTAAATTAAACTCTGAAAAAAGTGTTTGTGTACTTTTCTCTAAGCAGCGGGGCGTCAGACCTGACCCCAACATTACACTGAATGGTCAGAGCCTTGCCTTTAAAAAGGAACATAAATTTCTTGGCTTAGTTGTTGGCGAAAAACTTTCCTTCATTGCCCACATAAAACAGTTGCGACTGAAGTGTCTCAAAGCAATAAATCTGCTAAAAATTCTCTCTCACCGGTCATGGGGTACAGATCGCGACTGCCTTCTGAGCCTTCTGAATAGTGTAGTTCTATCACGCATAGACTATGGCTCGATGGTCTATGGGTCAGCATCATCCTCTGCTCTAAAATTACTCGATCCCGTGCACCACCTCGGCCTTCGCCTCGCTACGGGCGCTTTTCGAACTAGCCCAATTGCTAGCTTTTATGTTGAGGCGAACCGATGGTCACTGCAACGAAGGAGAGAATTTACTTGTGTAACTTATGCTATGAAGGTACTATGCCAACTGAATCATCCATGTCGCCGGCTCCTGCTTGACAAAACTAGCACAGCACTCTTCTCAAGAAAACCATCTCTAACACCGCCATATCCAGTCAGAGTTGCCACGCATATTGAACAACTGGACGTTCCGATTAACAGCCTTCATACAACTTCACCAAAAGACTTAATTTCCCCTTGGGAAATGCATGCTGTTAATTGTGACCTGTCGTTTCTTGCAGTGGGGAAGCACGCATCCTCTATTGCCATACAGCGGCACTTCATGTTACTTCAGGCGAAGTACACCTGTGATGAATATTACACCGATGCTTCGAAGTCTGCTCAAGTGTCCTGTGCAGCACATGGACCACACTTTTCACTTTCAAAAACACTGAACAGACATACAAGTATATTTACCGCTGAATGCCATGGAATCCTGCTAGCTGTGAGACACATTATAGAAAAGAAAATACAGACATCGATCATCTACACAGACTCCCTCAGTGTTTTAATGTCCCTATCCTTTCGAAAGTGGCACAATAAGAACCCAGTCCTGAATTCCCTTTATAACTCCCTTATGTCTGCCCATAAACTAGAACTTAATATTACACTGTGTTGGGTGCCAGGCCACCGCTGTATACAAGGAAACGAGGCAGCTGATAGGCTTGCTGCATCAGCTGCCCTTCGAAACACTACAGACACTGACAACATATCATATCAGGATCTCAAGCCACACATCAAAAACACGATCAGACAACAATGGCAAGAGGAGTGGGACACGGCAACTGAGAATAAACTACACACAATAAAACCAAGGATAGGCAGATACACTACAGAAAAACAAAACAGATTCAAAGAAGTAGCTCTGTGCAGGATGAGAATAGGTCACACATACACAACACATTCATACCTTTTAACGAACTCTCCTGCACCACGTTGTTTGAGATGCGGTTGCCAGCTCACAGTACTCCATATTTTAATTGAATGTCAAAGACTTGAACAGCATAGGAGACGTCACTTTCCTGAATTATACACGAAACAAATACCGCCTCATCCATCCATCTTTCTTGGCGATCATCCAATGTTTCCTTTAGAAAGACTTTTTAAATATTTATTAAAAGTAGGCTTTTTATACGGAATCATTTATCAACATGGGCGTCAGCCCATTTCTCTTAATTAAATGGCTTTCTTTTAAAGAAATTGTTGCTGAGGCAACTTATTCTTTTAACACGTACATCTCACCCTTTCAGTTTTACTCAGACCACTAAACACCTTAACTCAATGTTTTTAGGCCCTATACACCACTGCTTTTAGACTATACACTCCGGAAAAACTTTTAGGCCCTATACACCATCGTATTTAAGTATTTCATTAAACACCTCACCTCGGACATTTTATTAAATTCAGTTGTCACTTCACCTTGTGTTTTGGCGCTCTTTGGCCAAAGATGCCCTTGCGCCATAAAAAATAAGTCCATCATCATCATCATTTCTGCTTAAGCTTAGTCAAAAATAAAAGGATCCGAGTATTCACACTGGGAAAAACCGAGGTGAAAGTTTTAGCGTACGCGGATGATGTTGCAGTATTTTGTGAAAATAAAGATAGCATAAACGAAGTGATTCCAGTAGTGGGAGATTTTTTGTAAGACAATGGGTTGTTAAATCAACTGGGTTTCTTTTGGGCTAGTTGATGACTGACATGTTCAAGCATGTTAGTCACTCTTGTGTTTCGTGTCGTTCTTTAAGTTGGTTTTTCTTAAGCGCAATGATGTTTGAAGAAATCAACTGGGATAAGTCTGCTGAATTTTGGCATGGTAATTGGAATAAAGCCACTGAACTATTTGCGAACATGCTATGGACAGCCTTACCAATAAAGCACCTTGGCGTGCCCCTAGAGCACTACAGGGAAACTGAATTGTACTGGAATGAGGGAACGAATCGACCCAAAGAAAAAAGGCAAGAATGTTAAGGTCGCAATCGGTCGATGTTTTCTCGTGCATGGTATGCAACATCTTTATTGTAGCTCAACTGTGGTGTTTTACAGTTCTTGTTCATGAAGCGAACCAATCTGCAGAAAGTTCTCAAAGTCTTTGCAGTGTTCATCTGGGCCGGAAAGTGGGAAAGGACCAACCGCACAAATTTGTTTCATTCTGTCCGCAACGGCGGTTTAGGCCACCGTTTTGTTAAACAAATTGTATCACGCTTTCTTTTCTTACCAATTTCTGCGCACAGTGATGCAAACCCGCTTGGCGACAGCACTGCCAGAGTTTATTGTGTCAACCTGTGAATATAGGCGCTGTGGCATGTTCGGATTTTGGCGTGAATTGCAATTGGTATTCGGATTCCGAATACTAAAATGGCGTTTTTCAATGGTATACCTCAGCTCTGTTAGCAGGAGACGCCTGTACAAAGACCTTCTTCTCATATCAGTCGCAACACCTTTGTACAGAATCATATACCATGAAGCATGACGTTTTGAAGAGAGTAAAAAGAATGAGTATTAAACCAAGTACAAAAATTTTTTCTTTAAATTGCATACAAATACTCGTCCGGTCAAGACATGGCTAGCTGAAAAAGGCATTTTTATGCCCTGGACAGTTGATTGTTTGTTATGCAAGAAGCCGGATACAATAGAGCATGTATTTATTGATTTTTGGAACCCGGTGTATCATTGGGATATATTACAGCGTACACTTAAAAAGGATTTGCCAATTACACCGTATGGGATTCGCTTTCTACCTGTTGGTAATGATGACGACATTCCTTACGACATGATAATGCTCATAGGCCTCCATACCATATGGAAAACTGGAATATCAGTCAGGCATGCCGATGTTCGTATTTCTTCCGTTAGAGAAAATTTCATACAAAGCATTATGTATGTGCGTGACGCCTGTCAGGTCCTTCCAGAGCCGCCTCATTGGGTAGGGCTCCTGGATACGCTCGTCAACCTGAAGAGGTTTTAAATGACCATGTAGACCGCACGGAAGTCAGCGTGTTTTAACCATTGTATGTTTCGTGATTTGTCTAAGCAGGCAATAAAGAAAAAAAAATCTCTCGTGGCCGAGTGGTTAAGGCGATGGACTAGAAATCCATTAGGGCCTCCCGGCACATGTTCGTATTCTGTTGACTGCGCAAGCGCGTTCTTTTTTGTTTTACTGCTTCCCGCAGCGTTTGTGTGTAGATTCTCACGATGCGCTTCTCATGTGGCATTCGTGGTCTAGTCGCATGTCTGGATGGTTTCATGTAAATCGGCGCACTCTAAAGCAAAACGTGTCTAATGTAATTTATTGGTTAAGAACCGTTAGTGTGTTTTTGTGAATTCGGAACTGAAGGAGATAAAGGCAAAACTTCTCTGGCTGCCTGAACGCTTGGATGACTCCTCTATTTGTGAAGTTCTACAAGCTTATGGCAAAGTCACCTCGATTTCGAGGGAAAACTGGAAAGCTGTCGATATAAAACAGATGAAGAGGCTTAGCCGAGATGTGACGTTGACTCCTGCCGAAGGGGTTAGCGTTGGTGACGTTCCACATCAGCTCGTGTGTGGAGTGCAGAGCCTCGTTTTGATACCTGGCCGGGCAACTCTCCTCCTCCGCTGCAACCGTGTGGGACACTTTCGTTGGCACTGCCGTACACCGCGTTGCGAAGATTGCCGGCGTTTCGGACGCACAGCGGAGGAGTGTGTGGTTACATACGCGGACAAGCTTCGGCACCGAGTCCGGCTTCCTGACGATGCATTACGGGAGCACATCATGGACGCGTCTGAGGTAATTGATGCGACTGGTGACCTTCCTGCCGGCGTTGTGGCCGAGTCTTCAAGTGCTACTCCACAGGCTACTGAGGAAGAAAATACTGCTCATGCGTCTGAGGGTAATGGCATAGCCTCCTTTATACACTGTGTGCCTGGCAACTCCGCGCTCGGCGGCCGTCGCCGCCGCTCCTCCTCCGTTGACAAGTTACGCCTGTGGCTGCCGAGAGATGGGCACAGCGACGTAGGGTCACCTTCGCCAGGCGAGTGCCGGGACGCTGTGTTGCAAAGCGGTCCGGATAGCCACGCGCTGCCGCTACCTAGCTGTTTCGTGGACTGCTCTGCAGTGTGCAAGGTCATGCTTCTATTTTTCTCTGCCTTCGGGTGCTCCAGGTATACAGCATTGCACCAACTGGTTAGTGCCAGCTTTTCTTTGTCTTTCCGGCGATCGCTGCTTGAGGCTTGTAAAAAATAGTGACAGCACCAAACACTATGTTTATTAAGCGTTAATACTGCAATAGTAATGTTAGGTGCGCACCTGGGCTTTCAGCACTGCAATGCTAATTGTTAAGGTTTATTTACAAAGTGGTTCTGCCCCTTATCCTGATGTGCTAACCAAGATATAGTGAGCTTCCTCTTCTTCCACTTATATTCCGGAGAGCCTCTTTTTGCACTTCCTTGTTCTCTTCTGTTCGCATGCCTGACATTTCCCCCTTCGCAGACGAAGTCCCTGGGCTGTCAGTCAGAGTCCCGAGCGAGAGTGGCAGCGCTTCATTCTTGCGACATGAACTACCTGTGTTTTCCAAGAGGGGCGACCTTGGGAACATTGGCAAGACACGACGTAGTTCAACTCATTGATGCGTTTGAGCACAATAAATGGGCCTGTGTAGTGCGACAACAGCTTCTGGGACAAACCACGCTTGCGGAGAGGTGTCCAGAGCCACACTAAGTCGCCGGGAAGGTAGGAGATATCCTGATGCTGATGATCGTAGCGCTGCTTACAGCGGTTTTGCGAGGCCAGAGTGCGTAATCGGGCGACCCGACGAGCCTCTTCAGCGCGGCAGAGGGTGCTCGAAACAGACGGCTCGGTGTCGAGAGAGAACGGCAAAATGGTGTCAAGAGAACGTCGAGGCGGACGGGCGTAGAGGAGGAAAAATGGACTATAGGAAGTTGTCTCATGCTTCGAGGTGTTATAGGCGTAAGTAATGAAAGGAAGCACGTCATCCCAGTTCTTGTGCCGCTAGTCAACATACATCGCAAGCATGTTCGTCAGTGTCCGGTTTGTGCGTTCGACGAGGCCATTTGTTTGGGATTGTTACAGCGTAGAGTGACGCAACTGGCAAGTACAATAGCGCAGAAGCTGGCCCACAGCATCTGCCGTAAACTGGCGGCCTCGGTCACTGATAATTACACGGGGAGGCCCATGACGGAGGACGACAGCGTGAAGAAGAAAGAACGAGACGTCAGCGGCGGTGGCGGAAGGGATGGCGGCAGTTTCACAGTAACGCGTGAGATGATAAACGCACACGATGACCCAGCGATTGCCTTTGGACGAGCGGGGAAACGGGCCTATGAGGTCAACACCCACTTGCTCATATGGTGTGGTCGGTGGTGTCACCGGATGTAAGTGGTCCGGCGGAGAAGTCGTGGGGAGCTTGAACCGCTGGCACTGTACGCAGGAGTTCACGTAACGCTGAGTCATTCGACGCATATTTGGCCAGTAGAAACGTTCCTTAATGCGCGTAAGAGTCCTGGCAAACCCCAAGTGCCCAGCTGTAACGTCATCGTGCATAGAGTGTAGAACAGAGGAGTAGAGGCTAGCCGGAACGACTAGCAGAAAGCGTGCACCGCCAGACGAGTAATTGTTTCGATACAGCAAACCATCGCGAATGCAGAAAGGGTTCGCAGATGCCGGATCACGAGCTTTTTCAAAAAGTGATACCAAGTCTTGATCTTTTCGTTGTTCTCGCTGGAAAGTGGCAAGATCCGGGAATTGTACGGAAACGGCGGCAAGATAGTCGTCAAAGTTGTCATCGCAGAGGGTAGTTGCGAGAGGCAGCCGCGAGAGGCAGTCAGCGTCAGCGTGTTGGCGGCCAATTTTGTACGACACTGTAAAGTTGAACTCCTGAAGGCGTAATGCCCAGCGGGCCAACCGACCGCAGGGGTCGCGTAGATTCACCAGCCAGCAAAGCGAATGATGATCGTTGATGACTGTAAATGAACGTCCATAAAGGTACGAGCGAAACCGCTGTACGCCAAAAACGACAGCAAGGCACTCTTGCTCCGTCACGGTATAGTTGCGTTCAGACTTACTAAGGGTGCGACTTGCGTAAGCGACGTGTTGGTTGCCGTCATGCCGTTGTATGAGCACAGCACCCACGCCGATGCCACGTGCGCCAGTGTGGAGTTCAGTGGGAGCTGTCGGGCTGAATTGACGCAGTATGGGCCGCGAGGTAAGAAGAAATTTGAGCTGGCGAAACGCAGAATCACATTCAGGAGTCCATTTGAAAGGAAGATCTTTCTGCAAGAGGCATGTGAGGGGGTAGGCTACGTCAGCAAACTTAGGGATGAAGCGTCGAAAGTAATATCAAAGTCCCAGGAAGCGCCTGAGTTCTTTCACAGACTTGGGCTCTTTGACGCAGCTGATAGCTTCAATCTTCTGTGGGTCAGGCCTAACACCCTCTTTGTCAACCAAATGCTCAAGCACAACAATCTGGCGTTCACCGAAGTGGCACTTCTTAGAGTTCAGCACGAGACCCGCTTTCTCCATACAGTTAAGGACCACAGCTAAACGGCTGTTATGCTCGGCGAAGGTCCTCCCGAAAATCACTACGTCATCTAGGTAATACATGCAAATTTGCCACTTCAGTCCACGCAAAAGTGTCCATAAATCTTTCAAAGGTAGCCGGAGCGTTGCATAGGCCGAAAGGCATCACGTTAAATTCATATAACCCATCGGGAGTCTCGAATGCCGTCTTCTCCTTGTCTTTCGGATGCATCGGTATCTGCCAGTATCCGGACCGTAAATCAACAGATGTAAAGTAGGAAGCTGAATGGAGGCAGTCAATGGCATCATTAACACGCGGGAGCGGGTAAACATCCTTCTTGGTGACAGTATTGAGGCGGCGATAGTCGACACAAAATCGCCAGGTGCCATCTTTCTTTTTCACGAGAATCACAGGGGCAGCCTATGGGCTAGATGATTCCTGAATGATTCCTCTTTGCGTCATATCACGGACCTGTTCGTCAATTATCTTACGTTATGAAGGTGAAACACGGTATGATGTCTGTCTAATCGGGTGTGCAGATCCAGTGTCGATCATGTGATGGGTGCGGGAAGGCGGAATCGGTGGTGGCTGATCTCGAGCAAAGTCGAACACGTCCGCATGTTTCATAAGAACCTCCATCAATATTCGGCGGTCGTTGGTGGGTAGCGATTCATTTATCATAGAGTGAAACTGGGAATCAGCATGATCGGGACGTCTAGTTGAACGAGCAACTTCGTCACTGAACGCGGCGATGTGCATAGAAAGGCGTTCTTCAAAGTTGGCGAGTTTCAAACCACGCGGCAATACGGCAGGTTCATTGGTACGGTTGACAGTCCAAAGAGTGGCACGGCCCTCGTTCACTCGAACAACACTGCGGGGCACCAACACACTCGTTTTGGCACCGGAAAGGGAAGCGGGTTCCACCAGAGCGTCGAAGGCATTGGGAACCGCACCTCAAGACACAACTGGAACGAAGATGGCGGACATCGCCGGAACGACGGTATCCTCGAAGACAGAAAACACTTGGACCGCCCGCGGCGATTCTTCTATCAGGGCCGATCGAAGGTTGGGGCTTATTGATATCTCGCCACTGTTGAAGTCGAGAGTTGCCCCACACTGCTGTAAAAAGTCAACTCCTAGAGTAACGTCGTGCGTAGAGCGAGGGAGCACCGTAAATTCAGTTCTAAACTCGTGTCCAGCCATCGCTACATTTACATAACAAATACCAAGCGGAAGCAACGATTCTCCCCCTACACCTCGAAATATGACAGTTCTATCCCAGCCAAACATAATTTTGCGGCCGAGACGGTTTTTAAAATTTAAGCTCATCACGGAAACTGTAGCACCCGTATCCACTAAGGCCATAACACAAACACCATCCACTAACACTTCCAAGCGGTTCTTCAGCATAATGACCGGTAGAGGAATTGGCAATATCGATGACTTGGCGACCGCACCTCCATCGGCCGCACACGCTAGTTTCCCGGTGGCGGAGAAGAACGGCGGGGAGACGGCGATTGTCGGGAGCGGCGGGCAGAAGGAGTCAGGCTGCGATCAGAAACTGGTGAGTCGTTGCGTGGTGGTACGTAGCAGTAGGAGCCCGAAGGAGGGGGATAGGTCGGGTCACGGATTTCTGGACTCACGGTAGGACGGCGATTCCACCATTGGCGCTGGTAGCGTGGTGCCGGGTTACGGCGGCGGCAGAATCTGGATATGTGGCCAAGCATATCACAGCGGTAACAGACGGGTGGTTCACGAGCACGGTCCAAATAATAGCCCTCGGTAACAGGATCGAAGCGATCAGCAAAGTTCAGCCGCTGGGGTTGTTGCGGAGGAGGTGGCGCCCTGTAGTGGGTACGAGCTAGGGGAGCAGGGCCATATGCGTCGTTTCGGTGGTCACGGACGGGAGGAGGAGCGGTAGAACCCCAAGAAGAGCGCTGGATGGGAGCTGCCTGCAGGGAGCAGCTATCACAGGGGATTGCACTGCGGTTCACATCTCGATGGCGGGAGAGCTCATCACGGACAATTTGGCGAATCATGTCGGCCAAATGCGGAGGCTCATGTGAATGCTCGTGGGAATCCACGCTTGCAACAGTGGTCACGTTTGGCAGACGGCCGAACTTCAGGGTTATGCGACGCAGCTTTAAAGTTTCGAACGTACGACAGTGCTTGATCACGGCCGTGGGAGAATCTAAGTTTTCTTTTGTAATTAAAATGTTATATACGTCCACCGCGATGCCCTTTAAGAGGTGGCCCAACATTGTCTTCATCAGACATGCTCGGATTCACCGCTTTGCAGAGTTTTAGGACCTCTTCTATGTACATTGTGCATGTTTCACCAGGCCCTTGGGCTCGCTGGAATAAAGTCTGCTCAGCGCATTTCCGTTTTTCCGTGGTATCTCCGAAACAATTTTGAATCTCCTCTTCAAAACGATCCCAGCTCGTTAAGGACGCTTCATGGTTCTCAAACTATGTCAGGGCTGTGGAGTCCAAGAAAAAAAAACAACATTTGCCAGCATTACGGGGGTATCCCAGCGATTGTACTTGCTCACCCGCTGGTAATTGGTGAGCCAGTCGTCCACGTCTTTGTCAGCCTTGCCAGAAAAGGTCCGCGGCTCACGGTGATGCTGCCATGCGGGTGCCGCTGGACCTGGCTGCCGTGCATCGCCGTCTTGTATCATTGTGGGTGTCAAAGGGGGGAGCCCAGGGAGTCGTCGGCTCGAACGAGGTAGAGAGAAATCCGTGGTGATCTTTGCAGTACCTTCCACCACACTGTTAAGGTTTATTTACAAAGTGGTTCTGCCCCTTATCCTGATGTGGTAACCAAGATATAGTGAGCTTCCTCTTCTTTCACTTCTATTCCGGAGAGCCTCTTTTTGCACTTCCTTGTTTTCTTCTGTTCGCATGCCTGACACTAATTGCTTCCTTGCCTAGCTCGCCTGCGTAGTGTGTTAGATGTGCTCCTGCGAAGCTGTTTTATTTGCAGTATACGCTAATTACGAAATTTTGTGATAAAATAGAATTACAGGATTTGCCTAATGTGAAGGTGAGTACTTTAAAGTGAGTTAAACCAAATCTTACAGAGCCTATAGTAGTTTCGCTTTCTAGCATCGGAAACCGCCAAACTCGCACTCAACCGCATTAAGGCCTGTGAGAAATAATGAGAGCACCAGAAGTGTGTTTATTACGCGTCAGTAAGGTAATAATAATATTAAATGTGCACGTCTATTTTCTGGACTGCGATGCTAACTTCCTCCCTGGTTAGCTCGTCTGTGTGGTATGTTACATGTGCTCCAGCGCAGTATTTTTGTTTCGCTAACTGCGCAATTCTGTGAAAAAATAAAAACACGAGCTTTGCCTATTTTGACGATTATTTTGGAGTGATCGAAACACAAAAGATGCAACGCGTATATTTGTCTTTCCTTGTTTTTCAAGTTAAAAAAACAAAAAAAAAAACGTTTGTACGACGCGCTGAATCATTGAAAGTAACAGCTGATACCAAAATTGTTCTCCTTAAAGATCTCAATGGCATACTGCGCTGCAGTTGTTTCAATCATCTGTAAATCAAGCTGGCTTCTGAACTGCTATCAGTGACAGCAGTCACCGTGAACTTTTTTCCCTACTTTTCGCAGCTATTCATCACACCACTTCTACATGGTACTCTTGTAGCAAAATTGCTGTTGTGAAATGTGTAAATAAATGCTGGTGCCATTCTTCTTAAATTTTGTTTTATTGCAGCGTAGACTAGCAATGTAATTTTTTTATTACCATTGGTGCTAACGGAGCAGTCATGCAGTTTTTCGAGCCATGCGCAATTTCTTGAAACTGCCTGACATAAAATGTCATAATGCGTTGGTGTTATTGCCTAACAAGTATCATGATCACTTGTTGTACTTAGTGGATGTCGGCCATACAAGTAAATATGCTGAATATGCACAACTCATGCTTAGGAACAGTTATCTCGCTAGCTAATAACAGCGCTCCCGCCCCGCGCCGACGTTCGTACCCGTGCGACCCCTGCGCCTCGACCCATACGTCAGTGGCGCCCTCAGCGAGGGGAGTGGTAGCGCCGAGCAACTTTACTCGACGGCGCCGCTCTATTGTTCGCGCGGCGCGTTGACAGGCACAGAGTATAAAGGAGGCTATGGTAATAGGAACAACTCAGCGTCTCAGGCCTTGGACAAGATGTCACGTCAAGCTTCCGCCAAGGAGCCAACCGCAGACGAGCCACCACCCGTTCTCGAACGCCCAGCGAGCGCCACCGCGGACATTGTGACCCCTGTGGCCGTTGCTGTGCAACAACATCCAGACCAGGGCCCAGTTCCTGTGGCTGACGGGCTCGCTGCTGCCGACGAGCCAGTCTTGAAACTCCGTGCATAATGTGCCTCCGAGTTCAGTGAGGAGGACGATCAAGCTGGCAACAAGTATCGTCGTCGCGGTCGAGCGTCGAAGCACAAAGGGAAGTACCGGCATTCGCGGTCGAGGAGGCCTGGCGGTGGTTCGGAGGCGGCTTCGCCGTCTTCCGAAAGGCAAATGGAATTGTGGGCAAAACTATGTGCTGTCACCCTGGCGGTCTCTGAAGAAACAGCGCTTGAAACTGTCAATGTATGGGGTCTTAGGTCTCGCTGGAGACAGATGCAACTTCGCCGACTTTTGCGCAGCAGGCGTCTAGATATGGTGATAGTCCAAGAGACGAAGATAGAGAGCGAGGAGGAAACCGAGAGGGCGCTACAACCCTTTTTGGCAGATTTTAATGTCATTGTTGCGCATGCTGTGGGCTTGTCGTCAGGTTGTTTTCTGTTTCTGCGAAAGGCACTGCCTCGTTCTGGCCTAAATTATAATATCGACGCCGAGGGACGGTTGATATGTTGCGATCTTATACTATTTAGAAAGCCATGGCGGATAATTGATTTTTATGCTTTCAATACTGTGACTCAGCGCATAAGTGTTTTGAACACATAGCCAGCTTACTTGACTGTGACCGACATCTTGTGCTAATGGGCGACTTCAATTGTGTTTGCAACCCCATACATCGTTATAGTCCAAACGCACGCAGTGACAGGAGCGGGGAACTTTTGTTCCGTGTTACAGAAGATGCGCGACTGGTTGATACAGGGTTGCCTTGCCGTGCTTCTAGACCATTCAAACACATTCAAGGGCATTCTCACGCTGGTCTAGGCCGGATCTATGCATCTTGTACATTATTTTCCCGCTGGCTTGTTTTCGAAACTATACCGGTTTCGTTTTCTGATCATTGCATGTTAGTAGCCTGGCTCGGTGGCAATGACCATTCAAAGTTTAGGCCGCAGCGGGAACTTTGGAAGTTAAACTCATCGCCGGTAAATGACCAAAAATTTATAATTCGTGTGCGCTCACAGCTCCAATCATGTTTTTCTAGAAATCTACAATTGTTCGCCGCTTGGGAAATGTTCAAGCAGGAAGTACGTGCGATAGCAATTGAACTTGGCTCAATTAAATCTATCTACAGGAAACCTCAGGAGGAGGAACTTGACAAAAACTTGTGCAACCTGTATGAACTAGAATGTGAATCCCCTGGATCATTATGGACGAAATTGCTATTGTCAAGATTGAGTTACAAAGGCATGATGCGGAACGATACAGGGGTGCCTTAATTCGATCACGTGTCAAGCGTGCTTTGCACTGCGAACGGCTGACGCGGCAAGTCTTGCTTGATGAAAGTCATCATGCGACTGCAAAGCTGATTCCGGGAATTATGCGTAATGGCACATTGGTTACGAGCACGAATGAGGTTACGTCCGCATTCGTGGATTATTACTCGATGTTGTTTAGTGCCACTCCTCCTGTAAGAAATTCTAACATCTCGCGTTTCACATCCCTGGTGAGCCCTTTATCAGAAGATGATTGTTCTGTAATTAGTAGCTCTTTTACGCAGCAAGAGGTAGAAGTGGCAATTGATCAATTACCTCTCTCAAAAACGCCTGGTCCTGATGGCATTTCCTCTGAATTTTACAAAGCTTTTAAAACTGCTCTTGCTCCTATCCTGCTAGATGTCTTCTTGATGAGTTTATTCTAGAAGCCCTTCCCGAGACTTTTACAAAATGCCGCACAGTCCTAATTCCAAAAAAGTACTGATGAAGAAAAATTATGCTCAGTGGAAGGCTATAGGCCAATCACACTGGTAAATGGGGATTACAAGATTTTAGCCAAAATTTTATCAAATCGCCTACAGTTCGCAATGTCGGTTCTCATTGGTCCTCACCAGACGTGCGGCTTGAGGGGCCGGGCCATACAAAGTAATGTACATATTGCGCGCACAATCCTCGAATCGTGCTCCTGCTCTTATGATCAGGTTGCCTTACTTGAGGTCGACCTCGCAAGAGCATTTGATCGAGTTCGTTATTCTTTGCTGTTTTTGCTTCTAGAACGAGGGAATGTTGGTTCTGAAGGGGGTGCAACTTTGCTATAGAAATTGTTCGACTCGCCTAATTGTAAATGGCCACGTATCAAGCACCGTACCAATCAACTCTTCTGTGAAGGAAGGCTGTCCGATGTCTGCGCTGCTTTTTGCTCTTTACTTGGAGCCACTTTGTCAGAGTGTTTTACATAACAGTAGTATCCATGGCTTCCCTCTCCTTGGAAATGAGGTTAAAGTGCTTGCATATGCGGATGATCTTGCGTTTTTCTGCACTGACAAACCAAGCATAGAAAAAAGTTATATCCAGCATAGAACAGTTTGGAATTGTATCTGGGGCTCAGAGTAATCACTCCAAGAGTTCCGGCCTTTGGTTTGGTTCGTGGGGCTCAACACCGCCCCTATATGCAGCAGATCAATGGTCATGTGTGCCCCCTAAATATCTGGACGTTCCACTGCATGTATTTAAGTCAAGTGCAAATTACTGGAAACAGCGCGTTCCAGTCGTCCAGCGTTATGCAAATATATTTGTCCCCTATCGGCTTTCAATATTCGGTCGGGCTCAGGCCTGCAACATGTTTTTAGCGACAAAACTTTATTATGTGCTTCAGGTCCTCCACTGTGCTAGGCATTACATCCAGCGCTTTCACCGAATATTTGCGACGTTTATTTGGTCATCCAATTTTGAACCGATTCGACGTGATAACCTATTCAGACCTGTTTGTGCAGGGGGGCTCGGCTTAGTGCATCTGTATGTAAGGCAGTTAGTTGCCCGTTTCTTCTTTTTTCGTGATCGTTCACATCCGATTATTAGAGCATTCCTACAAGTTAATTTCATGAATCTGCTTCCCGACTTAGTGGTTTCTTCAGATTTTACTGACCGCCCGCAGTTACTAGGATTTATGTAGGAAGTTTATGCTCAGGTGAGGTTTTTGACAGTACGATTCTCGAATGAGTACCTATATTCTGTTTCGCGCAAGATACTATACAAGGAATTGATAGAAATGCCTTTTCCGCCACCACTGTATCGTTCTTTATACTTTGGTCTTAAGGGTCATGATGTGTTAAAGATTGTGTGCAAAACGCAGATTTCTCCTTCCACGAAAAGATTTTTTTAATTGCACACTAAAGCTCTACCTGTTAACACATGGCTCCATAGAAAAGATATTTTTGTATCTTCAGTAAAGTGCCGTCTGCGTGATATACCTGAAACAATTTAACACTGTTTCATTACTTGCAAAGACGCAATTCTTTTTTGGAATGTGCTGCAAAGAACTCTAAAGAAAGACTTTGTTCTAAATTCATACAGTGTGTGGTATCTTGCTGTTGCACAATCTGATTACGAACCATATGACATGTTTTTCCTTATTGGATTTCATAGCTTGTGGAAGACACGCATGTCGGATCGCAAACGCTGAAGCTGTTGCTCCACTTGGACTCCATTTTAGCAGAATGATGCTGCAACTGAAGGACACTTATGATGAAAATGATTTTCAACTTGATTGGTTTCCGCTGGTGACATGGTGTTTATCTTTGCCTGCCTTTCAGTTGTGTTTTCTGTTGTGTATCTCAGTAACGGCTGAGTGCATTGTAAATAGTCTGTGTACAGAACCCTTTCTGTACGTAACCAAGTGTAATATATACCATGTTAGAAAAAGAAGTGGCAGTCGTGGCCTAGTGAAAATCATCATTAACAGTTGTCAGGTACCGAATTCCACGTGGCGTCAATGACAGGATTATCAGTATGACCTCATCATGCTATTGGGCCTTCACAGTATTTGGAGGAGTAGGATGGCCTATAGACACTGTGATGCCGATGCACGATCTGTATGTGATTATTTTGTTGAACAAGTGTATAAACTAAAAGAAATTTTGAAGCAGCAAGACGCTGCGGAGGAGTTCTTGAGTCTGATGGGCGAACTTGTGGTAATGAAAGTCCATTAGACATGGTTGTCAGCCAAGGGGCATGGCAACCACGATCTTTTACTGGTGTATTTGTACCAATTCATACAATAAAGAAAAAAAAAACAGCCGTGGCCGAGTGGTTAAGGCGATGGACTATAAATCCATTTTGGTCTTCCGGCACAGGTTCTAATCCTGTCGACTGCGCAAGCGCATTCTTTTCAGTTTCATGCCTTCCGGCAGCGATTGTGTGGAGATTCTTATTATGCGCCTCTCATTGAGGTCTCCCCGCAGAGGTTCAAATCCTGATGACTACGCAAGCGCGTTCTTTTTAGTTTTACTCATTCCCGCAGCGATTGAGAGGAGATTCTCATTATGCGCCTTTCCCGTCGAATTTGTAATAATAGGCCGTCCCTTTATCCCACACGTTTGATGTTGCCCAACGATTTCTTGGATTACCGACTGCAGCCTTCGTGCTAACACCTTCACATAAATTTGTAATCAACGTTCGTGAGCGCAATTGGCCGGTATGATGTTACTTGTAGTAGCCTATCTGCTTCATCAGTTTTGAGTATGAGGACTGTGGTAAGATTTGCCATAAGAAGGGGGCAGTTGGTTTACGTCATAAGCTTCGTTAAACACTACAGTCAGGACTGGCGCTATTTCGAGTGTAAAGTCTTTGTAAAATGCCGCACTTAAACCATCTGGACCGGTTGATTTTCCCGGGTTTAAATTGCTTATTGCCAGTTCGACCTCTGATTCAGTTGTTGGCAGCTCTAATCTTTGTTTCTTTTCTTCATTTAGTGGTAGTGCCCTGAGATAGCTGTCCTTAAACGCTCTCTTATCAAAGTCGTGCAATGCAAACAGTGTCTGGTAGTGTTGGAAGAATGCTCGCTGAATATGCTCATTGTCATTAGATAAGACGCCGCCCCATTCTACATTTCCAATGTGATTTCTCTGAGCGTGCGCTTTTTCAATTCCCAGCGCTCGTCTCGATGGCGCCTCTCCTGGAGTTAACTCTTCCGCTCTCGCATGCACAAGCGCACCGCGATAACGCTCTTGCTCTATCAGTTCGTTTTTTTTGTTTATTTGTCCTTATATCTTCTGTCCATTTGCCAGGCCCTGTACATTCATTTTCAAGCATTTTTGCAAGCAGGGACCTTAAGTTGCGTTCAATATTGCCGCGAAACCTTCAAAACAGTATTTGTTGTTTTTTAACAGCCGCCGGCATACAGGCTTATCACTCTAATTCTGGACCGCGTATCAGTTTCGTAATCTTTGTTTGTTAATGCCCAATGTCGCGAGTCACACCTTTATCAGTTTTGTTGTAGCGCAAGATGCACCGAGATCTGTCTCGAAGGTTCCGGCCTCTTGGGTGTCTTTCCACAATGTTCCAGCCCGTGCTGGTAGCTGTTTGCGACGTTATCTAGATTGTTCTCTGCTCCGCACCAGCCACGTTTCAACGAGTAATGGACACAGTCCTGGCAGGCTTGAAGTGGCAAATTTGTTTGGCATATTTGGACGACGTTGTTGTCTTCTCGTCAAACTTTGAAGACCACCTAAAACGACTACAGACAGTGCTGGAAGCCATCAAGTTATCGGGGCTAACGCTTAAAGCAGAGAAGTGTCATTTCGCCTGCGAAGAACTCCGATTCCTAGGTCACATCGTTAGCAAGGACGGTATTCGCCCAGACCCGGAGAAAACAGCTGCAATCGCACAATTCCCACCGCCTGCCGACAAGAAAGCTGTGCGCCGATTCCTTGGGCTGTGCGCTTATTATCGACGATTTGTCAGAAACTTTTCGCGGATCGCCGAACCGTTGACGCAGCTTACAAAGGCTGACGTACCTTTTAAATGGGAAGCGCCGCAAGGGGAAGCCTTCGACGAACTTAAGCGCCGCCTGCAATGCCCTCCTGTACTTGGCCACTTTGATGAAAACGCCGAGACCGAAATTCACACCGACGCGAGCAGTGTAGGCCTAGGAGCCATTCTCGTCCAGAAGACTGCCGGACAAGAAAAAGTAATCGCCTACGCTAGCAGGTCTCTCACAAAAGCCGAAGTAAATTACTCGACGACCGAGAAGGAGTGCCTTGCGATCATCTGGGCTACTTCTAAGTTTCGTCCATACGTATACGGCCGACCATTCAAGGTGGTAAGCGACCATCACGCGCTCTGCTGGCTGGCTAATTTGAAAGATCCTTCCGGCCGCCTTGCCAGATGGAGCCTACGACTTCAAGAATTTGACATGACTGTACTCTATAAGCCGGGCCGGAAGCATTCCGACGCAGACTGCTTATCCCGCGCTCCCGTCGATTCTCCCCCGAAGGACGATGACGATGCCGCCTTTTTGGGACCGGTAAGCGCCAGCAGTTTCGCAGAACAACAGCGATCAGACCCTGAGCTGAAAGCGCTAGCCGATTACTTCGAAGCAAAGACCGCTTCCCCTCCTGGTATGTTCAGGCGACATTTCTCATCCTTCACGTTAAGCAATGGCCTCCTCGTGAAGAACTTTGCACCCAACAAGACCGCGCAGCTTCTCGTAGTGCCTAAAACCCTTCGGCAAGAAATTCTGCAGGCGTTGCACGACGAGCCCACAGCAGGCCACCTCGGATTTGCGCGCACGTTGCGTCGAATCCAGGAGAAGTATTACTGGCCGCGACTGCCTGCCGAAGTTTCCAACTACGTGAAGACGTGTCGTGAGTGCCAACGACGAAAGACGCCTCCGATCAGACCAGCAGGACTACTAAACCCGATTCCGCCCCCAATCCTGCCCTTTCAACAAATTGGGATGGATCTCCTCGGCCCCTTTCCATCTTCGTCTATGGGTAACAAGTGGATCATCGTGGCCACTGATTACCTTACCCGTTACGCCGAAGCAAGAGCACTACCAAATGATACCGCGGCAGAAGTCACCAAATTTTTTGTCGAACAAATTCTCTTGCGACATGGCGCCCCAGAAGTGCTCATCACGGACAGGGGAACGGCGTTTACGGCAGAGCCATCCTGGAATACAGTCGCACAAGCCATCGACGAACAACTGCGTACCATCCCCAGACCAATGGCCTTACGGAGCGCCTGAACAAAACGATCGCGGACATGATCGCTATGTACGTCGACGCTGAACACAAGACCTGGGACGCCATTTTGCCGTACGTGATCTTCGCGTATAACACGGCAGTCCAGGAGACGACCAGAGCGACCCCGTTTAAGCTTGTGTACGGCAGGGAGCCCACGACGACGCTCGACGCAATGCTGCCGCATGTAACCAACGAGGACAACCTTGACGTCGCCGCCTACCTGCAGCGTGCAGAGGAAGCCCGACGACTCGCACGGCTGCGTATTAAGGACCAACAGCGCACCGACAGCCGACGATACAATTTACGACGACGCCACGCAGAGTACAATCCAGGAGACCAAGTGTGGGTTTGGACACCAATTCGCCGTCGCGGATTAAGTGAAAAGTTGTTGCGTCGATACTTTGGGCCATACAAAATCCTTCGCCGCGTCGGACCACTGGACTATGAAGTCATTCCCGACGGAACGTCAGCATCACAACGGTGACGCGCACGCCCAGAAATTGTACATTTTGTGCGACTGAAGCCATATTACGCGCGTTAAAGAATCTGTGGTGTTTAAACTTTGCAGTGTTTATGTTTAAGTTGCTTTGTTCTGGAACATCGAGGCGATGTTTTTTTAAGGGGGGAGTAATGCCGCGAAACCTTCAAAACAGTATTCGTTGTTTTTTAACAGCCGCCGGCATACAGGCTTATCACTCTAATTCTGGACCGCGTATCAGTTTCGTAATCTTTGTTTGTTAATGCTCGATGTCGCGAGTAACGCCTTTATCAGTTTTGTTGTAGCGCAAGATGCACCGAGATCTGTCTCGAAGGTTCCGGCCTCCTGGGTGTCTTTCCACAATGTTCCAGCCCGTGCTGGTAGCTGTTTGCGACGTTATCTAGATTGTTCTGTGCAGCCTTTAAATTGAGCGTTGCCGAGTGTGACGGGCATTCTTTGTTCGACGATCGACTAGCACGTTTGTTTCTATCGCCGCCGCCGAGTTGCTTAGTTTTTTTGCGGGCGCAAGTCAGCCCAAATAAACAGTTTCTTTAGTGCAATCATCGACCGTTCAATTGTGTCGTCGACCTCGTCACCACTACGTGACAATATGTTTCTGTTCGTGGGCAAGGACACTAGATCTACTAATTGCAATTATTTAAGCTGTTCCTTACAAAGCTCCCATTGCTGCCATGTTCTCAGTGTACTATTAGGGTCTATCTTGCCTATTTCTTCCGTTACAGCATCTCTGAAAATTTCGTCTTTAATCAGCTTGTCATTTAATTTTCACTGGTCCCAATTAAAAGCATTGCCCCGTTTTTGCGATCCTATCGCACATATTACTAAACATTGGCCAAAAAAAGGGACGGGAACAACGTGGTAGCTACTACATTTTGGAATCACATCGAGCAAAACATATATACGGTCGAGACGAGCGTGGCTTGCGCGCTCAAAATGTATGTATTTTACACCGCACGCGCCGTCAAAACATTCCGCTACATCCTCAAGGTTCCACTCCCCGACAATTGTGGACAGTACCTCGGTGCTTACGTCTCTGAATGCGCGCACACTGGTCTTATCGCGACTACTAAGGACGCAGTTAAAGTCGCCCATAAGAATAAGGTGTTTTCGCAAACTGAGGTACTGTTCAATGCTTTCAAAAAACGCTGCCCTTTCCTCTGTTTGATTTGATGCATACAAACATACAATGCGTCACTCAGCGTTGCCGAGAGGGTAATCAACAAAAACACACCTACCCGATAAAACTGAGAAATAGGCCTTCACCACAAGACCTGGCAGCTTTTTACCAAAAGGACACATCCTGCAGAAGTGCCTATTTCGAGACTCACTACAGTATAAAATCTAGACGTCAAACGCCGCACCACGCACCCAGTCTCTTCTTCGCCCTCAATTTTGTTGGATCTAAAGGAATTTTAGAACGACGAAACCAGCCCCTGGCAGGCTTATTATATCAATGTCTTACGTGTATTTGTGTTGTCTTGCAAACGTCAGGCAGTAAAGAAATAAAAGTCGGGGCCCAGGGGTTAAGGCGATGGACTGGAACCTGTCGACTGTGCAAGTGCGTTTTTTTTTTAGTTTTACTCATTCCCGCAGCAATTGAGAGGAGATTCTCATTATGCGCCTCTTGGCAGTCGTGGCCGAGTGCTGGCACGGTATCTGGCTATATGCGTGAAGTTCTTTTGTGCAGAATGCTACACGTACCATTTTCGATGAAGTATTAGAGAAGCGTACCTAAGAAGAAACTATACAAAGACCTCTTGGATGTGATGCTCCCTGTACCAATGTATCGTTTGCCGTACCGTGGATTCCCAGGACACAATGTGTTAAACCGAGTTAAAAAGATGCCGGTTAGACCATCGGTAAACACATTGTTCTTCAAGTTACATCCAAATAGATTGTCTGTTAAGACCTGACTGCAAGAAAAAGGCACATTTGCGTCGTGGTCAACGAAGCGCTTTCTTTGCAAGAAGTCTGAAACAATAGAACATGTTTTCCTAGAGGGTTGGGACCCCATCATTCACTGGGACGTACTTCAAAGGGCCCTTAAAAAGTAACTTCCCTTGAACCCTTACGGTATAAGATATCTTCTAGTTGAGATGGAAGTTTTACCACTTGATTTGAGCGTAATCCTGAGCCTCCACAACCTGTGGAAAACGAGAATGAATGTGAGACATGCTGATATCCCTGAGTGGATTGATGTTTTTGATCAGTTTGCTGTACTGAAAAGATTTTAGCTCGCTCCCGTTATTTCGTGCGTGACTGACCTCTTTTATCAATTGTTGTACCATGTTACAAATGTCCAAGACGGCAATGAGGGAAAAAAAAAAGTCGTGGCCGAGTTGTTAAAGCGATGGTCTAGAAATTCATTGGGGTCTCCCTGCACAGGTCCGAATCCTGTCGACTGCGCAAGCGCTTTCTTTTTCGTTTTACTCCTTCCCGCAGCGATTGAGAGGGGATTCTCATCATGCGCCTTTCACGTGGTAGTTGTGGCCGAGGGAATTCCACTTGCGGCTTCGCTAGCGAGCGGACGTGTGTATCATGGGCTCCATCTGAGCGGCTTCAGCGGTCCAGCAGGGCCGCAGTAACAGGTTTTCCACCTCTGAGAATGAGTACCAGGTTGTTTTGTTCAGTCAGCCCACAGGTTGGTTCGTTTTAAATAACGTATTTTTGCATGCGGACATAACTGCCCGGCCATATAAGGTCGAGAATTTTCGAGACGCCCTCGCTCAGCTTTCGGTGCTCTCCGAAGTTATCGCTTTGGGGGCGTATCGAATGAGCCATGTGTGGGTCGTTACACTCAAGGGTGTCGAAGCAGTCAAGCATTGGCGAACTACAAGTGAAGAAGAAGCGATGCCTCGTCATTGACTGGGCCAACAGGGATATACGCATGAAGGTATACTGGCTCCTGCACAGTGCACCAGACGAGGACGTGCGTCTCGCCTTCGCTCCTTTCGAGAAGGTCAGTGACCATCTCTCGGGAGAGGTGGCGTGTTCAAGGAGTGACTGACAAATGATCTACCACAAGAAACGTGACCTTGGAGCTGAACGTCGATGTGAAGGTTCACGGCCTACCTCATCAATTGAATGTGTCCGGTGTCCTAGCTCTTGTTGTGCCGGGCAGGGCTCCCCTCTGCCTTCTCTGTCGGGGCACAGGACATATCCGCCGCGAATGCCGCATCCCGCGTTGCGGTGCCTGTCATCGCTTCGGGCATGACGAGAGCGAATGTTCGCGGACCTATGACAGCGTAACCGTACCCGTGGGCAGTGGGAGTGCATCGGACCTGCTGATGGACGAGACAGATATGGAGGAAGCATCAGCTGCAACATGTGCGCGAGCTGCTGTGGCGACGTCGAATCAATCTATACCGCAAGCGGGGGACAACACTGTAGAAGAAGCTGCCGTTGAGGAACCGAGGCAAGTGCCTTCACGATATGTCGGGGAGATGCCGAAGGGCACGATGGAAGGGCCTGCAGATACCGCCTTGGCCGTCAGCCAAGCAGATACCGACAGCATAGACACTGCGTCCGGAGCGGCTAACCTCCCGGCCGGGAAACGGCCGCTTGATGTGAGCGACAGCAAGCAGTTGCAACAGGATGGAACTGGTGGAGACGAAACACCAGCGATAACGCCGGGGATGCGGCGATCATCCATCAAGCCGCGACCGAGCATTCCCTGCGATGCTCGGCAGGCGGGTAAACTGCCTCCGTAGTTTTCTCCTGTCTGGGTCGTGATAGGTTGGGGGGGGGGGATATTGGTGAAAATAATGGCTGAAATACGGTGTAAACTACTCTTTGAACGAATGCAGGATAAAGGCGTTTAAAGTCTTCAAATTCACAGCAGATATTTTGTTGGGAGGCCTGCGGCTCTCATGGTATCACAAAGGTTTCAAAAGAGAATCATGTTTCATTGTGATGGGCACCATTCGGTCGTGTAGCCATGGCAAGCATTCTTGAAACAGCGCTACGGGTAGCCACTCTAAACGTTAGAGGGCTTGGTGCAAGGAGACGGCAGTGTCAACTTAGTCGCGTTCTTCTTGACAATGACCTAAATGTAGTTACCGTCCAGGAGACAAAAAATTAAAACGAAGAAGCGACTGATCGAATGGTGTCCAATTTCCGCATGCAGTTTCATTTATAATAATAATAATATAATATTATTAATTAGTTCACAGGAAGGGAAATGCGTGGTATCTGTCACACTTGTTTCTATGGACACCTGAACCGCGCCGTAAGGGAAGGGAGGAAGGTGGGAGTGAACATAGATAGATAGAAGGGGTGGCGTAGGGGAGGGCTCAGTAGTAATTTCTACCACCTGGGGATCTTTATCGCTCGCTGACATCGCACAGCACACGGACGCCTCTTCGTTCTGCCTCCATCGAAACGCAGCCGCCGCGGTCGAGTTCGAACCTGGGTACTCCGGCACAGTAGTCGGGCACCACCCCGGCGGGGCTTTCATGTATGTGTATGTGATGTAGATGGTGGATCAGGTGGCTGCGCCCTATTCATACGCAATAACCTTGGGATTTCTGTGGAATCATTGCTTTCTTTTCAAAGTGGGCGCCTTTTAGTCGATTTCGCCTGTTATGGTTTATCTTTCCGTGTCATTTGTGCATGCACCGAATGTTGAAACAGGGCGTCGATATTTCTTTGAACGTTTCGATGCTTTCTTTGACAGAGTGAAACTACTGTTGGGAGACTTCAACTGCGTGTGCTCAGCTTGGGATCCTGCTAAGCGTGCACGTTTCCGAAACCAAAGTGCTAAGTGCAATGGCACATGACTGCAATCTCGAAGACATAGATAGCGTGCTGACAGGCGAAACTTGTCTGCAGTACACTCATTTTTAACGTGAAAGTCACGCGAGACTAGACAGAATATATGCATCGCACGAGTTGGTGTCCTTATGTACCGTCTACGAAGTCAAGCCCGTTCAGTTTAGGGGCCATTGCTTGGTGACGGCAACGTTTAGAGAAATACAGAGGGATATTCGATTCAACGGGGACCTATGGAAATTAAATGTGAGGCTGTTGGAGAATGAGGTCGTCTTTAACGCAGGAACGGAAGAATTCGAAAAGGTAATTGAAATGCAGCCCTCCAGTCTCGCAGTCGAATGGGAGCAATTTAAACAGCGTGTTAAAATGAAAGTCATCGAAAGAAGCAGCCTCATAGCATATCAGCAAAAAGAGAACGAAACAAAACGTCAGTAAGAACTAGAATTTTTGATAAGCATTGAAAACATTCAGCCTGTTAATTACACAAAAGAAATAAGGGAAGTTAAATGGATGCGAAAAAATACCAAGCGGCGAATGTACGAGCTAGATTCGAGAAGCTCTGGATAGGAGAAACGCCAACTATAAGCGCGCGCTATCTGACGAAAAAAGATATGCATGTCAGAAAGAAATAGAGAAATACGCCAGTTAGCAAACACGAACGCAATCATATCGGATAACGCCGTTATCAAGAAAATGGTTGCCGGTCATTTTAAAGATCTCTTTAGTTACTCACGCGACGCAAAAAACGGATTCCAGGAATTCGTTTCACTTATGCCACGTCTAGACGAAAGAGTCAAGAAGCAACTGGAGCAGCCAATTACTGAGGGCCAAATAGAATGCGCAATCGATGCCCTCGCTCCAGGTAAGGCACCCGGACCTGACAGTCTAGGAGCGGCTTTTTACAAAGTTTTCAGAACGAAGGCAGCCCGCATGTTGCATAAGGTTCTGGATGAAGCTTACGAAATAAAAAGAGTGCCCGTGTCTTTTACAACTTCGCACATTGTGCTCATACCAAAGAGTGATGATGCGGATAAACGTCTGTTGGTTGGGTCCTATCGTCCGATCACTCTTACCAACGTAGACTACAAGATTTTTATGAAAGCTCTGGCCAAACGCTTGCAGTCAGTGATAACAACTTTAGTTGGACCGCACCAGATTTGTGGCATAAAAGGCAGAAGTATAGCAACTAATGTCGACGTTGCTCGAAGTATTCTTGAGTGTTGCGATGCATTTGGTGACCGCGTGGCTATGATGCAGCTCGACCTGGCGAATGCGTTCGACCGTGTATCGCACGAGGTTCTGCTATGCGTTTTGGAGCATTGGAAGGCCGGTACTGTTATAACCGAGGGGTTAAGAATGGCCTACACGAACTTCTCAATCAGAGTCATAGTAAACAGAGAACTCACTGCCAGTTTTGTCGTCTGTGAGGCAAGGATGTTCGCTGTCGCCCTTGCTGTTCGCTGTTTACCTCGAGCCACTCTGTTTTGCCATTGGAAACAACCAACTTATAACAGGTTATAGAATGCAGGCGGCCCATGTTAAGATCTTTGATTATGCCGATGATATCGCCATTTTTTGCTCTGACAGAGATAGTATTCACCATGTTACAACAGTTGTACAGCAATTTTGTGAGTGTCCCAGGGCCCAAATAAAATGGGAAAAGAGTCACGGCTTTTGGCATGATGACTGGGGAGCCACGTCGGACAATTTTTGTCGGCTGAACCGGTCATCTGTTCCCAAAATAGTAGCTAGGTGTGCCGCTTGATGCTTATCGCGACCCAGAGCCATATTGGGCTAACCAAGCTTTGGTTGCAAAAGAAAAGGCTGACGCATGGCAAGGAAGACAATTGTCAATAATTTCACGAGCCACAGTCTGCAATCTCTTCCTTGTATCTAAGATCTGGTATGTAATGAATGTGGTGAGTGCCATGAGGATCAGTAGAAAAAAGTCATCGTGTTTTGGCTGTGTTCATTTGGGCTTCTACATGAGAGAGAACAAATCGAACCAATCATTTTCTTCCTGCCAAGGAAGGAGGACTAGGGATTGCGAATTTATTTTTGCGCCAGGTTGTGTCGCGCTTTATTTATCTACGCGACCGAAACGTCCATTTCTCTGGACAGTGACTCAAGTCAGGCTCAGCAGACTCCTTCCAGGGTTCGTGGTGTCATCATGTCATAATATGTGCGGTGCCGTGACCGGTTATCTGCGTGAGGTTATGCTTGCCTATAGAATGTTAAACGTGCATTTCTCTCATGAGTATCTGTGCAATGTCACCAAGAAGAAACTATAAAAATCTCACTGACATTATGCTTCCCCAGCCATTGTACCGTTTACCATACCGTGGAGGCCCCGGACAAGACGCCCATAAAAGGGTTAAAAGAATGCCGGTAAAATCTTCATTCAAAACATTTTCCTTAAATTGCGCCCTGACAAGCTACCCGTTAAGACATGGCTTCATAACAAAGACATTTTCATACCCTGGACTACCAATTGTTTTTTATGCAAAAAACCTGAAACAATATAACATGTTTTTCTAGATTGCTGGGACAAAATATTTCAATGGGATGTTCTGCAGCGCACGCTAAAGAAAGCTACCCCTCGATCCGTACGGAATAAGATTCTTGCCGATAGACACTTCACAGGATATACCATATGATTTGATTATGCTTCTGGGCCTGCACTCAATATGGAAAACGAGGATGCAATTTAAACATGTTGATCTTGTCGTGCGTCCTGTTCGCGAGCATTTTGTTGAAGGTGTCGTTTCACTAAGAGAGTGTTGCCGAGCACTCCCTGATCCACCAGAATGGATTACCTTGCTTGATGTTTTGGTGTCGCTTAAACAACTTTAATCCGTGTTTGCCGAAGCCTGGCTTACGCATTTTAAGCACTGTATCTCTTCTTTTACTTTCAAGTATAGCGGTCGGCATTAAGAAAAAAAAAAGCAGTCGTGGCCGAGTGGTTAAGGCGATGGACTAGAAATCCAGTGGGGTCTCCCCGCACAGGTTCGAATCCTGTCGACTGCGCAAGCGCATTCCTTTGTTTATAGTTTTTGTCCGCATCGATTGAGAGGACATTCTCGTTATGCGCCTCTCACGTGGCAGTCGTGGCCGAGCGACACTTCCTATCTCGGAAGCCACTCAGGCACTTCGTTTTGTTTCTTGAGAACTTCAATAACACTCGCAACGGCTTCGAGAAAATACTGCCGTATTTTCCTCGGATCAACGTCTGCATGCCAGAAACCTTTCTGGATCGCCAGATATTGTGCAGGCCCAATAACATGATCATGTCCAGCGGTAGCCCATTATCATCTTCAATTGGTAAAAACGAATGTGTGACGCTTGCGCTATTCTTCTTGAAACAAGCGAAAGAAGCAGCCCCGTAGTACACTCTTCAACGAGGACAATATTCTTGTGCATTATCCGAAACCAGAACTTGTTGCCCTATTGAACAAGCTTTTTTTTTTTGTTTTTTGAAAAAGCTGTCGTGCACCTACTACACACAAATGTTCTCGAAGTACTGAAGATTCTGATTCAGTCAGCATTTGAAAATTCAACACTGAGTGGCCCGAAAGGAATTGACAACAGCTCTGTTATATTAGGTCTGCTTCTTTGATATTTAAAACACTTCTCAGAATTCTTCTTGTCAATTAATTATACCAGGAAAGTGGCAGAGAAGAACGAGAGGCCAACTCTTTATGTGCACAAGCCATGCAGGAAGATTTTGAGACTGAATTAGTTTTCTAGACGCAGGTCGTATTTTGATGAATTGATGAATATGTAGTGCAATTTGTAATTTTGAAGGGCAATTTTTTATTGTTTGCCGCTCTTTTCAATTCTGCTTAACTGTTTATGCCAAATTCCTTGATTAAAAGTAATCGCGAGACTACATATACATCTTTGGTCTTTCAACCGACTGATATATGTTTTGAACGAAACTAGAACGGCCCACTCCACTAGACAAGTGAAACTTGTACTATATGAGTAAATGTTTGTTATTTACTCTGAATCTGAGACGCGCCATGAATTTTCTCCGGTGCCTCTTTTGATGAAAACGAAAACGGTAGCGGTTGACAGAATCTAAACCCAACAGTTCACCATGCACTCACGTCAGGTCGCGCTACACCTGCTTAAAACATTCAAAGGCACAATGCATAGCCTGGTAAATTTATTTTTGTACAAAACTTAGGGGCAAAAAGTGTTGAAGCATACTGGGTTTTGATTACGATTTCATGTGCAACAATATCTCAACCACTGAGGGCTCAAAACAAGACAAGCGCTTTGGAGACTCTGCCACAAATACAAATTGCCCAACATTTATTCGTCAACAACTTTTTCCCAATTCCAACCAGTAGAAAGTATACCCGAATTCGGGTATACTTCAACACTTTTTGACCCTAAGTTTTGTACAAAAATAAATTTACCAGGCAATGCAATGTGCCTTTGAATGTTGTAAGCAGGTGTAGCGCGACCTGACGTGAGTGCATGGTGAACTGTTGGGTTTAGATTCTGTCAACCGGTACCAAGCTTCTTTGGACCGTGCACGGCCGCACTGACGAAGGCGCGCGCGTGAGCGGATTGTTGACTGTATTTTATTCCTCGTACATGATAAATATTCGATGCTGATTACGGCCTTTGTATAAACCATAAGGGCCGAAATGTCAGGACCTGCCGGTTGCAACTGACGGGGGCGGAGCTAAATGCGAGCGCGCGTTTACCTTGCGCGTGAATGGCTGTAGCGGAGGAGCAGCAGTGGGGCGGTGGCGACCCCACCGAGGCGCGGCGGGCGGTGGAAACAGACCCTATTGGAGAGGCCGTAAGAGAAGAGAAGCGCGCTTTCCCTCGAGACCGGCCGTGGCTTTACTTAAAACCAATAATCAAAAATTCTGGAATGTAGTCAATCTTAAGGAGGAGGAGGAAGATGAGAAGGAAAGGCAGGGAGGTTAACCGGTAAAGGAACTGGTTTGCTACCCTGCACTGGGGGAGAGGGGTAGGTGGGTATAAAAGTTGTGGGTGAGAGAGGGATGGGTGATGACAGTACACTCACATCACAGACATGTCACATCACATCACGTCACATAACAGTGTTATCACGTAACATAAAAAATCATAGCCTTTCGATCAGTCCTGTGCTTTTCATAAAGCGGAGCAGTGCATGCCTGGGAGGCCTTCACCGCAGACGATCACCGTGGCTAGGGACATAGGATCTTAATTTCAGTTAGTGGGCGTCCATCTAGACGCTCCAGCGCACGGCATAAACACTGTCTTTCTTCGCTGTATATGGGGCACTCACAAAGAATCTGGCCTATAGTCTCGTCGCACCCGCAGTTTGTACATGCAGGGCTATTTGCAATACCTATCACAAAGGAATAAGAGTTTGTAAATGCTACAAAGACCCACAGGCGGCACAGCAAAGTTTCTTCACTAGTCAATCCTAAGCCGCCTTTATTGCCTGATAACATTAGTAAAAGACGGTGTTTTTATTCAGCCCTGTGAGGATGCCACCGAAATGAACCTATTTTTTAGCTCCGTGTTTACTAACAAGCACGGAGCTCAACCTGTATTTGAGAGAAACAGAAGAGCTTATACTGTGAGACCACTTGGTCTAGACCTTGTATAGAAGTCATTAAATTTTTCTGCCTGCGGAGAGCAGGGAATAGGGTAAGCATCGATCACAAGCTGACCCAAGAGCGTATTTTTATTCTTATTTCCAAACGATTGATTCAAACGTTTCCAAAATGCTTTCGAACCTCTCCAATTAGAGAGGATACGTGATTTGTAGGCAGATTTAGATCTTTGTAGTTGGCTAGTTAGCTTGTTGCGGTATTTTTTAAAAGCTCTTAGGTGCTTAAGGGTATGTCCAAAAGGACATAAAACGTTTGAAGAGCCTCAACGTTTTATTATTTTGACGTGTATTGAAGTCACCGAAAACGTACGGAGTTTAGCGTTTGATTTCTTTGTTTTCCAGGGAAAACACTTACAGTAAATGTCTTTCAAACTACTTAAAGAGAGCTCGTATAATTCATCAGCAGAAGAGCAGGGAAGAACACAGTTCCAATCTACAACGTGTGCAGACTCGTGAAATCGGTGCAAAAGTCACATCAGTTACTCATCGATAATCAGAACTATTTGCGCGTAACCTGGTGGGCAGCCATGTGGTATGGACATGAAAATAATTGGCGCAGTGGTCAATAAGATCACAAGCAATAGTACTAGCATGAACAACTGGGGAGACAGCCATATGGTAAGAAACACGAAAATGAATGGCACAGTGGTCGCTGAGATCACAAGCAATAGTATCAGCAGAAATAACGGGGGAGACAATGCCTGTTATAACAAGGTCCATTGTACTGAATAAACCTTCTTAGTGGAGGGCTGTGGAATAATTTATACCACCTGGGGATCTTTAGCGTGCACTGACATCGCACAGGACACGGACGCCTTTGTGTTTCGCATCTATCAAAACGCGGCCGCCTCGGTCGGGATCATAGCAATTTACTAGTACCAGCAGAAACAGCGGGGGAGACGGCCATGTGGTACGAAACATCAAAATGAATGGCCCAGTGGTCACTAAGATGATAAGAAATAGTAGCAGCAGAAATAACGGGGGAGACAATGTCTGCTATAAAAAAGGTTAATTGTACTGAATGAAGTCGGTGTTATCGTTGTGGGTGTAGCGATAAGGTTTTTAAATCCATTGGAAGCAATTTTTTAATTCAACTGGCGATTTCTACTAGGTTCAAGTGTATTGATATTGAGGACACCACCAATAGTAGTGCAGTATTCAACTTCAGAGGTAAGATCAAGAAATTTGTCGAGATGTGTTAGGAACTTAGCTGGGTCACCTGACAGCAGCCTGTAAAACAGAAACCATTTTGATTTGAATCTTCAGCGCGAACATTCCATAGTCAGGGGTTCTTTATAGAGAACTCAGGCTACATTTCACTAATAAGGCCGTTGTTCTTTACTTTAATGGCAGCACCCGTACACGAGAAGGGCGATTTAGAAAACGGATCACATCGGGGCAGTTTCACAAAGTCAGCATCGCATACGGCCCACGTTTCAGTGGATCAAAACCTACACAGAACTGCATCAAAGTTGAGCTGGAGACCATCAACAAAATATGAGAAATCATTAAACCTGTTACGTAAAGATCGGGTATTAATATGTAGGGCAGAGATATTATTTATGTCGCGGCAACCATTTATTTGATGTGTAAGTAGTAATTTGTTTTTATTTTACACTTCATTTTTTTTAGGTTTACGTCGAGTTATTGGGCTAGCAGACCAATGTCGTTCTTTGCCCGAATGGCAAAGGCGGAGTCCCCTACCTTCCTTCTAACCATTATTTTGCCATTGGCATGCCAAGTACATTTGGACACGAATCGTTTGGTCTGCTCTTTCACAATCCCAAGGAAGTCTCGCGAATACTTGGTCATGTTTTCTTTGACAAAAGTTTATTGACAAATGTGAATGCAGCTTAGCCTGGTGCGGTACCACAAAAATGCAAGTCTCTTCCTTTTTCTCCCAATATTGTCTCCCACAAACAACCAGAGCGGCCAAAGTAGGTTCACCCTGACGGCAGGTTTCATGAGCGAACGCAAGTGGGCAAAACAGCTGGAAGCTCAAGAGAATATGAAGAACGCCGGGGTGAGTAGCACGGCTACGGCCAGCTAAAACGTTCAGTAATACAGTCCGGCAGCATGACGGCGCCACAACATTGATTTGATGCGGCATCACTCCCCCCCTTTGAAAGATGCCGGCCTCTTGGCTAAGCGTTGGGTAGCCGAGTAACAAGGAATATCTGTAGTGTCGGGTGGCTGGGGGAATGAGCGGTTAATGGGCGTGATAAGGCTTCATTCGTGCTACGCGTACCACTTCGGATGTTGGCCGTCGAGAGGAATGAACTGTTCCCTGGGGAAGAATGTCATAGTTCACTTCGCTGAATTGGCGGACTACCTCATACGAGCCAAAGTATATGCGAAGGAGCTTTTCAGACTTACCTCTCATAAGATTGGGCTCCACACCCAAACTTTTTCTCCGGGCTCGTAACTGGTATTTCTGTGGCGTAGATTTTACAGGTGAGCATCTTTTTCTTGCTGGCGCCAGATACTCTGTCGAGCAAGTTGCAGGTGACCTTGGCATGCAGAACGAATTCATCAGCACCCATGACTGCGGTATACTATCAGGAAGCAGCATTGCGTCCAGCATAGGCTTGGTTTCGCGGCCGTGGACTAAACGAAACGGAGTGAAGTGCGTCGTTTCTTGCGGCGCAGTATTATACGCGAAGGAGACATAGGGAAGTATTGCGTCCCAGTTGTGATGGTCCTCGTCGACAAACATTGAAATCATGTCGCCGATTGTCTTATTAAGCCATTCGGTGAGTCTATTGGTTTGCGGGTAATAAGCTGTTGTTCTCCAGGGACTTGTGCCACTGCGTCGCATAACCTATTGTGTGAGCACCAATGTGAATGCCTTACCCTGTCAATTATAATATCTGCGGGTGCACCCACCATGACGAAGTACAACTCTGCATGAAAGGGGTCGCAATTTCATCAGTCGTTCCACGCGGAAGAGCTTTAGTTTCACAGTATCGGCTCAGATAGTCGGTGGCGACCACAATGTACCGGTTACCGAGCGAGGACTTCAGAAACGGGCCGATTAAATCCATGCCGACTTGATGGGACGGGAATTGTGGCGAATCAATAGGTAGTAGTCCGGCTGGCTTAGTCGGCGGCGTCTTTAGATGTTGGCACTCCTGGCAAGATTTGACGCAACGCTTGACCGCTCCAGTCAGCTTAGGCCAATAATACTTTTGGCGTATGAGTGCCAACGCTCGGAAAAACCTTAAGTGACGAAAATAAGGATCGTAGCGGGACGCCTGCAGGACTTCGCCACGAAAAGCCTTAGGTAGGACGAGAAGGTAAACAGCTTCCGTCGGCCTGTAGTTCTTGTACAGGATGCCGTCTCGTAAACAGAACGATAACAATCCGCGTGAGAAGATTCGGGGTGGAGTCGGAATATTGCCTTCCAGATACTTAATGAGATGCCGTACTTCAAGATCTTCTCTTTGATGTTGAGCCAAAGCGGCCGTGGAAATAGCGCAAGAAAAAGAAAACCCCCTTTGAACTTAGTGCTGTTATGCTGAGGAGGCGCGCGGGACAACAGTCTGCATCACTGTGCTTCTTGCCTGTTTATAGACGATGACCACACCAAGTTCTTGAAGTCGAATGCTCCAGTGTGCTAGCCGCCCTGAGAGATCTTTGAGGCTCACCAACTAATAGAGTATACGTGGTGATCGCTCAGTACTCGGAAAGACAAGCAGGGTCGAAATTTTATCGCTGCCCACGCAATAGCTAGACACGCTTTTTTGGTAGTGGAGTAGTTCACCTCGGATAGGGTTAAGGTGCAGCTTGTGTATGCATTTATGCGTTTAACACCATCTTGCTATTCTACAAGGACCGCTCCAAGGCCAGCGTTATTTACGTGTTTGTAAAGCTCTGTGTCTGCTTGCTCACCGAAGTGACCAAGTATAGCAGTACATTGTAAATGAGTTCGTAGTTCATCAAATGATTGTCATTGTTCTTGGCACCAGCATAACGGTTCGTTCTCTTTTGAAGGTGAACTAGTGGCTCAGCAATCCTCGAGAAGTTCTTCACAAAACGCCGGTAGTATACCCGAAGGCCCAGAAAACGACGTATGCTGCGATTGTTGGTTGGAAGGGGGAAAGCAGCAACGACGGCTGTCTTGTCGGGTCTGGGCTAACGCCCATGGCACTCACAATGTGGCCCAGAAACTTCAGCTCTTCGAATGTGAAATGGCACTTTTTTGGCTTGAGGACAGACAAGCTGAACGAATGGCTCCGAAAATGGCTCCGACGCGCAGGCGCCTGACGTGTTCATTGAAAGTATCGCAGAATATAACATCATCCAGGTACACCAGACAGGACTGCCATTTCAAGACAAAAAGCACAATGTCTATCATCTTCTGGAAGGTCGCAGGAGCCAAGTATAGGCCGAAAGGGAGCACACTGAATTCGTACACACCGTCCGGGTAATAAAGGTGGTCTTCTCCCGGTCATGTTCGTCCACCTCTATCTGCCAATAACCACTGAGCAAATCGAGTGATGAGAAGTACCTGGCATGGCGCAGATGGTCTAGGGAGCCATTAATGTGCGCTGGAGGATAAATGTCTTTTTCGTAACTTTGGTTAAACGCCGGTAGTCAAAGCAGAACCATTGGATCCTACCTTTCTTCGCCAGTAGGACAACAGGCGGCGCCCATGGGAGTGTCGACGGTTGGATAACGTCGTCCTGGACCATTTCCTGAACTTGCCGGAAAATTGCACCCCGCTTATTTGAAGAGAACCGATAAGGCGACTGATATAGTGGTCTACATTTTTCGCCCGCTATAATTCAATGCTTTTTGAACGGTGTCTGTCTAACCCTCGATGTTGTTGCAAAACTGTCGCGGAAGGAGTCGATAATAATCTCTAGGCAACATTTTCGATTAGGCAAGCCTGACGTCGGTTTTAAATGGAATAGTCGACCTTTCTAACGACTGTGATTTAGGACAAGGTGCACTATCCTGCGTATTCTACGAGTTCTTCAAGATACGCAATGTTTGGGTAGGTGGCCAGCAATTGCGGTTCACAATCGAAGTTCGCCACCAAAAGTTCGATTAGCCTGTCCATCAGTTCAATATGTCCTTCAGCTGCACAGACTTGCCAACCCAGAAGCAGCGACATGTTGGCTTCGGCGATTCCGTGAGTGCCACGGTTGCTATCGCACTCTGCATTCACAAACATGCTGGCTCTTGACGGTATCATAACGTGATCATCCCAGATTCGCAGCTTCGGCACTTGTTGATGGGGTTCGGCCTCAAGAGTGCGGTGGGCGGCAAACGACACATTAGGTGCTTAAAGTCGATCACAGCGCCATACTCCCGGAGGAAATCCAAATCGAGTATCAGGTTTTTGGAACACTCGGGGCGCACAGCGAAGAAGTCGGGGAAAGTTACGCCGCTGATCTGCATTCGCGAGGTACAGACACCAATCTGTGCCACCACATGGCCGCCGGATGTCGAGATCTGGGGCGGCCCAGTCCAAGGCGTCAAAATCTTTCTGAGGGCAGTGGTTAAACGGTTACTCATTTGCGAAAAATCAGTGCCAGTGTCCACGGGTGTATTCACGTTACAGTTGTCGGCAGTTACTATAATTTCGGCGGAAACCAATTTTTCGCAACTCGTCGTTAGGCTCCTCTGGTCGAGTCGCCGTCAGTCGGCACGTCGCGACAAATCGTTGGGGGGAGGTTTTGATTCTGTGCAGCTGTAGCGACCCTACCCCCGGAGGGCGCCGTCTTTAGCTTTCCCGCCATGGGGACGTGCCTCTGAACTGGCCAGAGGTCGACGGGTGGTTGGGAGAATAGAATCTTCTTGGAGATGGATGGATGGATAACAACTTTTATTGCCCACCTTAAATGGAGGCCCCTTACTCCCAAACTTCGGCACTCAGGCCTAGGAGATTGGGCTGGAGCCTTCAGGACTAAAGTCTAAAGAAGAGATCTTGTCTCTTCGCGGCCTCGGCCCCCAGGCGGAGGGCTCGTTGCTGCCGAGATGGGCATCGGGACTGACGTCGTTGTGCGGTCGGGGCTGCACGTTAGCGGCCAGGTAGTGCTCGATCTGCGGTCGCTCACCGCAGCGCGGTCAAGGTGCATCGGTAGAAAAATCTTTGAGACCCATTTGGCGGCATGCGCAGTTGCGCCGAACTTGACCGGGCTCCCCGCAGTGGTAACACAATGGCCGGTTATTTTGAGTTCGCCACATGCGTGCTTTACGGATGGATGGCCTTAATTCCTGCCACGTGACGGGCACAGCTGCGACTTGGTACTGCACAGGAGTTAAAGTAGTAACAGGAAGAAAGGCTTGTGGCACTGGCGCAGGTTTTCGTAGCACGTCGCTGTAAGTCAATATGTAGGACTCCGGTTGCGGGGTTACTGGTGGTGACTGCCCCACTCGACGAATTTCATCCCGAACCACGTCAGCTACTACAGCGACGCTTGACTGTCAAGCTTCGAAGCGCATTTCAGAAGCTCCTCAAGCACAATGTTACGCACAAACACTCGAAGTTCCTCAGCGGGCAGAGTTGTAGACGTGCAGTGATGAGCGGTTGCTAAAGAATCCAGTCGGCTTCACTACGCGCCCCGCTCTTGCAAGGAGCGCTTCATACCCGTAGCCTCTTTTGTAATTTCTGCCACAGTTCTCGGAGGATCGCGGACCAGTCCGGCAGTCAACTGCTCCTGCACACCACACATTAGCTGGAGCACGTCCTTGGCCTCGGAAATAGCTGAATCAGTCCGGTTGAAGAGTCCAAGTTAGCTGGGATACCCTATATATATATATATATATATTGTTAGGCCGCATAGCGGCGCACTGAGCAGCTGCAGAAGCAGCAGAAGAAGAAGCGAAGGAAGCGAGGCGCGGGCAGACTGATCTGGGTTTTTCTGAGCCGTGTGCGTCCGTCCTTCATACGAAGTTCACCTGTATTAAAACCATTTCATCTGTTACATTTGGTGCTAGGAGCTGGGTAAAAACGTTCTGGATCCACCAGTACCTCGTCGCAACCGTCGTGTAGCAGGTTTGCCGCCTTTATATCCTCAACAGTACCTTTCAATGGCTACCACCTGCACGACGCAGACTCATGAACAGCGACCTGAAGCGACGACGGCCTTTCCCCACCAGCGAGAGCCGCGTACGTTCCACGGTAGCCCAAAGATGACGCTGAGGAATGACTCCGACATTACGAAAGATGCAGCAAGTACAACCGATGGAACTCAATCGCATGTCTGTACAATGTTGTTTTCTTCCCGCTGGCACGGCTCTGACTTGGTTTGATAACCACGAAGAAATCCTAACGACCTGGGACCGATTTGTTGAAGAAATTACGAAGTCCTTTGGGGATACCTTTGCGAAGAAGGAACGCGCTGAGCATCAGCTTTCCCAGAAAGCCCAGCTTCCCGGTGAGACATTCGCGCGTTATATCGAAGAAATATTGAAACTTTGTCGTATTGTAAACCGGCAGATGTCAGAAGAAGACAAGGTAGGGCACCTTCTCAAGGATATTGCTGAGGATGTGTACAACTTTCTTATTTCGCGGGACACCCTTGCCACAGTTGCAGATGTCATCAAGCAGTGCCGGGCATTTCAGGCGTTAAAGGCACGTCGGATAGCGCCCAAATTTGGCCGTCTTTCAAATGTGACAACTGTTGCCGGTATCGACATTCCGGAGGCTGAAGACATCGCTTCTATGGTGAGGAGGATTATACGCGAGGAGCTGGATATTCAGCGGCAACGTACAAATTTCGATGTACTCTACCACCCGACACCGAGGTCGGTATCATCATGGGAACAACGCACGCCATGGGTCGCACAAAATAATGGCGAACCATCGTACAACAACGGTGTGGAGCGGACCCGGCAGCCAACATCGCACCCTTATTTCCAGCAGCGTCCAGCCGATCCGGATGATGTGCCTCGTGGTGCTTCTCGCCGCGCTTCAGTCGCCCCATCTCGGCCTCCAAGGGATCCTGAAGTGAACTACCAGAGCCGCCAGCCACCTGTATGTTACGGCTGTGGGGGCAGCGGACATATCTTCCGCTTTTGCCCGCGTTGTCAAATTTCCGAATGGTGCCCAGTGGGAGCAGCAGCCACCTGCTACATTCTATCGGCCCTCTTCCCCTCAACGCCACGCACGGAATGACTCCCCTGCCTCTGATCGCAACATCACTCCTCCACCGCAGCGACAACCCCGTTCGCCATCGCCACGTCGCCTCTGTTTCTCCACCGCTGGGAAACTAGGTGGTGCGACCGATGGAGGTAGGTCGCCGGACGATCAATTTCATGTATACCTCTACCTATCGTCATGCTAAAGAACAAAGTGTCAGTGTGTGTAGAGAATGTTAAAACGGATGCTTTGGTTGACACTGGTGCCGCTGTGTCAGTTATGAGCCTTTAATTTAAGAACCGCCTTCGACAGAAAGTTATGTTTGTGTGGGACAAAAACACTACGTTTTGTGGAGTTGGGGGTGAAACTTTAGTTCCGGTTGGCCTGTGCTCAGTTTCAGTTGTAATTGGTGACGAATGCTATAGGACAGAATTCGTTGTATTGAGACATGCCATGCATGACGTTATCTTGGGTGTTGACTTCTTGCGCGAGTGTGGTGCGACTTTAGACTTTAGTGCCGGTGAAATTTGTTTGCAGCCGAACATTATCCCCGCATTAGTAGATAGCATGTCTCAGAGTCATCAAGGAGTTCTCGCCTTGAAGGAAGATGTGCTGCTGCCTGCGATGATGGCGACGTTTCTCCCCGTGAAGTCATCTGAATCCTTCATGGGTAAACATTCAATAGTCGTCGAGCCAGATGTCTCGAATGGAGCGAAAAAAAAATATTTTGGTGCCACGCTCCGGATCGTGGAGGCTGAGGATGGTCGCGCATACCTCTGGGGGTTGAACGTGTCAGAAGAGCCTGTTCGTCTTCCTTCTGGTTTGACAGTCGCGAGATTTGAGAATTATGTGACTCATACCGTTGGAATTATTTCCGATTGCAGAGGGGCCGCGAAATACAAGTCTGAATATTGTGCTGAGTTTGAAGGCATGGTCAACAAATCGCTCCCATCTAGTGAACGTCGTATTCTGCAAGACATTTGACAACTCATGCCCAAGTGTTCGACTTTGCCTCAAATGGTTCGGGTAGCCATTTCCCACCTTCTCGGCTACAGCACAAAATTAACACAGGAAGCGCACCCCCGATTCACCAAAAACCTTACAGAGTCTCCCCGGCAGAGCGCAAGATAATTCAAGAACAGGTGGACGAAATGCTGCACGAAGGAATCATCCGAGAATCTTCCAGTCCGTGGGCCGCACCTGTGATCCTGGTGCGAAAAAAAGCCAATTCTTGGCGATTGTGTGTAGACTACCGTCGTTTGAATTCGGTAACAAAGAAAGACCTATACCCGTTACCTCGAAATGATGACGCTGTCGACTGTCTACATTCGGCGTCATATTTCTCCTCTGTTGATTTGCGATCTGGCTATTGGCAAATTCTTCTACAGCCATCCGACCGTGAGAAGACTGCTTTTGTAACACCAGATGGTTTATACGAATTTAATGTAATGTCCTTTGGATTATGCAATGCTCCCGCGACGTTCCAGCGATTTATGGACACTATACTTCGTGGCCTCAAATGGGAATGATGCATGTGTTACCTTGATGATGTTATCATTTTCAGAAAGACCTTCCAAGAGCACATTGAGAGGCTCCATAAAGTTCTTGAATGCATTGGCAAAGCGGGCCTCATTTTGAATTCGAAGAAGTGCCATTTTGGAGAGCGACAAACTTTAGTTCTTGGGTTCCTCGTCAACGAGGATGGTATCAGGCCGGATCCGCAGAAGATTGTTGCAGTACGCGACTTCGAAACTCCACGCAACCTGAAAAGTCTTCGGAGATTTTTGGCCTCTCTTCTTATTTTCGTCGCTTCATTGCTGGTTTTGCGCAACTTGCCCACACCCTTACTTCTCTACTGCACAAGGATTAGCAATTTGTGTGGGCCCGAGAGTGCGAATCCTCTTTTAATCTTCTCAAGTCTTCTCTAACTTCAGCACCACTGCTAGCCACTTCGACCCTTCTGCTGTGACGGAGGTCCACACTGAGGCCAGTGGCGTCGGTCTTGGGGCGGGGCTTGTGCAGCTGCATAGTGGGGCTGAACACGTTGTTGCATATGCCAGCCGTACGTTGACAAAATGTGAACGGAACTACACAGTTACCGAATTGGAGTGCCTCGCAGTTGTGTTCACTGTGCACAAGTTCCGACCATACCTATATGAACGCTACTTCACCATAGTTACTGACCCCCATTCACTATGCTGGCTCATCGGAGTTCGCGATCCATCTGGTGGTCTGGCGCGCTGGGCATTACGCCTACAAGAATACAACTTTGGTGTCGCGTATAAGAGTGGACGACATCACAGTGATGCAGACTGCTTGTCACGGCACCCATTGCCGACTTCCGTTAACGATGATAATGACTTCAACGGGTGTTTAGCCTCAATCGCGTCGACGTTTCCTAGTATGGCGACCTTTAGGCGAGAACAACGCAACGACCGGTCACTACAGCCTCTTATGCAAGAGGCAGAAGGAAGAGCCGAGTCAACGCAGTTTACATTCGAAGATGGTGTTTTGTTCTCGAAGAACTACAGAGGTGACGGTGCTGCCCTCCTTTTGGTCGTCCCAAAAAGTCTCCGTGCACAAGTTTTGCATGCCATGCACGATGATATTACCTCTGGACATCTAGGCTTCTGCCGTACCCTGCAAAGAATTCGCCAGCGTTTTTATTGGCCACAAATGTATAAGACCACCAAGCAGTACGTTGCGACATGTGAAAAATGCCAACGACTTTAGGCACGCACCACCACGCTGGCCGGACCTTTACAACCCGTCAAGCCACCTACCTCACCTTTTGAAAAGTTTGGAATTGACCTGCTCGGTCCTTTTCCAAAAACTGGGTAGGGCTGCCGCTGGGTTATCGTCTGCGTTGACTATCTTGCTAGATACGCAGAGACCGCTGCTCTCACTACCGCAAAGGCTGCTGATGTTTCGTCGTTTCTTTTGAATTCCGTTATTCTTCGCCATGGCGCACCCTGTGTTGTTATAAGTGATCGTGGTCAGCAATTCACTGCTGATGTCGGGGAAGAAATGCTCCGACTATGTGGTTCACATTACCGACACTCGACACCGTATCATCCGCAGACCAGCGGTCTCACCGAGTGCACCAACCGCACCTTGACAACCATGCTGTCCACGTACGTCTCGTCTGACCATCGCAACTGGGATTCAGTGCTACCGTATGTGACGTACCGTATGTGACCGCCGTATAGCCCGCTTACGCACGCTGGCTTCTCAAAGTCGCTCCAAAAAACACTACGATCGGCATCACCGTGCGGTTGCTTACTCCCCTGGAGACTACGTCTGGCTTTGGACGCCTATTCGCAAGCGAGGAGTTTATGAGGAGTTTACAACACTGAAGTTAGCGGCTATTCTCCTTTCTATTTACTCTATGCAAGAACTCGCCACGTTTTCTTAGACACCATCTTCCCATTTTCCCCAAACGACGATGCGTCTGTTTCCCAGATACTATGCCGTGCCGAAGAAGCCCGCCGTATAGCCCGCTTACGCACACTGGCTTCTCAAAGTCGCTCCAAAAAACACTACGATTGGCATCACCGTGCGGTTGCTTACTCCCCTGGAGACTACGTCTGGCTTTGGACGCCTATTCGCAAGCGAGGAGTTTATGAGAAGTTTCTCTGCAAGTACGATGGACCCTTCGTCGTGTTGGACCAACTGAATGACGTGAATTACGTTATCGCCAAAGTCACGACTGAGAACCGCCGATCCCGCAAGACACAAATTGTTCACGTGGCTCGCATGGAGCGCTACCATCTTCGATCTAGCTAATTTTCTCGAGGACGAGAATCGTTTGCCCAGGGGGAATCGTTACGCCGCGTAGCGGCGCACTGAGCAGCTGCAGAAGCAGCAGAAGAACAAGCGAAGGAAGCGAGGCGCGGGCAGACTGATCCGGGTTTTTCCGAGCCGTGTGCGTCCGGCCTTCATACGAAGTTACCTGTATTAAAACCATTTCATCTGTTACAATAAATAAATTATATATATATATATATATATATATATATATATATATATATATATATATATATATTGTAGTGTGGTAATCTTCATTGATATAACCACTGACATGCGTCGCGTGCTGCCGCTCTCAAGGACGAAGAAGTTGTTCGCTGCCTTGCTCTTTCGCCACGCCTGACGCTTCGCTGCGAGTCTCCCCTGAGAGGCTGGAATCATCTGGGTTCACCGAATAAACACACCCCTACAGTTGGTGCAGGTGCTGCTGGGTACGTTCCCGTCCACCCTGGAACTAAGAAGCCGCACGTTACCCTCTGCTTCCAGCATGCCGGACGACACTGCCACGACATCGTCGCCCCTCCCAACCACCGTGCTGTGTTCTGGAGCTCTACGGCAGCGTGATCCGTGCTTCTTCAGTGGCACAGCCGACCAGGACGTCGACGATTGGTTGGCGGCATATGAGCGCGTCAGTAGCTACAACAGATGGGACGACGCTATCAAGCTAAGCAATGTTATCTTTTATCTGACTGACGTGGCGAACCTCTGGTTTCGCAACCATGAGGCAGACCTGCCATCTTGGTCTGCATTTAAAAAGAATTTTTCAGAAGTGTTCGGCCGCCCTGCAGTTCGCAAGCTCCGGGCAGAACAACGCTTGCGTGAGCGCACTCAGCAAGTCGATGAGTCGTTCACTAGTTATATAGAGGACATCGTGGACCTATGCAAGCGTGTCGATCCGCTAATGACTGAAGCGGATAAGATCGAGAACATCATGAAAGGCATCTCTGACGACGCGTGCCAAATGCTCTGGGTAAAAAATCCTGCCACGGTGAGTGACGTGATCAAGCTTTGCCAGAGCTACGACGTGCTTCGTAAGAAGCGCGCTTCTACCCGGCGGTCCGGTGTTAGAGACGACGCCATCTCTACACTTGCGCTGGGCGGTTCTACCCCATCAGAGGACAGCCCTTTACTTCAGCAAATCAAAGCCTTCGTTCGAGAAGAGGTCGCCCGCCAGCTATCGCTGGTCCCTCAGTTACAGGATAGTGGCCGCCTTGTTCCTGACATGGCTCCGTCTTTGGCCCCTACCATACGGCGTGCCGTTCAAGATCACATCGCTGACGTCCTTCCTCCCAGCTCCATGCTCCCGCCCAGCCCTGTGCTGCCGCCCAGCCCCGTGCCAGCGCAAGTAACGGCACCACTGACTTACGCCCAAGTTGCGGCCAGGCCGCTCATGCCATCAGCATCTCTTTCCTACCAGGCCGCTCCTTCCAACCTTCCTTCGCCTTTGCCTGGGTCTGCATTCCATGTCCCTATTCCAAGGGTACGCCAACGCCCTACGAACCCTTGGCGTACCGCGGACAACCGACCAATCTGCTACTCTTGCGGGCTGCCGGGCCATGTCGCACGCCTTTGCCGCCAACGCCTTCCACCTTCTCGACCTGAACTATGGAACTACTCCTACAATACAGACCAGCCCTCGCCGAGAAATCCGCCCAGTTCCGAATTTGTATCTCGTGACAATCAAACGTACACAACTCGCCGATCACCTTCCCCTCGTCGCCGTTCCCCGTCCCCACTCCGACGTTCTACCGGCACCGTTGAGGGAAACTAACAGTCGCAGTTCCCGGGGCAAGAACTGCGCTTGGTTCGAACTCTTCAAGTCCTCGGTGTTCTCCCACTAACGTAATTCAAGTGTTTGTCGACGGCGTCGCAGTACTCGCTCTAGTCGACACGGGCGCTGCCGTATCAGTCATCAGTGAAGCTCTTTGCCTTCGTCTTCGTAAGGTGACCACCGCACTTTCCGACTTTTCGCTTCGCACCGCCTCATCACAGCGCATTCATCCCTCAGCGGCGTGCACGGCCCGTGTTCTCATCGAAGACGTCTTATACACCATCGAGTTTATTGTACTGTCTCGCTGCTCACACGACATCATCCTGGGCTACGATTTCCTTTCCACTCATCATGCCGTTATTGACTGCGCCCGCGCGGAAGTTTCCTTTTTACCTCTTTGTGATACCGTCTTGTGTGACGTCCCTACCCGGCCTGCAAAACTCCTCGTCGCCAGTGACACAGACATTCCTCCATTTTCTGCTGCCCTCGTTCCACTCTCCTGTGAAAGCGTTATTAGTTCGACTGTCTTCTTCACACCTTCCGACGCCGCTTCACGCCATCCCTGCCTCCTGCTTCCATTTGCGGTCCTCAAGTTCGAAGATGGCCTTAGTGCAATGTACGTCTCAAATCCATTTTCGTGCCCGTCCGTCCTGCTACGCGGCGAGTGTCTCGGTCGTATTGAAGAACTTGATCCCGCTCTTGTAAATACTCTTCCTGCAACGCCTACTTCATTAGACGTTAATGTGCTCAGCTCTTGCGATACAGCGACCGCTTCGACACCACCCGATGTTCTTCAACAAGCTATTGACGCAGATCTCCCACCCGCACAACGCGATCAACTCACTGCTCTTCTACAGAACTTCACTTCTGCCTTCGACCTTCCTCACACTGCTCTGGGTCGCACGTCTGTCGTTACGCACGCAATCGACACTGGTACAAACGCACCTTTACGACAGCGTCCTTATCGCGTGTCGGCCTCTGAGCGCCAAGTCATTGCTGACAACGTGGACGACATGCTTCGCCGGGGCGTCATACAGCCATCTAACAGTCCATGGGCTTCTCCGGTTGTTTTGGTCACCAAGAAAGATGGTTCCATCCGGTTTTGCGTCGATTACCGTAGGCTTAACAAAATCACGCGCAAAGATGTCTATCCTTTGCCGCGAATCGACGACGCCTTGGACTGTTTACAGGGAGCCGAGTATTTCTCCTCTTTGGATTTGCGCTCCGGCTACTGGCAGGTACCGATGGCTGATAATGACCGCTCGAAAACTGCCTTTATAACACCGGATGGATTATACGAGTTCAACGTTATGCCCTTTGGCCTCTGCAATGCCCCGGCTACTTTCGAGCGCCTAATGGACACTGTTCTTCGTGGACTCAAGTGGCAGACCTGTCTTTGTTATCTGGACGACATCGTAGTTTTTTCTGCCGACTTTTCTTCTCACCTTCTCCGCCTAAAGGATGTCCTCACGTGTCTCGCCGGCGCTGGGCTTCAGTTGAATTTGAAGAAGTGCCACTTTGCCGCTCGAAAACTCACAATTTTAGGCCACGTAGTTTCTAAGGACGGCATTCTTCCCGACCCCACCAAACTTCGCGCAGTTGCAGAGTTCCCGAAGCCAACCTCCCTGAAGCAGCTTCGGAGCTTTATCGGCCTCTGCTCCTACTTTCGACGTTTCATCTTGAACTTCGCCTCTATCATCGCTCCTCTGACCCAGCTCCTTGCCGGCAGCTCCGACCTTTCCGCCTGGACTCCAGCCTGCGATAAAGCCTTCGACACTTTACGCCGCCTTTTGGTTTCGCCGCCCATTCTACGCCACTTTGATCCGGCTGCGCCTACGGAGATCCACACTGATGCCAGCGGTATTGGGCTTGGTGCCGTCCTTACCCAACGTAAGCCTGGCTACAGCGAGTATGTTGTGGCATACGCCAGCCGAACATTGACAAAGGCAGAATCTAATTATTCAGTCACAGAAAGGGAATGTTTGGCCATTATTTGGGCTATCGGAAAATTTCGTCCTTATGTGTATGGTCGACCGTTTTACGTTGTGACCGATCACCACGCTTTGTGCTGGCTTGCCTCTCTGAAAGACCCATCCGGTCGCCTTGCTCGCTGGGCTCTTCGTCTCCAGGAGTTTGACATTCATGTCATATATCGATCAGGCCTGAAGCATACGGACGCGGATGCTCTTTCCCGCTCGCCATTGCCTAGAGATAATTCGTCTGACCACGTCTGTGCCTACGATTTGTCGACTCTTACAACTATCGACATGGCTACCGAGCAGCGGAATGACCCCTGGATCAATGCACTTTTGAATTTTCTCTCAAGTCCTACTCCCGGTCATTCATCCAAAGCGCTCGTCCGCCAAGCACACCACTTCTCCATTCGTGACGGTCTTCTCTATCGCCGCAATTATTTGCTTGATGGACGGAAGTGGCTTCTAGTCATCCCGCGTCATCTCCGCGCCGACATTTGTGCTGCGTACCATGGTGACCCACAATGTGCTCACGGTGGCGTATTGAAAACCTACACACGCCTACGTCTGCGATTTTACTGGCGTGGAATGTACCGCTTCGTAAGACATTTCGTGCGCGCTTGCGAATCTTGTCAACGCCGAAAAACTCCTCAGAAGTCCTCTGTTTCGTTGCAGCCGTTACCCTGCCCTGCTCGTCCGTTTGACCGCGTTGGCATAGATCTCTATGGCCCTCTTCCGACTACTCCTGCTGGAAACCGGTGGATTATTGTGGCAGTAGACCATCTGACTCGCTACACTGAAACATCACCGTTACCCTCTGCCTCTGCAAGAGACGTTGCTTTGTTCATTCTCAACAACTTGATTCTTCGCCACGGGACTCCGAAGGAACTGCTCAGTGACCGCGGACGCGTTTTCTTGTGCGACGCTCTCGAGGCCCTACTGAAAGAATGTCGCATCATTCATCGCACCGCTACTTCTTACCACCCTCAGACGAATGGCCTGACAGAACGCTTCAACCGTACTCTGAGTGACATGCTGGCCATGTACGTCAACGACGCTCATTCCAACTGGGACCACGTTCTTCCCTTCGTAACCTACGCGTACAACACTGCGATACAGACCACCACTGGATTCTCTCCCTTTTTTCTTCTTTACGGGCGCGAGCCAACCTGCACAATGGACGCGCTTTTTCCCTACCGCCCTGATGTTTCTGAATCGACGCCACTCTCGGACGCCGCCCAGTATGCAGAAGAATGCCGTCAGCTCGCTCGTTCGCTCACAAAGGAAAATCAGTGGCAACAAAAACACCATCGTGACACTGGTGAGGCGCCTTCATATGCGCCCAACTCCCTGGTGTGGCTTTGGGTTCCTGCCACAACCGCCGGCCTGTCAAAGAAGCTTCTTGCTCGGTATCACGGTCCATACCGAGTCCTTCAAAAAACATCTCCTGTGAACTACGTAGTTGAGCCCGTTACGCCATCTGCGGACTTGCGTCGCCGTGGACGCGAAATAGTTCATGTGGACCGAATCAAGCCCTACTACGATCCGTCTGTCCTTTCGGCACCATGAGTCGCCAGGATGGCTCCTTCTCTGCCCGGGGGGAAACTGTAGTGTGGTAATCTTCATTGATATAACCACTGACATGCGTCGCGTGCTGCCGCTCTCAAGGACGAAGAAGTTGTTCGCTGCCTTGCTCTTTCGCCACGCCTGACGCTTCGCTGCGAGTCTCCCCTGAGAGGCTGGAATCATCTGGGTTCACCGAATAAACACACCCCTACAATATATATATATATATATATATACAGGTCGCTAGTTCGACTCCCATCATCAGCGCGTTGTTTTTCCTTCCGCTTTGCTTTTAATGTTCTTTATTCTAATAATCACCATATGACAAATTCCTGTTCAACAGTACAAACAAAAAAATACTACTAAAAAAAAAGCTAATAAACCCAACGTTTGCCTTGCACTCTTAGACTGTTCACTCCTATATACATATATAGTGTGGAAGAAGGCCAGGTCGAGACGGCAAGGGAAGGGATGCCGTGTCTGGCGTTTACTCCGACGGACAAAACCCAAGCGCGTGCCGGAGCCGACACCGCGGGACGATGATGATGCTATGTATAAGAGGAAGAAGAAGATCATGGTATGTACAAATGAAAGAAGATCCGTAGAGAGCTCACACAACATGCCCGGGTGGTCGGAAGCGGCCAGCCTGGCCGCTCCGAACTAACCGATGTACCGCGGCGTATAAACGGCTTCAAGCGAGATACATGAACAATTTCAGTTCCACGGTGGCGTTGGTCGGTTGGGGGATCACCAGGTGTGATTTGGTAGTTTACTGGGGACGTTTGGTTGGTGACCTTGTAGGGACCAAGATAGCGGCGCTGAAATTTATCACTAAGGCCAGGGGTGCGCAGTGGTGTATAGAGCAGTACTTCGTCACCGGGACAAAAAGAGACCACGCGATGCTTCGAATCGTAGCGACTTGCAGTCTTGTTGGCACGCCACGCTTTTGTGTTGAGGCGGGCAAGATGACGGCATCGGGCCACACGGGATAAAAACTGGGCTGGTAATGATGAGGAGAAATCGGGCGTAGAGAAGGAAGTGTCGAGGATTGTAGTAGGGGGACGGCCGAAAACGAGGAAAAATGGGGAGTAACCGGTAGTCCGCTGTACTGCAGTATTAGAGGCGATAGTGACGAATGTGACGAGTGGTAGAACAGTATTCCAATTTTGATGATCCGGTGTGATGTACATGGATATCATATCCGATAGGGTGCGACGAAATCGCTCAGTAAGACCGTTAGTCTGGGGATGGTAGCTTGAGGTTGTCTTATGGAGGGTGGATGACGCACGGAGAACTTCGGATACGACTGTCGATAAGAAGGCCATCCCGCGGTAACTTGGAAGCACCTGAGGAGCGCCATGACGCAATACAATTGACCGCAAAAAGAAATTAGCTACTTCTTCAGCAGAACCAGTCGGTACAGGGGCCGTCCCAGCATAGCGTGTAAGGTGGTCGACAGCTGTTATATTATCCCCATCGGAGAGGGATAGGGGACCATATAAGTCGATGCCGACTACGTCGAATTGCGTGGCGGGACATGGAAGAGGCTGTAGGAGGCCAGCGGGCAAAGAAGTCGGCCGCTTGCGACGTTGGCACAGATGGCAGGAAGTGACGCACTTAGCTACGGTAGAAGATAGGCCAGGCTAAAATAATCGTCTTTTCATGCGGTCATATGTTTTGTCAAAACCAAGGTCACCTGCAGTAGCGTCATCGTGTAAAGCCGCCAGTATACGTGGGCGAAGCGCGCGCTGCACGACTGGGAGCCAACGAGTTCCATCAGGGCAATACACGGAGCGGCGTAGTATGCCATCTTCGAGCTTTAAATTGCGAAGCTGTCGGCGAAGCCTAGAATTGCGCGGGTTAGAAGCACCAATAAGGCGGTCGATGATGAGACGGCAGTAGGCATCGGCTAATTGCTGTGAGCGGAAAGCGTGTTTGTTCTCAGAGTCGTCAAATGAAACTGTTGTGATATACGTCGGGGAAAGAGATGGTCGGCTGTGGTTATAGGTGGAAATGCATTGGGAAGAAAAACAGCGAACCGATTCCGAAAGTGGACAGCGAGAAAGAGCGTCGGCTTCTTGGCGTTGGCGACCCGATATATAAACGACGTCAAAATAGTATTCTTGCAGGCGTAGAATCCAGCGGCCAAGTCGGCCTGTCAAATTTTTCAGTGAAGACAACCAGCAAAGAGCATGGTGATCGGCCACAACTGTGAAGTGCCGACCATAGAGGTAGGGAGCGAAACTTTTGAACAGCCCAGACGACAGCAAGACATTCCTGCTCGGTAATGGTGTAGTTTTTCTCAGCTGGAGTCTAGGTCCGACTGGCGAAGGCAATGACTTTCTCACGCGAAGTTGCATTGCGCTGCAGGACAGCGCCAAGACCGTGACCACTGGGATCAGTGTGCAGGATGGTAGGAGCGCTGTCGCTGAAGGGGCCAAGAACGGGATCTGATGTGAGGGCGTACATTAGGTCGGCAAAAGCAGTGTTGCACTGTTCAGTCCACAAGAAAGAGCTGCGCGCTTTAAGTAGTTCATGAAGTGGGACAGCAATAGTTGCAAAATGCCTTATGAAACGCCGGAAATATGACGCCAGGCCGAGGAAACTGCACAAATCTGCAGTCCGTTGCGGGCGAGGAAAGTTAAAGACCACACCGCTGATTTTATCAGGGTCTGGACGGATGCCGTCATGGCTAACCAAATGTCCTAATATTTTAATTTCCTTCTGTGCAAAGTGGCACTTCTTGGTGTTGAGCTGAAGGCCCGCTGAAAAAAGACACATCAGGACTTCATTCAGGCGCGTGAGATGGTCGTTAAAAGTTGCCGAAAAGATTACAATGTCGTCCAAGTAACATAAGCAGGTTCTCCATTTTAGGCCACGAAGTACCGTATCTATCATTCTTTCAAATGTCGCTGCTGCGTTACACAGGCCGAAGGGCATAATATTAAACTCGTAAAGTCCTTCGGCAGTTGCAAATGCGGTTTTTTCTTTGTCGCCCTCATGCATAGGCATTTGCCAGTAACCTGAGCGGAGATACAAGGTCGAGAAATATTCGGCGCTTTGGAGAGAGTTGAGGGCGTCATCTATTCGCGGCATCGGGTAGACATCTTTACGGGTAATTTTGTTGAGTGCGCGATAATCAACACAAAATCGTACCGATCCGTCCTTTTTTTTTTAACTAATACTACTGGGGAGGACCATGGGCCTGTTGATGGACGAATATTATCGCGACGGAGCATGTCATTCACATTTTCCTCGATTACTTTTCGTTCCGAGAGAGAAACCCGATAAGATCGTCGGCATACGATCGAGTATACCTTCAGTAATGATGCGGTGGTGTGCAACACTAGTCCGTCCCAGTGGTGGGGAAGTGGCATCAAAAATGGCTTGATGGGCTTGAAGCAATTCCAGCAATTCTTTGCCTTCGTGCGGCATGAGGTCCGGACTGATTGTCTTCGACAGCATGGGAAGAGAGACGTGCGATGAATCTCGTTGCTCAGGTAGCGGGGCGGTCAGCACCATAATGGACATAGGGTGAGCATCCACTATGCATGACAGGGAAGTTCCTTTAGTCAGCACGAGGGATTCACGGGATGTGTTCGAGGCAGCTACTATCGATGAGCCGGTGCGGAATCGTACAAGACATGATGGGAAGGCGATTCCACGTGCAAGATGATGAAATGGTGCGATGAGTACGTCCCCGTTAGTGATGTGTTCCGAAACAACGGTAACAAGCTTTTCGCACTGTGGAGGCAATACAGTATCAACTGCGGCAATGAGGGAATGACGTCCTTCAGAAATGTCAGATGAAAAATTACTGTCTGTCATATGAATGACACGGTCGATACAAGAAATTAACGCTGAAGCGGTCGACAAAAATCCCATCCAAAAATCATCTGATGCGCACACGGTGAAAGCACAGCAAACTGCACATGGTGGAATAACACCGATGTTTGGGCCAGTTGGTAATGATCCATATTGAAACCCATTCGCAGCACGAATAAAACAACGACAAGAAGAAAACACGCACGACAGGACGAATGCTGCACTTCCAACTAAAGTTTATTATGAAAAAACCAAGCTTAAGTACAGAGCTACTATCACCTTCTGACAGTCAAACATGTGTGTCTAAAAAAGCAACTTCATTATCATGTAGATAGAGGGATGGGGTGCTGACACATTGATCGCCTGCTTTTCTGATGTGAAATGCCTCAATTATTTCTCTTTCTACCTGATCTCTTCCCCGCCCAAGAAACTTAGTTTTCCGAAAAATGGGTTTGCACTTACAGTCTCGGCAGTGAATTGCGAGATTGCTGCCTTTTCCCTCTTTCACCTGATCGTGGTGTTCTTTTGCTCTCTGATTAAAACAGCGTCCCGTTTGACCTATGTACACACGATTACAGGTGAGTGGAATGCTGTACACTATCTTAGTAGTGCACCGAGTGAACCAAAGGTGGTGCTTGATAGAACAAATCGGCTTTTCTTTTCTCACCATCATAGGACAAATTTTTGAAAGCTTACTCGGCGCAGAAAAGACCACATTTACATCATATCTTTTGGCAACTTTCTTAAGATTGTGAGATAATTTATGAAGGTACGGAATTACTTGAGTGACCTGCCTCTGATCTTGCTTATCTTTCTTTTTAATACCCTTTTTCTTCTGAAGCAGGCTCTCTGCAACTGCAGATAAAGTATCAGGAGGAAAGCCAGACATACGCAATCGCTCTGTTTGCATTTTGACACTTTCGGACATTAGATGCGTACACGATTTTTCTAACGCGGAGTTGAGGCAATTCATGGCAATTGCTCTTTTGATTATTTTAGAATGAGCGCTACTATAGGGGAGGAGTGCCTTTTGTGACCTTGGATTGTACATCCAACATATGTGTCCTTCTAAAAATGAAATTCTAAGGTCAAGAAACTGTATGCTATTGTCACGTGGGAGCTCATGGGTAAACTTTAAACCATTTGAGACCGATCTGAATGAGTCAAGAACGTCAGCAACAGCCTCGTCTATAGATGAATTGTGCGGCTTGTCCATTATCACTAGATAGTCGTCTACATACCTAAAAATACGCACGTCAGGAAGCGAGTTTAACAAACTCTTGTCAACGCGAGATAAAAATATGTCACACAGAACTGGCGCCACACACGAGCCAATGCAAATACCTGCTTTTTGCGTGTAAAACCTGTTGTTAAAATTAATGGCAGTGGATTGTAGATAAAACTCTAATAGGGTTAAGAAACGGTCGCTACTTACACCCGACAAGTTTTGAAAAGGCACTTCTCCCGACTCATCAATAACAGACCTTACAGCCTTAAACAAATCTTTGTGCGGTATGGAATAATACAAATCTTCAATGTCAATAGAGAATCCAAAGGTGGCTGATGTGGTGCTGCCGAGCCCTTGCTTCAGTCTTCTTCAACGATCTGGTGCGAGCTCCTGACGAGGTAGGGGTCTTCTGTCTTCAAAGTCGACAGCTGCTTTGGAGAAACTTTCCTATAACCGACTGCCAACTACCCTTCTCCGATACTATCACTCTGAATGGGAATTCAGGCTTGTGCGTTTTGCATGAGAAGAATGCTTCTAGTGTGCAACTTTCCGAATTCTTTACACTCTTTGCAAGTGAATCAAGGTGTAGATCCTGGAGCATCCTTATTGCTGTGGTCTTATGTATCCTCTTCTTGAAGTTAGTTTTCTTGAAATTCTTCTCTACAGCTTGAATGGCTTTCTGCTCATACGCTCCTTCCTGTAGCACCACAAACCCACCCTCTTTGTCAGAGTGGACTACCATTAAGCCGTGCTGTTTTAAGTAGCTGACCACCTTTCGTTGCTGAGGCAAGCGCTTAGAACAGTGACTCACGTTGTTTGCCACAGCTTCGGCTCCATCCCAAACGGCTCTGTCCTTGTCTCGCTCCTTTGCTTTTCCTGCTATACGTCGAGCCATGGCCAGAAGTTCCGGCTTCCCTGCAGCGGGTTCAAAGCAGAATTTTGGCCCTTTTTCGAGGATGCCGCGAATTTCATCCGAGAGCTCGATGTCGTCCACGACGTCGACCTTGCTGGGTGCAATGTGGTTGCTCCTCCTTTTCGGTAGGGAAACTCGAACTCGATGCCACAAGAACTCTGTACTTTGTGCTGCCAATATTTTGTAGTCGCGGAACAGTCTAGCCGCTCTGCATGGATCTTTTCCTTCCTGGACAAGCACACGAAGCCAGTCTTCATACAGACGAACTTGGCGCCAACCTTCGGACTTGAGTATTCTACACAATCTTCTTGCGTGGCCCAGGGACGGCGACACGACACCTAGTAATGCTTGAACTTCCAAGGGAACCACCCCTTGCTTGATGCAGAAAGAAAGAGTCCGGCACTGGCAGGTGGTCACAGCGATTAAATTCACACATGTGACAATGGGGCTCTGCCTGGCTTGGTGGGAAAGGAAAGAGCCCAGTGTAGAAGAAATACTGTGCAATAACACCGATGTTTGGGCCAGTTGGTAATGATCCATATTGAAACCCATTCGCAGCACGAATAAAACAACGACAAGAAGAAAACACGCACGACAGGACGAATGCTGCACTTCCAACTAAAGTTTATTATGAAAAAACCAAGCTTAAGTACAGAGCTACTATCACCTTCTGACAGTCAAACATGTGTGTCTAAAAAAGCAACTTCATTATCATGTAGATAGAGGGATGGGGTGCTGACACATTGATCGCCTGCTTTTCTGATGTGAAATGCCTCAATTATTTCTCTTTCTACCTGATCTCTTCCCCGCCCAAGAAACTTAGTTTTCCGAAAAATGGGTTTGCACTTACAGTCTCGGCAGTGAATTGCGAGATTGCTGCCTTTTCCCTCTTTCACCTGATCGTGGTGTTCTTTTGCTCTCTGATTAAAACAGCGTCCCGTTTGACCTATGTACACACGATTACAGGTGAGTGGAATGCTGTACACTATCTTAGTAGTGCACCGAGTGAACCAAAGGTGGTGCTTGATAGAACAAATCGGCTTTTCTTTTCTCACCATCATAGGACAAATTTTTGAAAGCTTACTCGGCGCAGAAAAGACCACATTTACATCATATCTTTTGGCAACTTTCTTAAGATTGTGAGATAATTTATGAAGGTACGGAATTACTTGAGTGACCTGCCTCTGATCTTGCTTATCTTTCTTTTTAATACCCTTTTTCTTCTGAAGCAGGCTCTGTGTGGCTCGTGTGTCTCGTGTGTGGCTCGTGTGGCTCGTGTGGCTCGTGTGGCTCGTGTGTGGCGCCAGTTCTGTGTGACATATTTTTATCTCGCGTTGACAAGAGTTTGTTAAACTCGCTTCCTGACGTGCGTATTTTTAGGTATGTAGACGACTATCTAGTGATAATGGACAAGCCGCACAATTCATCTATAGACGAGGCTGTTGCTGACGTTCTTGACTCATTCAGATCGGTCTCAAATGGTTTAAAGTTTACCCATGAGCTCCCACGTGACAATAGCATACAGTTTCTTGACCTTAGAATTTCATTTTTAGAAGGACACATATGTTGGATGTACAATCCAAGGTCACAAAAGGCACTCCTCCCCTATAGTAGCGCTCATTCTAAAATAATCAAAAGAGCAATTGCCATGAATTGCCTCAACTCCGCGTTAGAAAAATCGTGTACGCATCTAATGTCCGAAAGTGTCAAAATGCAAACAGAGCGATTGCGTATGTCTGGCTTTCCTCCTGATACTTTATCTGCAGTTGCAGAGAGCCTGCTTCAGAAGAAAAAGGGTATTAAAAAGAAAGATAAGCAAGATCAGAGGCAGGTCACTCAAGTAATTCCGTACCTTCATAAATTATCTCACAATCTTAAGAAAGTTGCCAAAAGATATGATGTAAATGTGGTCTTTTCTGCGCCGAGTAAGCTTTCAAAAATTTGTCCTATGATGGTGAGAAAAGAAAAGCCGATTTGTTCTATCAAGCACCACCTTTGGTTCACTCGGTGCACTACTAAGATAGTGTACAGCATTCCACTCACCTGTAATCGTGTGTACATAGGTCAAACGGGACGCTGTTTTAATCAGAGAGCAAAAGAACACCACGATCAGGTGAAAGAGGGAAAAGGCAGCAATCTCGCAATTCACTGCCGAGACTGTAAGTGCAAACCCATTTTTCGGAAAACTAAGTTTCTTGGGCGGGGAAGAGATCAGGTAGAAAGAGAAATAATTGAGGCATTTCACATCAGAAAAGCAGGCGATCAATGTGTCAGCACCCCATCCCTCTATCTACATGATAATGAAGTTGCTTTTTTAGACACACATGTTTGACTGTCAGAAGGTGATAGTAGCTCTGTACTTAAGCTTGGTTTTTTCATAATAAACTTTAGTTGGAAGTGCAGCATTCGTCCTGTCGTGCGTGTTTTCTTCTTGTCGTTGTTTTATTCGTGCTGCGAATGGGTTTCAATATGGATCATTACCAACTGGCCCAAACATCGGTGTTATTGCACAGTATTTCTTCTACACTGGGCTCTTTCCTTTCCCACCAAGCCAGGCAGAGCCCCATTGTCACATGTGTGAATTTAATCGCTGTGACCACCTGCCAGTGCCGGACTCTTTCTTTCTGCATCAAGCAAGGGGTGGTTCCCTTGGAAGTTCAAGCATTACTAGGTGTCGTGTCGCCGTCCCTGGGCCACGCAAGAAGATTGTGTAGAATACTCAAGTCCGAAGGTTGGCGCCAAGTTCGTCTGTATGAAGACTGGCTTCGTGTGCTTGTCCAGGAAGGAAAAGATCCATGCAGAGCGGCTAGACTGTTCCGCGACTACAAAATATTGGCAGCACAAAGTACAGAGTTCTTGTGGCATCGAGTTCGAGTTTCCCTACCGAAAAGGAGGAGCAACCACATTGCACCCAGCAAGGTCGACGTCGTGGACGACATCGAGCTCTCGGATGAAATTCGCGGCATCCTCGAAAAAGGGCCAAAATTCTGCTTTGAACCCGCTGCAGGGAAGCCGGAACTTCTGGCCATGGCTCGACGTATAGCAGGAAAAGCAAAGGAGCGAGACAAGGACAGAGCCGTTTGGGATGGAGCCGAAGCTGTGGCAAACAACGTGAGTCACTGTTCTAAGCGCTTGCCTCAGCAACGAAAGGTGGTCAGCTACTTAAAACAGCACGGCTTAATGGTAGTCCACTCTGACAAAGAGGGTGGGTTTGTGGTGCTACAGGAAGGAGCGTATGAGCAGAAAGCCATTCAAGCTGTAGAGAAGAATTTCAAGAAAACTAACTTCAAGAAGAGGATACATAAGACCACAGCAATAAGGATGCTCCAGGATCTACACCTTGATTCACTTGCAAAGAGTGTAAAGAATTCGGAAAGTTGCACACTAGAAGCATTCTTCTCATGCAAAACGCACAAGCCTGAATTCCCATTCAGAGTGATAGTATCGGAGAAGGGTAGTTGGCAGTCGGTTATAGGAAAGTTTCTCCAAAAGCAGCTGTCGACTTTGAAGACAGAAGACCCCTACCTCGTCAGGAGCTCGCACCAGATCGTTGAAGAACTGAAGCAAGGGCTCGGCAGCACCACATCAGCCACCTTTGGATTCTCTATTGACATTGAAGATTTGTATTATTCCATACCGCACAAAGATTTGTTTAAGGCTGTAAGGTCTGTTATTGATGAGTCGGGAGAAGTGCCTTTTCAAAACTTGTCGGGTGTAAGTAGCGACCGTTTCTTAACCCTATTAGAGTTTTATCTACAATCCACTGCCATTAATTTTAACAACAGGTTTTACACGCAAAAAGCAGGTATTTGCATTGGCTCGTGTGTGGCGCCAGTTCTGTGTGACATATTTTTATCTCGCGTTGACAAGAGTTTGTTAAACTCGCTTCCTGACGTGCGTATTTTTAGGTATGTAGACGACTATCTAGTGATAATGGACAAGCCGCACAATTCATCTATAGACGAGGCTGTTGCTGACGTTCTTGACTCATTCAGATCGGTCTCAAATGGTTTAAAGTTTACCCATGAGCTCCCACGTGACAATAGCATACAGTTTCTTGACCTTAGAATTTCATTTTTAGAAGGACACATATGTTGGATGTACAATCCAAGGTCACAAAAGGCACTCCTCCCCTATAGTAGCGCTCATTCTAAAATAATCAAAAGAGCAATTGCCATGAATTGCCTCAACTCCGCGTTAGAAAAATCGTGTACGCATCTAATGTCCGAAAGTGTCAAAATGCAAACAGAGCGATTGCGTATGTCTGGCTTTCCTCCTGATACTTTATCTGCAGTTGCAGAGAGCCTGCTTCAGAAGAAAAAGGGTATTAAAAAGAAAGATAAGCAAGATCAGAGGCAGGTCACTCAAGTAATTCCGTACCTTCATAAATTATCTCACAATCTTAAGAAAGTTGCCAAAAGATATGATGTAAATGTGGTCTTTTCTGCGCCGAGTAAGCTTTCAAAAATTTGTCCTATGATGGTGAGAAAAGAAAAGCCGATTTGTTCTATCAAGCACCACCTTTGGTTCACTCGGTGCACTACTAAGATAGTGTACAGCATTCCACTCACCTGTAATCGTGTGTACATAGGTCAAACGGGACGCTGTTTTAATCAGAGAGCAAAAGAACACCACGATCAGGTGAAAGAGGGAAAAGGCAGCAATCTCGCAATTCACTGCCGAGACTGTAAGTGCAAACCCATTTTTCGGAAAACTAAGTTTCTTGGGCGGGGAAGAGATCAGGTAGAAAGAGAAATAATTGAGGCATTTCACATCAGAAAAGCAGGCGATCAATGTGTCAGCACCCCATCCCTCTATCTACATGATAATGAAGTTGCTTTTTTAGACACACATGTTTGACTGTCAGAAGGTGATAGTAGCTCTGTACTTAAGCTTGGTTTTTTCATAATAAACTTTAGTTGGAAGTGCAGCATTCGTCCTGTCGTGCGTGTTTTCTTCTTGTCGTTGTTTTATTCGTGCTGCGAATGGGTTTCAATATGCACATGGTGGCGGACGCCGTCTATAACAATTCGAACTGCACACTTTGCTGAAGGATGTAGAGGGACGTCATTTGCTCCACGAAGTTCAGGTCCATCATATGGTGTCGTTACTTTCCGCAAACGGTTGCACAAATCAGCGCGAATAACAGAAATTGCAGCCAATGTGTCAATCAAAGCTTCGACTGGTAATCCTTCAGCTAAAACGGAAATCATATTGTACGGGCGATGATGAGGACTTTTGGTAACTTCGCAGAGTGCAGTTTCACCTCCGGAAACTGCATCACTTAGTTTTCCGAATGACGGACAGGACCAGTTGTTGCTGGTCGAAGTGGAGAAACACAGCGGCGGTATGGGGAATGGGACAGGCGTCGAGATACATGGGCGCCACTTGGTTCAGACGAGGATACCGGCGGTGGAGAGGATCGACGAGGTGGTCAGGGAATAGGTCGTCGCTGATAATATGAGAGTACGTCACTTTCACAAAGTAGAGTTCTGGGCTAGTTGGTTCTGGGACATGATTACTGGGAGGCTTAGCGCGGAAGAGACAAGGACAGGAGAGGCACAAAGGACGAGCGCTAACTTACAACCGAAAATTGGAAGGGGAAGTGTACGAACTCGAGGAAAAATATGTGCGCATTCTCTATAAAGCGCTGAATTTGCATGACTGGAAAGATAATTCAAGATAATCTAGGGCCACCCAAAGGCAGATAAAACAGAAGAAATAGAGACGAAATACCGGAAGCATACAAAAAAATACTTACACAGAATTTAAAAACGATGCTTCCTTTTTCAACAGAACAACCGACGTTTCACTTACGCACTTATCGGTTTCTAATCTATGGATGAATGACGCCTCAAGAAGCTCTCTTGCTAATTTCACCTTAGACTGACCAAGCACTTTTGTTTCCCCGTAAAGTGGATGGAATTTGCAACTTAAACAACGCCTAGGCAGGTTGTTAGATTGGGACGATTTAAACGATGCAGCCTGTTCCCTTAAGCGCTCATTTAGACATCGGCCAGTCTGGCCTATATAGAAGCGGCCACAGCTTAGAGGGACTTCATACACAACACCCACCTTACAGGCATCGAACTTAGTTACATGCTTTACACTACATGCCGGTTTCTGGTGGCTTAGGCTCGTCACAGCGCACAGACTAGACAGTTTTCGAGGTGCCGTGGAAACAACGTCTACATCGAACTTTCCCGCTATTCTCTTCAGGTTGTGCGTTACGCGGTGAACGTAAGGCACCACCACGTATTTCTTTTTCTGTCTAATATCAGAGGCAGTGCTGAGTGCAGGTTCGCTCTTTTCATACTTCCGTAGCGGCTTAAGTAAGCTTTCCGCGACTGCCGTCAGCAGAGAAACAGGATAGCCAGCATCCTTCAGGCATTCAGCCTGAAGTGCGAAACTTGGTTCCACTTGGTGAACAGAGGACTTAGACAGCGCGGATTTAAAAGACTGAGACAATACTACGTTTAACGAGCTTAGAATGTAAGGAATGATAAGGTAGAGGGGTCTTCTTTGTGCGTGGCATATAGGCCCAACAAATGTGGCTTATCATGTTAAAACACAGTCTTAGATCTAAAAACTGAAGTGAATTATTTTGTGCTCATTCAAAGGTAAAATTCATGGAACTGATAACGGCAAAAAACCGCCCCAGGACCGAGTCAGCAACAAAGTCAATGTTATCATACCTTAGTTGTAAAAGGACCAGGAAGTCGTCAACAAATCTAAAACATGCACCACACAATCATTACTCACATTCTGGCTTAACTCACGGTCAAATTTAGCTAGAAACATTTCGCACAAAACTGGAGCTACACAAGAGCCGATACAAATTCCGCGTTTTTGGACATCACATTTTTTCTCAAAGCTAACAATAGTAGAATTGAGGTAAAACGTCAGTAATTCTAAAAACGCCTCTACGGTGAGGCCGCACTCGTTCTGAAAGGCGACACTACCAGACATATCAATGCGCTCCCGGACTGCAAGAAGGAGTTCGTCGTGCGGCACCGAGTAGAACAGTTCCTCAATTGTCCACCGAGAAGCCATTGTTCGCTAAACGCGGGTCTTCCCGCAGCACATCCAGCACTTGGACCGCACTGCTCACTTTGTACGGATCTTCAATTTGAAGCTACTGAGGTGACGATACAGAAATTTGCTGACTTCAGCTTGCCAGGAATTTCGTTCAGTAACTATAGCTCTTAGTGGGCACTGTGGCTTATGCGTCTCAGCACTGAAGAACACATTCAGTACTAGGCCTTCGCTCTTCTGGACAACCTTCCTCAGTCGTTCCAAATTTAGTTCACTCAGAAAAGCGACGGCCTTGGTGTTGACCTTTCGTGGTTTTAATGTCATAACTTTAAAGTTTTTTTGAATGGCAAACTGGTCCTTTTCTTCAAATAAGTCTTGGGGCAGAGCGACAAAGCCGCCTTCTTTGTCCGCGAGCAAACAGGAAAAGTTTGACTCACGGAAGTACTTTGCGACGTCGCGAAGCAGCTGCTTGCCGTCCTTCTGGGGGCCGCCGCTCTTGAGTAGCGTGTCGACGCCTTCGGCATGGCACCGACCTTTGTCCTCGTCCTTAACCTTTGCAGCAATACCTCGAACAGAAGCCAACCATTCGTGCTTGACAACAGATGTCTTCAAGGCAAACTTTGGTCCTCGTTCCAAAACTCGCTGAATTGAGGGAGGGACCGAAGCTGACCCTAGAAAGGTGACAGGAACCGGACTAGCTTTGCTTACCGCCCGTTTAGGTAGGCTGGGGATGGTTCTCGCCCAAAGGAAATCCACACCAATCCGCACTGACTTCTGAAAGCTGGTCAGCATCTTCAATCCGGAAGGTCCATAACCTCCCAAGTGGAAGGAGAGCACTCTCAACCAGTCGTTCAAGAGTGTCACCTACCTCCTACATTCTGCCTTAAGTACCTTTGTAACCCTTTTCCAATGGCCGACTGAGGGGCCAGCGCACCCAAAAATGGAAGCAATCTGAGTTGGGCAGGAGTTTTTTTTTTAAGTTAACAGGCGAGGTATCTTGCTCTACATGTAGTTGCGATGATGAAGCTGGAACACTGCACACACTGTTCCTCGAGGGGAAGAGCACAAAGAAAAGAGCCTAATGTAGAAGAAATGAACTTGAGCAAAGTAGAGTTCTGGGCTAGTTGGTTCTGGGACATGAATACTGGGAGGCTTGGCGCGGAACAGACAAGAACAAGAGAGGCACACAGGACGAGCGCTAACTTACAACTGAAAATTGGAAGCGGAAGTGTACGAACTCGAGGAAAAATATGTGCGCATGCTCTATAAAGCGCTGAATTTGCATGACTGGAAAGATAATTCAAGATAATCTAGGGCCACCCAAAGGCAGATAAAACAGAACAAATAAAGAAGAAATACCGGAAGCATACAAAAAAACTTACACAGCATTTAAAAACGATGCTTCCTTTTTCAACAGAACAACCGACGTTTCACTTACGCATTCATCGGTTTCTAATCTATGGATCAATGACGCCTCAAGAAGCTCTCTTGCTAATTGCACCTTAGACAGACCAAGAACTTTTGTTTGCCCGAAAAGTGGATGGCATTTGCAACTTAAACAATTCCTAGGCAGGTTATTAGATTGTGACGATTTAAACGATGTTCCCTTAAGCGCTCATTTAGACATCGGCCAGTCTGGCCTATATAGGCGCGGCCACATCTTAGAGGGACTTCATACACAACACCCATCTTACAGGCAACGAACTTTGTTACATGCTTTACACTACATGCTGGTTTCTGGTGGCTTAGGCTCGTCACAGCGCACAGACTAGACAGTTTTCGAGGTGCCGTGGAAACAACGTCTACATCGAACTTTCCCGCTATTCTCTTTAGGTTGTGCGTTACGCGGTGAACGTAAGGCACCACCACGTATTTCTTCTTCTGTCTAATATCAGAGGCAGTGCTGAGTGCAGGTTCGCTCTTTTCATACTTCCGTAGCGGCTTAAGTAAGCTTTCCGCGACTGCCGTCAGCAGAGAAACAGAATAGCCAGCATCCTGGAGGCATTCGGCTTCTTCTAGCTAAATTTGACCGCGAGTTAAACCAGAATGTGAATAATGATTGTGTGGCGCATGTTTTTAGATTTGTTGACGACTTCCTGGTCCTTTTACAACAAAGGGATGATAACATTGACTTTTTTGCTGACTCGGTCCTGGGGAGGTTTTTTGCCATTACCAGTTCCATGAGTTTTACCTTTCAATTAGCACAAAATAATTCACTTCAGTTTTTAGATCTAAGACTTTGTTTTAACATGACAAGCCACATTTGTTGGGCCTATATGCCACGCACAAAGAAGACCCCTCTGCCTATCATTCCTCACATTCTAAGCTCGTTAAACGTGGTATTGTCTCATTGTCTTTTAAATCAGCGCTGTCTATGTCATGTGTTCACCAAGTGGAACCAATTTTCGCACTTCAGGCCGAACGCCTCAAGGATGCTGGCTATCCTATTTCTCTGCTGACGGCAGTCGCGGAATGCTTACTTAAGTCGCTACGGATGTATGAAAAGAGTGAACCTGCACTCAGCACTGCCTCCGATATTCGACAGAAAAAGAAATACGTGGTGGTGCCTTACGTTCACCGCGTAAAGCACAACCTAAAGAGAATAGCGGGTAGGTTCGATGTAGACGTTATTTCCACGGCACCTCGAAAACTGTCTAGTCTGTGCGCTCTGACGAGCCTAAGCCACCAGAAACCGGCATGTAGTGTAAAGCATGTAACAAAGTTCGTTGCCTGTAAGATGGGTGTTGTGTATGAAGTCCCTCTAAGCTGTGGCCGCGTCTATACAGGCCAGACTGGCCGATGTCTAAATGAGCGCTTAAGGGAACATGCTGCATCGTTTAAATCGTCCCAATCTAATAACCTGCCTAGGCATTGTTTAAGTTGCAAATGCCATCCACTTTTCGGGCAAACAAAAGTTCTTGGTCAGTCTAAGGTGCAATTAGCAAGAGAGCTTCTTGAGGCGTCATTCATCCATAGATTAGAAACCGATAAGTGCGTAAGTGAAACGTCCGTTGTTCTGTTGAAAAAGGAAGCATCGTTTTTAAATGCTGTGTAAGTTTTTTTTTGTACGCTTCCGGTATTTCTTTTTTATTTGTTCTGTTTTATCTGCCTTTGGGTGGCCCTAGGTTATCTTGAATTATGTTTCCAGTCATGCAAATTCAGCGCTTTATAGAGCATGCGCACATATTTTTCTTCGAGTCGTACACTTCCCCTTCCAATTTTCGGTTGTAAGTTAGCGCTCGTCCTGTGTGCCTCTCTTATCCCTGTCTGTTCCGCGCTAAGCCTCCCAGTAATCGTGTCCCAGAACCAACTAGCCCAGAACTCTACTTTGCTCAAGTTCATTTCTTCTACATTGGGCTCTTTGCTTTGTGCTCTTCCCCTCGAGGAACAGTGTGTGCAGTGTTCCAGCTTCATCATCGCCACTACATGTAGAGCAAGATACCTCGCCTGTTGCCTTAAGAAGAACTCCTGCCCACCTAAGATTGCTTACATTTTTGGGTGCGTTGGCCCCTCAGTCGGCCATTGGAAAAGGGTTACAAAGATACTTAAGGCGGAATGTTGGAGGCAGGTGAGACTCTTGAACGACTGGTTGAAAGTGCTTTCCTTCCACTTGGGAGGTTACGGACCTTCCGGATTGAAGATGCTGACCAGCTTTCAGAAGTCAGTGCGGATTGGTGTGGATTTCCTTTGGGCGAGAACCATCCCCAGCCTACCCAAACGGGCGGTAAGCAAAGCTAGTCCGGTTCCTCCCACATTTCTAGGGTCGGCTTCGGTCCCTCCCTCAATTCAGCGGGTTTTGGAACGAGGACCAAAGTTTGCCTTGGAGACATCTGTTGTCAAGCACGAATGGTTGGCTTCTGTTCGAGGTATTGCTGCAAAGGTTAAGGACGAAGACAAAGGTCGGTGCCATGCCGAAGGCGTCGACACGCTACTCAAGAGCATCGGCCTCCAGAAGGACGGCAAGCAGCTGCTTCGCGACGTCGCAAAGTACTTCCGTGAGTCAAACTTTTCCCTTTTGCTCGCCAATAAAGAAGGCGGCTTTGTCGCTCTGCCCCAAGACTTATTTGAAGAAAAGACCCAGTTTGCCATTCAAAAAACCTTTAAAGTTTCGACATTAAAACCACGAAAGGTCAAGACCAAGGCCGTCGCTTTCCTGAATGAACTAAATTAAAGTCAACGGAAACGAAGTCCCAAAAGTAGATGAAATTAGAATATTAGGTATGATTATCAACCGCAGGGGTAGTAACAAAAGCCTGATTAAGAAATTAAAAGATCAGGCGGAGCTCGTAGTCAGAGTATTTAAGAAGACGTCCAACAGAAGGAGTGATCTCACGGAGGCTAGTAGACTCAGACTCGTACAAGCTTTTGTCACGAGCAGAATGTGCTACGCGACTCCATTCCTAAATATCAACAAGACCGAGGAACACAAATTAAACACCATAATTAAGAGATGCACGAAGCGCGCTCTAGGACTCCCCATAACTACTTCTAACGACATTCTAGAGAAAATGGGGTTGCATAATGAGTGGAAAGAGCTGGCTGCGGCGGTCAGGCTGTCCCAGAGAGAGCGACTCGCAGGAATGGCGGCGGGTAGGCACATCCTCGACTGGGTAAACCTACTAGCGCCCGGGGAAGGCGAAAGTGTCAGAAAAAGCACAGATCGAGAAATCAGAAAGCATCTATACGTCTCGCCCATACCGAAGAACATGCACCCCGTACACGACGAGGGGAGGAGGAAAAGCAGAGCTAAGCACCTCGCTAACAAACTGGACAAACTCCCGCCGGGATCGGTCGCCTACACCGATGCAGCGATCGGGAAAGAAGGCGACGTAACCTCGGCCGCCCTATTAGACACTGGGATCGCCATAGGAATAGAAAGAAACCGAGATCTACCGCCGGTAGAGGCGGAGGAGATTGCAATAGCCATTGCGATTGCACGACCAGGCGTGAAACACGTAATCAGCAATAGCAAAGCGGATGTTAGAAATTTTAGCAAGGGTAGAGTCAGCAATCGTGCTGCAAAACTTCTGAACGAGTCGTCTCTCGCCGAAAGCGTGACCGTAATCTGGACCCCAGCACACGCCGGTCTCGCCGGTAACGAGGCTGTGCCCACATGCTCGCCCGCTCCTCGCTACCTCGGGGTGCTGCGGACGCCTCCACAACATCTAAAACCAAAGAATGTATTGGTACCTTTAGGGATGTAACCGACAACCTGAAGAAAGACCGGAGGATATATCCGCCACCGGTTAGATCCCTGAGCAAGAAGGAATCGTACGACTGGAGAAGACTCCAAGCTCGAAATTTCTTTTCGCCCCTGTGGAGGAGTTGGACGGGTGCCAGAGGGCGCAAGAGGGACGGTGCAGAAACCGAAATTTGTAAATTTTGTAGCCATGTGGCAACATTAGATCATATAATATGGAGATGCGTTCGTGCCCCAGGGCGCAACGCGATTAAAACTAGCGATGAATGGGAGACCACGCTAAGAAGCTCCGACGAAAAAACGCAGCGATTCGCCGTCCACCTGGCGGCCGAGGCTGAAGACCTCTTCTCCTAGACGAGGCCGGGTGTCCTTTGGCCGCGGTGCGACAGACTGCCTCCCCGGACGCCTGCGTGTGGACCCGTAGGTGGCTGCTGCACCATATTCGACGGAAATAAATGTTCTTCCTCCTCCTCCTGAGGAAGGGTGTCCAGAAGAGCGAAGGCCTGTATGTGTTCTTCAGTGTTAAGACGAATAAGCCACAGTGCCCACTAAGAGCTATAGTTACTGAACGAAATTCCTGGCAAGCTGAAGTCAGCAAATTTCTGCATCGTCACCTCAGTACGCTTCAAATTGAAGATCCGTACAAAGTGAGCAGTGCGGTCCAAGTGGTGGAAGTGCTGCGGGAAGACCCGCGTGGAGCGAACAATGGCTTCTCGGTGGACATTGAGGAACTGTTCTACTCGGTGCCGCACGACGAACGCCTTCTTGCAGTCCGGGAGAGCATTGCTATGTCTGGTAGTGTCGCCTTTCAAGTGGTGGAAGTGCTGCGGGAAGACCCGCGTGGAGCGAACAATGGCTTCTCGGTGGACATTGAGGAACTGTTCTACTCGGTGCCGCACGACGAACTCCTTCTTGCAGTCCGGGAGAGCATTGCTATGTCTGGTAGTGTCGCCTTTCAGAACGAGTGCGGCCTCACCGTGGAGGCGTTTTTAGAATTGCTGACGTTTTACCTCAATTCTACTATTGTTAGCTTTGAGAAAAAATGTTATGTCCAAAAACGCGGAATTTGTATCGGCTCTTGTGTAGCTCCTGTTTAGTGCGAAATCTTTCTAGCTAAATTTGGTCGTGAGTTAAGCCAGAATGTGAGTAATGATTGTGTGGCGCATGTTTTCAGATTTGTTGACGACTTCCTGGTCCTTTTACATCTAAGGGATGATAATATTGACTTTGTTGCTGACTCGGTCCTGGGGCGGTTTTTCGCCGTTACCAGTTCCATGAATTTTACCTTTGAATTAGCACAAAATATTTCACTTCAGTTTTTAGATCTAAGAGGGTCATGTTAAAGCACAGTCTCAGTTTTTAGATCTAAGACTGTGCTTTAACATGACAAAACATGACAAGCCACATTTGTTGGGCTTATAAACCACGCACAAAGAAGACCCCTCTACCTTATCATTCCTCACATTCTAAGCTCTTTAAACGTGGTATTTTCTCATTGTCTTTTAAATCCGCTCTGTCTAAGTCCTGTGTTCACCAAGTGGAACCAAGTTTCGCACTTCAGGCCGAACGCCTCCAGGATGCTGGCTATTCTGTTTCTCTGCTGACGGCAGTCGCGGAAAGCTTACTTAAGCCGCTACGGAAGTATGAAAAGAGCGAACCTGCACTCAGCACTGCCTCTGATATTAGACAGAAAAAGAAATACGTGGTGGTGCCTTACGTTCACCGCGTAACGCACAACCTAAAGAGAATAGCGGGTAAGTTCGATGTAGACGTTGCTTCCACGGCACCTCGAAAACTGTCTAGTCTGTGCGCTCTGACGAGCCTAAGCCACCAGAAAGCGGCATGTAGTGTAAAGCATGTAACAAAGTTCGTTGCCTGTAAGATGGGTGTTGTGTATGAAGTCCCTCTAAGATGTGGCCGCGCCTATATAGGCCAGACTGGCCGATGTCTAAATGAGCGCTTAAGGGAACATGCTGCATCGTTTAAATCGTCCCAATCTAATAACCTTCCTAGGCATTGTTTAAGTTGCAAATGCCATCCACTTTTCGGGCAAACAAAAGTTCTTGGTCGGTCTAAGGTGCAATTAGCAAGAGAGCTTCTTGAGGCGTCATTCATCCATAGATTAGAAACCGATAAGTGCGTAAGTGAAACGTCGGTTGTTCTGTTCAAAAAGGAAGCATCGTTTTTAAATGCTGTGTAAGTTTTTTTGTATGCTTCCGGCATTTCTTCTTTATTTGTTCTGTTTTATCTGCCTTTGGGTGGCCCTAGATTATCTTGGATTATCTTTCCAGTCATGCAAATTCAGCACTTTATGGAGAATGCGCACATATTTTTCCTCGAGTTCGTACACTTCCCCTTCCAATTTTCAGTTGTAAGTTAACGCTCATCCTGTGTCCCTCTCAAGTCCTTGTCCGTTCCGCGCTAAGCCTCCTAGTAATCATGTACGTCACTTTTGATTGCGTCGTAGCCACGCAACTTGTTCTGAATGCGTCGACGACAGAAGCGGGATATATGTCCTCAGATTCTACAGTAGTAGCACACTGGGCGAGAGGGGCGCCAAGGTGCGTAATAGGGTGGCGTAGGCTGAGCCGTCGTCACGGCGTTGATGTGGTTGTAGGGCGGTGCCAGTTGGGGCGGCGGAACAAAAGGAGGGGGTGAAGCTGCAACGTGTGCGTAAGTCGATGCTGGGCGGGGTTCAGGAGGGTCGGATGCCATATGTCGGGTGATTGTTGCCAGCTCATCTTTAATGATGTTGCGGAGACCAGCGTCATTAGAAGGTACCGAAGAATGATCGCGCCCGTGTCGACAGACAGGCTTGAGGGCTTGGAGCTCCTCCCGGATGATGGCTCGAATCAGTGCCCGCAGATTCAGGTCAGCAGAGGTAGGGCCAGTAGCAATGCCGGGCTGCAATCGGGAGGACTGCAGCTGGTCGATACGTTGGCAGGTCGCAATAATGGCGTCAAGAGTAGAAAGATTCTGGGCAATCAGGGTGTTATAAGCCACAAAATTAATTCCTTTCAAGATGTGGCGTACGCGTTCAGGTTCCGGCAATGTGGGACTAATACGCCGGCAAAGTGCAAGTATGGCCTTTATGTAAGACGCGTACGACTCATCGGGACCTTGGAGCCGAGAGGCGAGCTTGTTCTTCGCGACCTCAGTCCGAACGGCTGGGTCCGCGAAATATTGGCGGAACTGCTGCTTGAATGTGGTCCAGTTGGTGGTGTGGGGTTCGCGGTTAATAAACAAGGTTCTGGCGACCTCAATGAGGTAGAAAGAAACATTCAGAAATTTTAGAGCATCGTCCCACCGGTTGTAGTTACTGCAGCGTTCATAGGTGTCCAGCCAGTCATCAACGTCTTCATCGCGACGACCAGCGAACAGCGGCGGGTCGCGTTGTCGTGTGGGCACAGTCGAAGGGGGTGGTGCAGCCGAGGTAGAGGGTCCTGCCGATTCGTGGGTACTCTCGGTCGACATAACGATGGTGGTAGCGGTAAACAGCGACCGGAACGTAGCTCCAGCGAGAGGCAGGGCACAAAACAGCAAGGGGATCAAGTCTCACCTCCACCACTTGTGGAAGAAGGCCGAGTCGAGGCGGCAAGGTCGAGACGGCAAGGCAAGGGATGCCGTGTCTGGCGTTTATTCCGATAACCAAAAAACCCAAGCGCGTGCCGGAGCCGGCGCCGCGGGACGATGATAATGGTATGTACAAGAGGAAGAAGCAGATCATGGTATGTACAAATGAAAGAATATCCGTGGAGGGCTCGCAATATATATATATATATATATATATATATATATATATATATATATATATATATATATATATATATATATATATATATATACTTTTGCATACACGCACTGCTGTATACCACGATATTCTCCTTGCTAAGCTTCAAAAATAAAGTAAAATCGCATGCTCTTCTCGAGTCGTACTTACAGGATAGGCCGCATTATATGGTATATTTTTTTGTTTTCACGTAGCGTCAGCGGTTGGTGTCTTGTCTCAATTAAGATATATTTTACCAGAAAACCTTAATATTATGCTGTATAATTCAATACTGCCTTCTTTACTGAAATACTATGTCGCTTGCCTAGGAAAACTACACTTGCTCCAGAAAAGAGCCTTGCGATGTATAGCTAATTTTACATACCGCTCTCCTTCTAGTCAGTTTTTTTTATGCTATGACATTGCTCCTACTTTCGAAATGCATACTAAGAGTATACTGTTTTACTGCAGACCTATAAAATATGGTAATAACCACAACCTGAATGATTCAATCCGTCACACCCGACATCATGAAACATGAAATGTTCCCACACCCCGGGCGAACTATATGTGCATTATTTATCATACACCCTCCCAGTTTTGTTAAATGTATTGGAAGAAGCACCCTTTGATCCGTCTGGCCAATTCAATGCTGAAATAAATTGCCTTGGTCACATTTGCGTACGTGATTTGCGTAAAATGCTTCATTATTCTGTCATTTTACTTTTGATTTTTTGTTTGTGTATTTTTACTTAGTTACTTCCGCAACTGCTCTACACTAAGTGAATCCAAATGTCTTTACAATACTTGTGCTTTTGTGGCCTCTAGAATAATACAATAGTCGTACTTGTTAGAATGCCGACTTGTAAGATGCTTGGGCCCACGTCCAGCCCACGTAGGCCTTTAGTCCAGCCTCCTCATGTTGAAAGGAAATGAAAGAAATGAATTTAAATATAAAAACAGACGGGCAGTGAAAATACAGTTATTATCATTAGTTAGACAAAGAGTGGCATGACGGAAATTTCACTCGCCTGTTTTGTATTAAATGTGCTTAATTCGTAATTTGTTTAGCAATGATGGCAAGTTCTGTGTAAATGACTGCAATATATATCTTGTACGTTTACATGATATCAACCATGTTTCAGGTCCACGGGTGCGGGAATCACTTTTCTGTTCTTGAAAGTGCAAAAAAGAACTTTATATGTCTCTAACGTTTCATCGAAAAATAAGTATGAGTAGATAGATGGAACTCTTAAGAGTTTTTTTGACGCTTACTATGTTGTATCGCGTAAACAGGGGTACAGACGAATGTAAATAGGACACGTTTGCAATAGAGCGAAGTGATTTCTCTTGAAGAAGGAGCACGGTTTGAATATTTGTTTATGTGTTTGTAGCAGAAATCAGTGTACAGTAATGTAAGGGAACAATGCATGACAAGTTTGAAGTTTTGCTCTTTCTGGAAGTAATCTGTGGCATCGGGCTAGTTCGCCAACCGCTCCTGAGAGTGTATTTAATACTCATTGAATGTGATGATTCCATGACATGTCAGCAGCGAATTTCGCACACAGAACTGTAAGCGCCTTAACAATTTCTATGGGTGCGTTTCCAAGAACCAACCCTTCTTCAATCTGTGCTTGCTTTCCTTGAGTCATGAGTAGAATGCATTTGAAATGATTGTGATGTATATTTAAGCAGTTTTTATTTGACCTGTCCCAAACCACTGTATACCCTTTTTTCAGTTCTCTTACTATTTTGCCTACATTTCTACCAGTTAAAGATATGCTCATGTTATCGGCGTAAACAGGTATCCTTCACGGTTTCTTGTCTGCACGATATTGTTGACATACATTTTCAAAAGAAAGGAGCTCAAAAAGCTTAAAACAAAAACGAGAAAGACACTGGAGGTTAGCATAGGCGACTCTGATCTGAACATCTCTGAATTTGCTTCGCTGTACTAGGCGAAACAATAATTTTGAACCATGGGGGTCCAAGCTAACTTAGACCGTCATGGTTCGTATACAGACAGCATTAATACCCGAGAAAGTAGCAGGAGGGACAGCGGCCGATATAGCTCAGTTGGAAGAGCACTGAACGCGATATTCGGAGGTCGTGGGTTCGGTCCCCACCATCGGCACGCTGTTTTTTCTTCTACTCTGTGTTTAATTATCATTCCCCTCAGCAGATTACATTACTCATTTCTGTGATTATCAAAGCAAAAATTAAAAAAAAAGACATAAAACATAATCCCCAATGCTTTCCTTCGCCTCGCCGACTATTGGCTTCTTTCCTTCATGTATTATAACGAGCACCCTCATTTCCCCTTCATTTATCTGCTTGTAGATTACGGGGGTCTCGGTTCTGGCAGTCTTGAAGCCATAGGTAGCGTAAGATGGTTCTAGTACAGCTTTCACCCTCGCTCTTGATCACGTTCTACGTGACGCTGGCGGAATCACAGGACATTCCACGTCCGCCGCTATGGTTGAGGGTGGCGCTGGTGAACACTCTCAAGGCTCGCATATACAGACAACATTAGTACCCGAGAAAGTAGCAGGGGCGACAGCGGCCGATGTAGCTCAGTTGGAAGAGCACCGGATGCGATATTCGGAGGTCGTGGGTTCGGTCCCCACCATCGGCACGTTGTTTTTTCTCCTACTTTGTGTTTAATTATCTTTCCCCTAAGCAGATTACATTACTCATTTCTGTGATTATCCAAGCAAAAATTAAAAAAAAAAAGACATAAACATAATCCCCAATTCTTCCCTTGGCCTCGCCGACTGTTAGCTTCTTTCCTTCATGTATTATAACGAGCACCCTCATTTCCCCTTCATTTATCTGCTTGTAGCTTACGGGGGTCTCGGTTCTGGCAGTCTTGAAGCCATACGTAGCATAAGAGGGTTCTAGCACAGCTTTCACCCTCGCTCTTGATCACGTTCTACGTGACGCTGGCGGTATCACAGGACGTTCCACGTCCGCCGCTATGGTTGAGGGTGGCGCTGGTGAACACTCTCAAGGTTCGTGTACAGAGAACATTAATACCCGAGAAAGTAGCAGGGGGGACAGCGGCCGATGTAGCTCAGTTGGAAGAGCATCGGATGCGATATTCGGAGGTCGTTGGTTCGGTCCCCACCATCGGCACGTTATTTTTTCTTCTACTTTGTGTTTAATTATCTTTCCCCTAAGCAGATTACGTTACTCATTTCTGTGATTATCCAAGCAAAAATAAAAAAAAAAAGACATAAAACGTAATCCCCAATGCTTTCCTTGGCCTCGCCGACTGTTGGCTTCTTTCCTTCATATATATATATATATATATATATATATATATATATATATATATATATATATATTCTAAGGAAGAAGATGATACAGCGCCGAAGCTAACGACGATGAGGACGCCGATTAACTGGCGCACGCACTGGAAGCCCGGACTGTCTTGTTCGGACGATATTGTGCTTTGCTTTCTTTCTCACTCACCAGTGGCCAAGGGTCTGCAAGCCCCAGGTTGTTTTTACGCAGAGCATTCAAACTAACATTGGTGTGGACCTTGCTTCTATATGTCCTATTGGTTGCTCAACGTCCTTTGTGGATATAAATTATGATTCTATATTTCCATCTAATGTGAGGCACTTACACTCAAGTCTAATATCCAGTCTCCTATGTGAACACCTTGAAAAGTTTCCTGATCACACTGTAATTGCCACTGATGCGTCTGTGATTGCGCACAAAGCTGCGATTGGAATGTTTTCGGAGTTTCCCGTGTCCCGGATTACACACCGATATTTCTCGCAGAGTTTATGGCAATTGGGCTAGCGCTACTAAAAGTTCCCTGCAGTCAATCAAAAATAATTTTTCTATCAAACTCTCTTTCTCTTTTGTTGTCACTGGAGTCAGCACGGGATGCTCTGTTGAGCCGCTCACTAAAGTATTTCATACCGGGGTGGGTGAAAGAAATACGTTTCATCTGGGTCCCCGGACACAGCGGTCTTTTCCAGAACAAAGCGGCAGATTTCCTGGCTAAATCAGCTCTTGATGCATCTGTTTCTTGTACCATCCCTAATATCACCATTTTTGGAATGTCCCGTTTCCAGTGATATCAATACCTAGCCGCTACATGCAATGATTCTTTGCTATCTACAGCCGAATACCTGCATCTCATATACTCATGGAAAGTTTGAGCATGTAAATCACGGCAGTGTGAGGTAACGATGACTCTCCTGAGATGCAGGATTCCTCTCCTAAATCTTTATTTATGTGGATGCGGGATCAGCCCCACAAACCTTTGTGAGGCTTGTGAGGCTCGCGGTGAAATTGAAAATATTGATCACTTCCTTCTCGCTTGCTGAAGGTTTTCACATCAGAGGAGGGTGCATTTAGAAACTCCAATTGCATGCTTGGAATTTACGTTGTCGGTCCCGCTTCTACTCTCCTTCGGTGCGAGTGCGAAAGGATTTGCGTTGCCTCAAATTTGTCAGTACTTACATAATTACATCACAGCTACGGACAGATTCCCTTGCTAACTGCATTCCAAATTTACAAAACTCCAAATTTTTGCTTCATATTTTTTCATTCAATAACTTTTGTGATCTTATATCTTATGTTTTTGTTTAGTTGTCAGTTACTTTAATACACTAATTTAGTTTGTGTAGGACATTTGGCAGTCCGCACTGAACCCTGGCCAATCCCCCTTCGTGGGTATGTGCCAAATATCAAGGAAGAAGAAGAAGCCCCCAATAAACCCTTCTTCATTTGGTGGAAAATGCCGCGGTGAGACTCTTGCACGATCACCGTGGAGCTCCGCAGCTGTACGATACCTATGGCGACAAACGAGGTAGGCCAACAGCCAGTGGCAGCCCCTTCGCAGTCCATCGCATTCTCCGGTGCCATTCGGCAGCGAGACCCCGCAGTTTTCAGCGGGCAGGGCGACCAGGACGTTGAAGATTGGTTGGCCTCGTACGAGCGGGTGAGTCGTCATAGCAACTGGGATGACCGCATGATCAACAATGTCACCTTCTACCGGAGTGACGTTGCTAACCTCTGGTATCGAAATCTTGAGGCCGACATGCCAAATTGAGCCAACTTCAAGGCAAAGTTCACGGACGTTTTCGGTCGACCCGCAGTGCGGAAACTACGCGCTGAAGAAGCCTTCCGGGTACGAGCTCAGCATGAAGGGGAAACATTCACGAGCTACATTGAAGACGTCATGGATTTATGTAAGCTTGTCGAACTGTCTATGGATGAGGCTGCCAAGATAAAGTACATAATGAAGGACATTAATGTAGATGCATTTCACATGCTGTGGGCTAAGAGCCCAACCACAGTAGCCTCATTATACAATCTTTGCCAGAGTTTCGATGAAATGCTCAAGCAACATCTCTGCACTCGTCGCTCTCCCGCACCTGCTGCGTCCATCTCTGTCCTGGCTGTGAGCAGCGACCTTTTGGCTCACATCAAAGACTTCGTTCGAGATGAGGTCTCCCTACAGCTTGGGCTTTTGTCTGGCCCACGCCCGTCATCTACAGCCCAGCTGCTTACCCCTTCTATCCGACAAACCGTCACGCAGGAGGTTGCCGATGCCCTTCCCAGTTTCGGCCAGCCAGCGCCTGTCACACCTCATGCCGACCCTGTTCCACTGCAGCCCACACCTCTTGCTGCACCATTGTGTTATAGCCCCCCTGTTGTCGTGCCGCCTCTACCTGTGCAAGTACAGATGCCTCCCACGTATGCACAAGTTACCGCCCGCCCACCGCCGCCACAGTCCTTTGCGTACGTGCCGACTATGGCGCCACCGTCGGTCGCCCCACGGTTCCGATCAACGACGCCTCCCTACAATCCTTGGCGCACGAATGACATGACAACTGGCCTATTTGCTATGCCTGCGGTATTCCAGGCCACGTCGCTCACCTGTGCCGTCGTACTCTGCGCTCTGCCCCTGCACGCACTATGGCTGACTGCAATTATCAGTACGACACCTTGCGCCTACCTTCGATTACATTTCAAGAGCAGCCGCACAGCTCATTGGGCCGCCAGAACATTCCATTGCACCGCTCGCCGTCCCCTCGCCGTCGGTCCGTGTCTCCTATGTGGCGTCGAAGCGTGACACAAGACTCGGAAAACTAGCAGCCGCAGTTCCTGGGGCATGAACTGCGCACATTTCGCCTACCACAAGTCCTCGTCTGTCTCCGCAGAACGTTTTCGAAGTTTTTGTCGACGGTATTCGGACCCTTGCACTCGTCGATACCGAGGCCACTCTGTCAGTCAGCAGCGAAAGTTTTTCATAAAGTCGCTTCATAAAGTCACCAGACCAAGCAGCAGACGGACGAATGGAATCGGCGCTGGTGGTACGAAGAGAAAGTCCAGAAGGCGGGACTTTCTCTTCGTACCACCAGCGCCGATTCAGTTCGTCCGTCTGCTGCTTGCACAGCGCGTGTAGTTATCGCGGACGTCTTATACGTCGTCGAGTTTTTAGTGCTTGCGTCATGCTCGCATGACTTAATTCTTGGCTGGGATTTCCTTTCCCACCACAATGCTGTTATTGACTGCGCCCGCGCCCACGTCGCCTTCTCTGCGCTCTGTGATGCGGTTCTTGACCAGTCGCCGTCATTTTCTTGCGCCAAACGTGTTGTCGCTGACGACACCGACATTCCGCCCAACTGTGCTGTGATTGTTCCCGTGTGTGTACCCTTTTGTTTCGATGCGACTGTTCTTTTTGCGCCTTCTCCCATGTTCGCCTCTCGTCGTCACCTCCTTCTTTCCTTTGCTATCAACGATATTAACTGCGGTGCCGCTGACATTGTTGTTGCGAATGCCTCCACCACTGTGGTCCCGCTACTTCGTGGAGAATGTCTTGGCCATATTGAAGTTGCTGACCTCATCTCGCCGTTTGAGGTTGATGGGTATCTACCACAGAGTGCCCATGTAGCCTCCCTAACGCCGATTACTGAGTCCTCCGATATACTAGTTGGGACCTTTTTCAATCGTCTGTGGCCAGTGACCTTGACCCGACTCACCGTGAACAACTGTTTGCTCTTCTCAACTAGTTCCGTTCTTCGTTTGACGCTCAGGCGACTTCCTTGGGCCGTGAAACAGATTGTTCACCTCTTCGACACTGGCAGTCATGCCCGTCTTCGTCAGCGTCCTTACCGTGTTTCGCCTACGGAGCGCCGTGTTATTGCTGACCAAGTCGACGACATGCTACAACGTGGCGTACTTCAGCCTTCATCTAGTCCGTGGTCGTCTCCCGTGGTACTTGTGAAAAAGAAGGATGGCTCCATAAGATTTTGCGTTGACTACCGCCGTCTTAACAAAATTACTCGTAAAGACGTATATCCACTACCCCGCATTGACGACGCCATCGATTGTTTACAAGGAGCCGAGTTCTTTTCGTCCCTGGACCTGCGTTCTGGCTATTGGCAAGTCCCTATGGCTGAGTCTGACCGACCCAAGACATCCTTTGTTACCCCTGATGAACTATACGAGTTCACTGTGATGCCGTTTGGTGTTTGCAACGCTCTTTCTACGTTTGAGTGAATGATGGACAACATATTACGACGCCTCAAGTGGAACATTTGTCTGTTATTTGGATTACATCGTCGTTTTCTCTCCCGATTTTCCGACGCACCTCGTGCGCTTGCACCAAATCCTGAGCTCTCTCACTGGCGCCGGTGTCCAACTTGTCTCACTGGCGCCGGTCTCCAACTTAACCCGAAGAAATGTCATTTTGGCGCCCGCAAGCTGACAATATTGGGTCATGTCGTGTCTAAAGATGGCGTCCTGCCTGATCCGGACAAACTACGTGCGGTCACTGAAATCCCGATACCGACGTCTGTTAAAGAGCTGCGCAGCTTCGTTGGCCTATGCTCATATTTTTGTCGTTTTGTCCGCAATTTCGCTACCATCATTGCACCGCTTATAACATTGCTAAATGGTCCCGCCAACTTCTCTACATGGACCCCACTCTGCGACGACGCTTTCACTACGCTCCGACGTCTACTAACTTCACCGCCCATTCTCCGCCATTACGACCCATCGGCTCCTACACAGGTGCACACTGACGCCAGCGGCATCGGCCTCGGTGCTGTCCTCGCTGAACACAAACAAGGCTTTTCCGAATATGTGGTTGCTTACGCTAGCCGAGCGCTAACGAAAGCTGTATCCAACTACACCGTCACAGAAAAGGAGTGTCTTGCAATGGTGTGGGCCTTAACAAAGTTTCGCCCTTGCTTATATGGCCGCCGCTTCAACGTCATCCCCGACCACCATGCCCTCTGCTGATTGGCTTCCCTGAAAGACCCTTCTGGGCGCCTTGGCCGCTGGGTTCTTCGCCTTAAAGACATTGACGTGATATATCGATCGGGACGCAAACACTCCGACGCTGACGCCTTGTCGTGCTCGCCGCTGCCTTCTCCTGCCCCCTCGCACTCGATATCCGAAGCCTCCGTTGCAGCCCTTACTTCCGACGACCTGCCTTTTGAACAACGCCAGGATTCCTGTATATCTTCGCTCCTAGACGTCCTCACCGCGTCCTCGACGTCTTCATTCCCGCGAGCCCTTCGTCGCCAAACTTCCCATTTTACGATCCGGGGTGGTCTGTTGTATCGCAAAAGCTATCGCCCGGATGGTTGCAAATGGCTCTTGGTCATTCCTCGCCATCTTCGTACAGAAATTGGTGCCCATCACCATGCCGACCTGCAAAGCGCACATGCTAACCTGTTGAAGACATACGAGCGTCTTCGCTAGCGGTACTACTGGCGGGGGATGTACAACTTTGTCCGCCGCTATATTCGGTCCTGTACTGCTTGTCAGCAGCGGAAGTCGTCTCCGCGCCACTCCGCCGGCCCATTACAGCCATTGCCTTGTCCAGCGCGACCCTTCGATTGTGTCGGCATCGACCTCTATGGCCCCCTTCTATCTTCGACATCAGGCAATCGCTGTATAATAGTCGCCGTGGATCACCTCACTCGCTACGCGGAGACTGCAGCCCTGCCTACGGCTAGTGCTCGTGACGTCGCCTCCTTCATCCTGCGTCACTTCCTTCTACGTCACGGGGCTCCTCGTGAACTTCTCAGTGACCGCGACCTCGTCTTCCTATCTCAAGTGGTCAACGAGCTGTTGAAGCTTGCCAAACAATATATCGAACCACCACTGCTTACCAACCTCAAACCAACGGCCTCACAGAAAGGTTTAACCGAACTCTTGGTGACATGCTCGCCATGTACGTTTCTTCTGACGCGTCTAATTGGGATCAGGTGCTTCCGTACATCACCTATGCCTATAACACAGCGTCTCAGGCAACGACTGGATTTTCCTTATTCTTTCTCCTATATGGTCGTGAGCCTTCCTGTCTACTGGACACCCTACTCCTTAACACCCCGACAGTTCAGAGTACACTTGTCTTTCTGCTGTTGCCCGTAATGCTGAGCAGTGCCGTCAGCTGGCTCGCTCATTCACGCCGGACATTCAAGATCTTCGCCGACATGAGAGCAATCACGGAAAGCCCGCTGCGGACTTTCCTACCAACAACCTCATTTGGCTATGTGTTCCGGCTGATTCCAAATTCTCTGCAAAGTATAATGCCCCTTTTCGTGTATTAGAGTGTACATAACCAGTTAACTACGTCGTGGAGCCGACAACGCCTTCTTGAGACCACCGTGGTCGCGGACGAGAAGATGTTCACGTCAGTGGACTTAAGCCATACTACGATTCCCTTATCATACCCTCGCCCTAAGTCGCCAGGATGGCTCCCTCTTTCCTCCGGGCAATTGTAAGGAAGAAGATAACACAGCTCCGAAGCTAACGACGATGAGGACGCCGATCAGATGGCGCGTGCACTCGAAGCTCGGACTGTCTTGTTCGGACGATATTGTGCTTCGCTCTACGATCGTCTTATGTCACCGGTCGCCGTCTCAAGTTCTCCGAATAGCCCCCAATGAACTCCTCTTCAATATATATATATATATATATATATATATATATATATATATATATATATATATATATATATATATATATATATATACATATATATATATATATATATATATTGTAAAAGAAGGCTAGGTCGAGACGGCGAGGTCGTGACGGCAAGGACAGCGAAGCCTTGTCTAGCGTTTTTAATCCGATCACGAACCGAGGTGCGCGCCGGAGCCTGCGCCGCGGGACGATGATGATGGTATGTACAAATGAAAGAAGGTCCACAGAAGGCTCACAATATATATATATATATATATATATATATATATATATATATATATATACCTTGCCAAAGGCCGGACCCCGGCCGAAACGTCGGAATGAAGTGTTTTTTCTACCGTGTGTCACCTACTTTAAGTCTCTCTCTCTCTCTATATATATATATATATATATATATATATATAGCGTAAGGTGTTTATTGGGGTACGAAGACCGTAAGCAACGTCCGCAAACGAAAGCGACGGGGGTAGCGTTCGAATCAACAGTGCAGTGCTGGCTCCGGCTCCACTTCGTCTACCTCCTCGGGTTGTCGCGCGCGAGCTGATGGCGATCGGGATTACTACAATACCCCCCGGCGGAAAAGGAGCCATCCTGGCGACTCATGGTGAGGAAAGGGTAGGGGGATCATAATACGGCTTGAGGCGGTCGACATGTACAGTTTCTCGGCCGCGGCGGCGGTGATCTGGAGATGGGTTCAAGGGCTCTACTACGTAATTGACGGGAGAATGCGGTAAGGTCCATGATAGCGCGATAAGAGTTTGGATGAGAGGCCGGGTGCAGAGGAAGGCACCCAGAGCCAAACAAGGGCACCTGAGGGATATAAAGGCGCTGGATTTGTAGGGTCCCGGTTAGGCTTTTGTTGAGCCTGGTTCTCCGTTGTGAAGGAGCGCGCCAATTGTCGGCATTCTTCGGCAAATGTGTGCGCTTCAGACAGCAGAGTGGTCTCTGAAGCGACAGGGTGGTAGGGCAGGATAGTATCCATGGTAGACATGGGTTCACGACCATATAAAAGAAAGAAGGGGGAGAACCCAGTCGTAGTCTGCGTAGCCGTATTGTAGGCGTACGTTACGAAAGGCAGCACTTGGTCCCAATTAGAGTGAGCGCTATCAACGTACATGGCTAGCATGTCACTAAGAGTGCGATTAAATTGCTCAGTCATGCCGTTCGTTTGGGGGTGATACGCTGTGGTACTCCGGTGAATGATCTGGCACTGTTTGAGGAGGGCTTCGACAGTGTCGAAAAGAAACGCACGTCCGCGGTCACTGATCAATTCTTTCGGTGCGCCGTGACGAAGAACGAGGCGATGCAGAATGAACGAAGCAACATCCCGTGCTGTGGCAGACTGCAAGGCCGATGTTTCCACGTAACGGGTTAGGTGGTCAACGGCTACGATGACCCAGCGATTGTTAGCCGACGTTGTCGGAAGCGGGCCATACAGATCGATACCGACACGGTCAAAAGGGCGGCTGGAGCAAGGCAATGGCTGCAACGGAGCGGCTGGCTGAGGGGATGGATTCTTGCGACGTTGGCAGGCGGTACAGGATCGGATGTACTGACGAATGAAGCGGTACATGCCGCGCCAGTAATATCTCATACGCAGGCGAGAATAGGTTTTCATGACACCTGCATGGCCGCATTGGGGATCGGCGTGGAAAGAGGCGCAGATTTCAGCACGGAGATGTCGCGGAATCACGAGAAGCCACTTTCGCCCTGTAGGATGGTAATTGCGCCGGTATAAAAGTCCATCATGAGTGGCGAAGTGGTGGGCCTGACGACGAAGTGCATGTGACGGAGACAGCTCTGCGGGCGTAGACAGGAATGTTAAGAGGGAGAATATCCATGGATCCTTCTGCTGCTCAGATTTCATGTTGGTAATGTTGAGCGGCGTCATATCGTAGGCACAAACGAAGCCAGCCGTCGAGTCGTTATGAAGCGGTGAACGGGAAAGGGCATCAGCGTCGGTGTGCTTGCGTCCAGATCGATAGAGGACGTGGATATTGTACTCCTGAAGACGTAACGCCCAGCGGGTGAGGCGGCCGGAGGGGTCTTTGAGGGAGGATAGCCAACAGAGCGCGTGGTGGTCGGTAACAACGTAGAATGGGCGACCGTAAATATAAGGACGAAACTTGGTAATGGCCCATATGATGGCCAGACACTCCTTTTCGGTCACATAATAGTTCGATTCCGCTTTCGTGAGGGTACGACTAGCGTACGCGACGACATACTCGGTATATGCAGGTTTCTGTTGAGCAAGAACAGCACCCAGACCTACGCCGCCTGCATCAGTGTGTATTTCGGTCGAGCAGGCAGGGTCAAAATGGCGAAGTATAGGGGGAGAGACCAGTAGACGGCATAGTGTACTGAACGCAGCAGCACAGGCTGGTGACCAAGAGGAGAGGTTCGGGCCTCCGGCGAGAAGTTGCGTTAAAGGGGCGATGATACTGGCGAAGTTGCGGATAAAACGGCGGAAATACGAACATAGACCGATAAAACTGCGAAGTTCTTTCAAGGTTGGGGGCTTGGGAAAGTCTGCGACGGCACGAAGTTTGGTAGGATCCGGTTGAACGCCATCCTTGGATATGACATGACCAAGTATTGTGAGCTTGGTAGCGGCGAAGTGACATTTCTTCAAGTTGAGCTGTAGGCCGGCTTCAGTAAGGCACGTAAGGACACGCTGAAGGCGCAGAAGGTGGGAAGGGAAATCTTTCGAGAAAACGACAATGCCATCTAGATAACAAAGGCACGTTTCCCATTTGAGCCCACTGAGAATGTTATCCATCATTCTCTCAAAGGTGGCGGGGACGTTGCACAGTCCGAACGGCATCACATTGAATTCATACAAGCCATCGGGAGTGATGAAGGCTGTTTTCGGGCGGTCAGGAGAAGCCATCGGTACTTGCCAATAGCCAGAGCGCAAATCTAGCGACGACGAGAACTCCGCTCCTTGCAAACAATCAGCGCGTCATCAATTCGTGGTAGTGGGTAAATATCTTTGCGGGTTATCTTATTCAGACGCCGGTAGTCCACACAGAAGCGGATCGTGCCATCTTTCTTCGTCATCAACACTACGGGGGAGGCCCAAGGGCTATGAGATGGTCGTATGATGCCCCGTTGAAGCATATCGGCGACATTGTCACGAATGATGCGGCGCTCAGTGGGCGACACGCGATATGGTCGCTACCGCAGGGGAGCATGAGGACCAGTGTCAATTGCATGAGAAACGGTCAAGGCGCGGCCCAAGGAAGGCTGGGACACGTCAAAAGACGCACTGAAGCGCTGAAGGAGGGCAATTATTTGGTTCCGTTGGACGGACGGAAGGTCGGTCGCGATAGCTCGATGAAGGCCGTCGACAGGAAGCTCATCACTCGTTGCAGCACAAGACGTCAGGGCAGCGACGTGAGGAAAAAGTTCAGGTTCGGAGAACATGTAAGTGCGATCAGGGTCCAGCTCTTCAATGTAGCCGAGGCACTCCCCGCGAAGAACAGCCGTAGGGCAGGGAAAAGGGTTGGAAGCATAGATGATACAGCTGCCATCAGAAATCGTTAGAACGGCGAAGGGAAGAAGGAGGCGGTTATGGTGGGCGGAGGCGAGTTTGGGCGTAAAGAGAACAGGACTAGGGAGGGCAGATGTCGAAGTAAGGGGAACGAGAACAGAAGAAAAGGGAGGAATGTCGGTGTCTGCGGCTACAAGGAGTTTAGCAGGGCGCACAGGCGGGTCACACAGGGAAACATTACACACAGGGGAAAGCTCAACTTCAGCACGGGCACAATCAATCACAGCACTGTGAGTCGACAGAAAGTCGTAGGCGAGGATGATGTCGGGGGAGCAGTCGTAAAGCACCACCATCTCGACGAGACACGTAATGTCTTTGATGCAAATTCGTACCGTGCACGCTGCCACAGGGGTGATGCGCTCTCAACTGGCCGTACGAAGCGAAAAGGCAGAAAGCGGCGTCGCGACCTTGCGAATTTTGCGGCGAAGGGCATCACTAATTACGGAAACGGCAGCACCTGTATCCACCAGCGCAAGAACGCGAAAACCTTCTACGAACACTTCAATGACGTTGGCGGGAGGAGGCGGAGGACTTAACGAGTTCATCAAACGCGCAGTTCTTGCCTCCGGAACTGCGGCATTTAGTTTTCCCCTTGCGTAGGGCCCTGTCGCCGGAGCATTGGCGAAATGGAACGTCGGCGAGGCGAAGGCGAACGGCGTGTTGAGTACTGAGCCCGAGGTGGAGATGATTCAGAAGAGACGTTGCTCAAGGGCGGCTCGGGATCGTAGTGGTAATGACGGACTGTGTTCTCAGGAGGAAGCGGGCGCTGACGGCAAAGGCGAGCGACGTGACCCGGGAGCCCGCAAGCATAGCAAATTGGGCGATTGTCGGCGGTTCGCCATGGGTTCGTAATGCGGCGTCACTGTCGAGGGATTGGAGACTGAGGGGCCATGAAACGAGGTGGAACATAAAATGCAGGGCCGTTCTGGTAAGACGATGTAGGAAGCGGACCGCGCGTTCCAGCGGTTACTTGAGCGTAAGTGAGTGGGGCTTGCACAGGAGCGATGGGAACACTAGAAGGCAGCGCTTCGGCGACTTTCTCCTCGATAAATTGGCGGATAGCCGGCGAGATGGATGGCGCGTTGGCCGGCGCTAATTGCGAAGTGCACAGGTCGGCTGAACTGGATGGAGGAGGGGCAGCTGGCGTGCAACTTCTTCGCGGATGAAGTCTTGGATATTCTGCATTAATTGAGACTGTTCCGCAGATGGCGTAGCCAGTGCCAAGCCAGCAATGTCGGCAGGTGCAGCAGCCCGCCGCGTAGAAGCGCGTTGCTTTCGTAGCTCGTCAAACCTCTGGCACAGGGTTATAATGTCGGATACGGAAGTAGGGTCCCTGGCCGACATCATATAGTACGCATCATCAGTGAGACTTTTTAGAACATGGGTGACTCTTTCTTGCTCGGGCATAGACGGATTGACCCGCTTGCAGAGGTCAACCACGTCCTCAATGTAGCTGGTAAACGTTTCCTCGGGAAGTTGAAGCCGTGCATGGAGGCGTTGTTCGGCGCGGAGTTTACGTACCGCAGGACGGCCGAAGACATCCGCGAAGTTCTTCTTGAAGATAGACCACGTAGGAAGATCGGCTTCGTGGTTTCGAAACCACAGATTCGCTACGTCCGTGAGGTAGAAGAGGACGTTGCTCAGTTTGATGGAATCGTCCCAGCGGTTGTAAGTGCTGACGCGTTCGAAAGAGGCCAGCCAGTCGTCAACGTCATGGTCATCGGTACCACTGAACAAAGGTGGGTCACGGGGGCGTTGTGCCCCGGGACAGAAGATGGTGGCAGGAGTGGCAGGGATGGGCGCCGATGGTTGGCTGGGAGCGTCCTGCATGGTTGTGACCGAAGGCGGTAGCGTGCGGTTCCGAAGTTCCAGGGTGAAATTTGCGAGGAGGACTGGGGCGACGACCGAGATACCTCCGCCAAGTGTAAGGTGTTTATTGGGGTACCAAGACCGTAAGCAACGTCCGCAAACGAAAGCGACGGGGGTAGCGTTCGAATCAACAGTGCAGTGCAAACAAGGCTCCGGCTCCACTTCGTCTACCTCTTCGGGTTGGCGCGCGAGCTGATGACGATCGGGACTACTACAATATATATATATATATATATATTGAAACGGAGAACAAGCTGAGACGCGGTCGTTCATACGAACGCCCAGCTTTATTCTCTCTGCATCCTCTTCTGTTTCTCCGCTCCTGCGCTGTTCACTTCGTCGTTGCCTAGTACATCACACTCGGCCATGACATGCGTTCGTCCTTAAATGAGCACCACCATATAGCAGATATCGCATCTGCTGCACATGGCGTTTTTGTTTTTTTTTGGGGGGGGGCCTGTCCTCCTGCGTAGCCATGATGATATTCGCTCCGATAATCTTGGCTTATTGTCTGCTTCAGAGATTGACGCGTTGCTCTTTGTGCGGAACTCCTTGGGCAGTTGCCACTTGGGCGTTCTGCCGAGACCTTGATGATAGTCCTGGTCGTTTCTCCAATGCCAGTTATTTGCTGTTGGCTTGCTCTCCTTGCGTGGTATTCGATGCTTTTCCCTGATCTGGAACTGTCGTTGTGAGGCATCCGCAGTGGTCACAAACATTGAAGAAGCTTCACCAAAATACTTGTTGCTTTTACTTGTGGTAGACAAAGATTGAGAGGCTGTCAGTGTCCAGTGTGGACATAATGCGTGGGGGCATCGTGAAGCCCGTCGACAATGTACTGTTTGGCTGCAGATGCGGGCCACTCGATGTTGCAGGCAGGAAGAGGGCGGACCTTATCATAAATGTAAAATGCGACACCTTCCCCTGGAGCCTGGCGCCGTGCTCTCATCGTCGCGAATTTGGCGTCGTGCGCACTGGCCAGGGGTGCAAACGCGGCAAGAAGGGCTGAGGTCCAGGCCGTCCAAGTGGTGTAGCGGCGGCCTTCTTACTGGTGCCAGGCGCGGGCGGCACCACGGCGATAGTCCTCCGCTACGGTGAGCGTGGTGGCTGGAGACCAGGCGAATCGCTGGGCATCAGCGTCGACCACTTGAATCCACGCTTCGGCGTCGCCAGAAAATCCGCGCAAATTCGGAAGTTGTACCGGCAGTACTGGGTATCCAGAGGACAGCGAAGCGCTGCATAAAAGAAGCAGGTAACTCCCGGAGGGTGGAGAGGGCTTCGGGAATGAGGGCTAAGGCCGAATCCGCCGAAGAGGCATGGACGCCGTTCTCGGGTGGAATAGGGGTCCCAGGCGCCGAGTGAGCCGGCCGAGTGAGCCGGCCGTGTGACTGCCCGGCCGCTTCGAAGGAGGAGCGGCGGGTCGTGGAGGTCTGTGTCGGGCCCGATGTTCGTCGACTGCGCCATTGTGACGGAGAACAAGCAGAGGTGCGGCCGTGCTTACGAACGCCCTGCTTTATTCTCTTTTCATCGTCTTCTGTTTCTCCGCTTCTGCACTACATATATATATATATATATATATATATATATATTGTTACGGGAATATTCATAGTACGGCAGCTGTCCACACCACTGAGGATGATCACAGCACTCGTCTGCGTCTTCTTCTTCAGGGAGTCTCTCGCACTTCTTTTTCGTCAGCACGACCAGCGAATAGCGCTCAGTAACACTACCCCCCTCTGGAAAAGCACAGTCCCGGTGCGTTCTACGTTTGTGAAACAGAATGTGCATAATAGGGCTTCAGACGGGACGCATGCACTATTTCAGAGGATGCCGCTCTGGATGAGGATTTCGGAGGCACAGATTCAACTTCGTATATGACGTCGGTCACGGGGCGCAAAACTCGGTAAGGGCCTGAGTAACGGGGCAAAAGTATTTCACACAAGCCCACGCGACGGCACGGGAGCCACAGCAAGACGAGTGACCCAGGAGTATAGTGGACATCACGGTGGCGACTATCGTACCGGAATTTTTGAGAGTCTTGGGATGCAGATAGCCTGGCATAAGCTATTCGGCAGGTATCATGAGCGCGGGTTACGGCATCACTGGCGTAGGTACTGGTGGCGTCTGCCGCGGTAGTGAGGTGTCGAAGGGCAGTAACGGCCGGGTGTCGGCCATATAACAGATACAATGGAGAGTACCCAGCGGTAGAATGGACAGGTGAATTGTACGCGAATGTCACAAAGGGTAGATGAACATCCGAATCCGGGTGGTCGTCAGACACATGGACAGCATGTCTGTGAGAGTATGGTTTAGGCGTTCCGTGTGGCCGTTGGTCTGGGGGTGATGGGCTGTGGGGAATTTGTAGCGGACGGAGCACGAACGGAGAATTTCGTCAACCACTCGCGACAGAAAGCAGCGGCTGCGATCGGTTAGTAGTTCACGAGGGGCACCATGAAGTAGAATCACGTTTTTTAGGAGGAAGTCAGTGACGTCTGTGGCGCAGCTGGTCGGGATGGCTCTGGTAATAGCATACCGCGTAGCATAATCGGTGGCGACGGCGATCCATTTGTTCCCTGAGGCGGAAACAGGAAAGTGCCCAAGAAGGTCAACGCCTACACGGGAAAACGGGAAGTGGGTATGAGGATCGGCTGTAAATGGCCTGAAGGTAAAATTGTGGGCTTCTCTCGACGCTGACACAATTCACATGCGGCAATGTATTGCTGGACGGAGCGGTAGAGCCCCGGCCAGTAGAAACGTCGGCGCAGGCTGTCGTATGTGCGGGAGACACCCAGGTGGCCAGCCGTAGGAGCATCATGGAACTGGTCAAGGATGGTTGAACGCAGATGTTGAGGAACGACGAGCAAAAGGTCTACGCCGTTCGGTCGCATACTGCGTCAGTATAGGGTGTTCTCGTGGAGTACATATAAGGCAAGATATGGATAAGGTCGGTCGCACGTCAGACGGAGGATACTGGAATGGAGCAAAGGATCTAAGTGTTGTTCGTCGGCAATGTTAGAAAAGGCCGACACAGACAAGACACATGCGTCATGGTCAGAGCCGGTAGGACTAGGGGAGTCGACGGGATGACGGGACAAGCAGTCTGCATCATGGTGAAGCCGGCCAACTTGTACATGAGGGAAAATGTATACTCTTGTAATCGAAGCGCCCAGCGCCCCAAACGGCCTGTAGGATCTTTGAGGGAGGAAAGTCAGCACAAGGCATGGTGGTCGGTTATAACAGTAAAAGGCCAGCCAAACAAATAAGGGCGGAATTTTAAAATAGCCCAAACAAGTGCCAGGCACTCTCGCTCCGTGATAGAGTAATTTTGTTCGGACGTAAATAGGAGGCGGCTGGCATACGCAATCACCCTTGTGCGGCCGTGTTGTTGCTGGGCAAGTATAGATCCAATGCCATGGCCACTTGCGTCGGTGCGGAGTTAAGTATTCGCAGATGGGTTTAAATGGGCCAAGACGGGTGGAGTTGTGAGAGCAGCAATAAGTTCCGAGAAAGCTGCAATTTGTTCAGGCCCCCAGGTGAATGAAACGTCTTTCTTTAGGAGATTGGTGAGAGGACGAGCTAGCGCTGCGAAATTCGGGACTAATCGTCGGAAATAAGAACATAGCCCAATAAAGCTTCGAACATCGCTGGATGAACGTGGAGTGGGAAAATCTCTGACGGCTCGAATCTTGTCGGTGTCAGGCTGAACGCCGGTAGCATTAACCAAGTGACCAAGGACTTTGATTTGTCGGTGACCAAAGCTGCACTTTTTGGAGTTCAGTTGCAGTCCAGCGCGGCGAAAAAGCGCTAGGATTGTAGAAAGGCGACGGAGAAGTCTTTCAAATGTAGACGAGAAAACTATTACATCGTCAAGATAACACAAACAAGTGGTCCACTTGAAGCCTCGGAGCAAAGAGTCCATCATGCGTTCGAAGGTTGCTGGGCATGGCAAAGGCCAAAAGGCGTGACTTTAAATTGATAAAGGCCGTCAGGGGTGATGAACGCAGTTTTTTGACGGTCTCTCTCGTCGACAGAGATCTGCCGCGGAAGAAGATACACATCTTTTCTGGTTTTCTTATTAAAATGATGATAGTCAACGCAGAATCTCCAACTGTTATCTTTCTTTTTGACCAACACAAGAGGGGATGCCCATGGGCTACTGGAAGGCTCAATATGTCGTTCACCAACATTTTGTCGACCTCTGGATGACGCGTCGCTCGGCAAGCGAAACACGATAGGGCCGCCTGTGAATGGAACTGGCGTCACCGGTGTCAATGCGGTGACTGACAACTATGCTTTGACCCAACTGGCGGGTACCGAAGTCAAAAAGGTCTCTGTAGGTGATCAAAAGCTGTTTTAACTCTGCGGCGAATTTAAGCTGGGGATCAGCTGCAATCATCCTTTTAACAGGATCAGGGCGCGATGTAAAGGACGAGGGAGGGGTTGCATGGACGGCATTTGGATTATCGGTAGTCAGAGCTAAAATGGCACAATCGGTCATCGGCGACAGCTCTGCTAGTGAAATTCCCTCGGGCAGAACTTGAATTGACAAGCTGAAGTTAAGGACCTGAAGTGATGACCTAGACAGAAAAAGTAGAAAGGTAGGCTTGAAAATGAATATGCAGAAGACTAAGGTAATGTTCAACAGCCTCGGGAAGGAACAGCAGTTTACATTAGGTAGCGAAATACTGGAAGTAGTAGGCGAATATGTCTACTTAGGACAGGTAGTAACCGCAGATCCGGACCATGAAAAGGAAGTAACAAGAATAAGATTTGGATGGTGCGCATTTGGCAAGCACTCGCAGATTATGACTAGCAGCTTACCGGTATCGCTCAAGCGGAAAGTATACAACAGTTGCATCTTACATGTACTCACATATGGGGCTGAAATGTGGAGGCTAACCAAGGGAGTTCTACTTAAGTTGAGGACAACCCAGAGGGCTATGGAACGAAAAATGGTAGGGGTAACATTAAGAGATAGAAAGCGTGCAGAGTGGGTCAGAGAAATAACTCAAGTTACTGACATTCTAGTGGAAATTAAGAAGAAGAAATGGACATGGGCAGGACATGTAGTGCGAAGAGAGGATAACCGATGGTCGCTTAGGGTAACAAACTGGATTCCAAGAGAAGGAAAGCGTAGCAAGGGGCGGCAGAAAGTTAGGTGGGCGGATGAGATTAAGAAGTTCGCAGGGGTCAAGTGGATGCAGCTAGCACAGAACCGGGTTAAGTGGAGAAAGATGGGAGAGGCCTTCGCCCTGCAGTGGGTATAATCAGGCTGCTGCTGATGCTAATGAGGTAAGGACCGGGAGAGTGGTACGGTTCTGGGAGACATGCACAATCAGATGAGGAAGGGTGACATGCCTCTGCAAGATGACATCAGTAATGGGACACGCGAGATAGTCGCCGTCTGGGACGGGTGGGAATGGCGACATAGGGACGTAGACGGCAGCTTCAGGAGGAAGGCGGCCGAACTGTGCTGATCGAAGGCGCGGTGAGCAGGAGGGGTCTTCAGAGCAGAACGGAAGGTCCAAGCGAAGTAGGCCGGTAGAGCAGTCAATGAGGGCAGAGTAGGCTGTTAAAAAGTCAATGCCAAGGATAACGTCCGGGGGCATTCTTGGAGGACGGTGAACAACACTGGAGCATGACGACCACTAATGGTGACTCGCGCTGTGCACATGCCAACCACGGCAGCAGGGCTTCCATTGGCGACGCGAACTGTGGGCGAAACGGCTGGAGTAAGGACTTTTTTGAGGCGACGGCGAAATGAGGGGCTGAGAACGGACAGTTGGACGCCGGTATCAATGCGAAATGAGGGGCTGAGAACGGACAGTTCAACGCTGGTATCAATGAGATCAGAAACGGGAACACCATTCACTAGGACGTCGATGCAATTATTTTGTAGGGCAGGGGTCAGCAGAGGTTTTTCAGTACGGGTGACAAATACAGTGTCATCTTCGGGAGCTGCATTGGCTACTTTTCCGGTATGTGGCTGGAATAGGACTGGGAAAAACTGCGGCGATGAAAAGGAGAATGCAAGCGTTGGGCCTGCGGGGATGGTGAACGGTTGGCAGCACGAACAGGGACACCAGGGTCAACACTGGTCTGGTCGGGGCGAGGTGCGGAATAGCGAAGGGCGTAGCCTCTGCGGCGGTCGACGTAGGTGAATTGGCGGAGATTGCGTGTACTGATGGCTACGGCAGTGACAGGAAATGTGGCCAACGCGGGAACAAGTGAAGCAAATGGGGCGATTTTCATGGGTACGCCACTCATTCGGATTGCGGTACTGATATTAGGGTGTGAAACCGGCTGTGGGGGAGGCAGCTGCAATCACTGGAGGGGCAGGTCCTGAATCCACGGTGTCGGTGCGGCAAGTAGAAAGGAGACCCATATTCGCAACCTCTTGGCGAACAACAGCCTGAATGAGTGATATTGTAGCCAAGGTGTTATCATGGGTATGCGAGAGTGAAGCTGCAGGAGTCATTGCCTCAAGCTCTTGGCGGACGATGCGGGTAAAAGTAGTGTCATTAGTTGACGGTCGAGGAGTCGGAAGATCGACACAGGAGGAGCTAGCAGCCGTGTTCGGTAGCCGGTCGAAACGATGAGATATATGCGTCTCTGTTTCGCTTGTTCGAAACGTCGGCACACTTGTAGCACAGAGTCCGCAGTGGAACAATCCCTGCATAAAAGGAGGTTGAAAGCATCGTCGGCAATGCCTTTTACTATGTGGCCGACTTTATCTTCCTCAGGCATGGCGTGGTCGACTTAGCGGCACATGGATAGGACGTCCTGCATATAAGTGATGTAAGACTCTGTAGACATTTGCGCGCGATACGCGAGCGCGTTTTTGGTGGCAAGGTGATGGCCAATGGGCTTTCCGAAGAGGCCGTGGAGGTTCTGCATGCAGATATCCCAAGGTGTGTCATGGGTCTCAAACCACACCCGCGCTGTCCCAGTCAAGTAAAAGATTATATTAGCGAGCATAAGTGTGGGATCCCACCTGTTGTTGCTGTGCTTGCTGAGTCGTTCGTATAGGGCCAGCCAGTCGTCATCAACGTTGTCGGTCCCACAGAAGGTTCCAGGGTCATGAGGATGAGCCAAGACGATGGCAAGTGCGGCGGCAGTAGATGTAGCGGCGTCAGTAGTCATAGTGGTGGTAGCGATGCGTCGGCCGCTGCGGAGATCCAGCTTGTGACGGGGACCGAAAGATTCACCTCCATCAAGAGATGCTACGGGAAATATTCACAGTACGGCAGCTGTCCACACCACTGAGGATGATCACAGCACTGCACTCGCACAGCACAGCACTGTCAGCGTCTTCTTCTTCTGGGAGTCTGTCGCACTCCTTTTTCGTCAGCACGACCAGCGAATTTCGCTCAGTAACAATATATATGGCGTCCTTTGATGCTCTAAAGTAACTTGGTTCCAAATTCACGCGAAAGAATATCGGCTTTGGCTATAAATGAGCAGGTCGATAATCATCTCACCGCCACGTAGCAACCGATAATGATGAACGGAGGCATATAAGTACTTCTACAAAATGTGCCAGCTCATTTCTATTGTCAGAAATGTTGTGTATGACAACATTTCACGGTCGCATATCATCCACGGGGCTTCTTATACGGCCGTGGAACATGTGAATTCTTTGAACAGGTCTGCTGCTGGTATGCATCGTTTAACATGGGTAATGCTACATCTCCTCCGCGCATGCGTGTTCGGTTCAACTTGTAATGGGTGTTGTCATCTAAGATCAGTATAGGGCTCCTATTCTGATGCAAGGATTCCGAGAATATAATGACGCCAAATTGGAAGCGGAAGTTATTTAGGAACAGAGCAACTTAATTCTAATTACAAGCCAGAAACCGTGCATTGATATGAATATCAGATATGCTATTCTGCATTTGAATCTATCGAGTTGACATGTCGCGAGTTAGGTCGTGTTCTTTATAGACGAATAGTGGGAGGGCCCTAGAAAAGAAGACAAAGAAAAAAATCGCTTATATAATATTCGGAAATCGTGCACATATAGCAAAAAAGATTTCATGAAACTGCATTGAAAGGCGAGAATATTTTTGTGCAAACTCGCGTCCTCTCTAAAAATAAAATTTCATGCGAAAACGCCGATAAACCACGATGGCCTTCGGCGAGAAGTGAATTTGTGCGTTCCGAACATGTGCACGTGCCTCGCGCACTTTCGTCTTCTTTGTATGCGGCGGGTACGCACCTCGCGCTTCTGTACTGTTGTGCTAATGTGTCGGTAGTGATAGGTATTCTCTCGGATAAACAGCACGGTCAGTTGACCACATCGGTGCCTGTTGATGTAGCGTTGCATGCAGCGTCTGCTTTGAGGCCTAAATTGACCAAGAACCAGCGAACCAGCGAACACGTGTAATCGCCAAAACTGTCCCATTTACCGCCGCTCAGCAGCGGGAGTGAACAGATCATTGTCCTCAGGCTGCCGTTCGTGTACTTTGGTAAATTTGTTTATCGAGGCGACGAGCACACATCGCACCGGTCGTCAATGCTACGCGGCCGCACTGAGCGACATACTTCAAACATAGCCAAAATTTAGTGGAGTGTTAGAACGTGGTTGTAGGTGGGTTGGTAGGACATTGGCGTGCTGTTGTCTTGCCAGTCCTGCCGTTTGGGCGGTTTAGTTCCTTACGACAAGGGCAGCCGTCATGGGGACGCAATGACCCTTGTGTAAACTAGATAGAGAAATCGCGTCATCAAGGGAGGCGTATAATAATTATAATTGTACAAAACCCGTGATGACACAATTTCTATGCCTAGTTTGTACAAATGTTATTGCGTTCCCGTGACGGCTGTAATCTAAGCTTAGTAACCGCCTAGTATTAGGAGGAGGAATTTACATTCCAGCGTCATTACACCAAAAAACCACTGTGTCCAGCAGTTTTAAAACACTTTGATCCTGCCTGCACAGAACGATGCCTTAATTGTGCTGAGAAGTTTTTAGATATTTCCCACATGACATGATGTGGGCATACCAATAAACCACGAAACTCTCCCCACAGCCCAACCACACCCAGGAGGATTGGGAGGCAACTCTGCTCGGCGGCTCCGACCTGGCGAGCCAGAAAACCCCGATCGACCTAACCCAAGTCGCGGCGGTCGCCCATGGAATCCTGTAATGAGGAGCCGACCTAGTGATTGTCACCACCTTGAACTCCCTTTTTGCACGATACATGAAATAAAGTTTTCCAGTCAGAGGGCTCTTACAGTCTGTTGCAGGGAGTTAACAGACAGAGGGCTCTGTATAAATGGAAGCAGTGGCATGCACGCAGCACTAGTGTGGGTGAATATAGACATTTGTTTCGAAGCGGTAATCCACCTAACTTCGGCGGGTGCGTAAGTTGCGCCGAGCATCCTTTATTTTGATGCCACTTTCAGCCACCCTCTGTCTATAGGAGGCAGGATAGTGCTCCAGATAAATCCATGTGAGAGGCCTGTGAACTTCCATTGTTTTCCATCATGACCTTCTTTCTTCTCTTCTTCCCCTTCCCCAGTGCAGAGTAGTAGGCCAGATTTGAATTATTCCGGCCAACCTCTCTGCTATTTCCTTTAGATAAATCTATCTACCTATCTATTTTTTTTTCCTTCCTTCGCTTGCAGCAGCCATTTGAAGTTTCGGCATGTAACGCTAATCAACTCGTGTTAACTGTCTTAGTTGTCGAGTTTCTAACCACTGAGTTACCGCGGCAGTTACTTTCTTGTGCGTGTACACACAGTGCACTCGTAATGAGGAGGCACAGAGTGGAAAATATCTTATGTGTTGACTATAAAAGGTCTCATGAACATTCTTATTACGTCCTCATTACTGAATCCAAGACCGAAAATGGTGATGTCCCTGCTGGCGGAAACCGCTTTTCGCACTGAAACCAGCAATATTAGCTGTATGACCATTTGTGAATCATTAGAACGCTGTTCTCTGTACCCCCTTTGCAAAAAGCGACAACGGCTGGAATCGGGAATGGTCGATGCCAGGCGCTTGATGCGCGCTGCCTCGAGGGAGGAAGACGAAGGGCGCAGCCTCATTCTGCATGTGATTCGACCGCCACTGCCGGCCCTTCGCGACGTGTCCGAGCCTTCTGCGCCGCCCACTGGTGAGGGTCTGACATCAGCGGCTCTCTGGACGAGTGCAGGGCCCCAGCTGCCGCCACTCGGAGGGAGGACGCCAGGTGAGCTGCAGAGCGGCCCAAACCGAGCCATAGAGCCCAGTTGCGCGCGCTGCCCTTATCGCTCAACCTCGGGCAGCGCTCGAAGCGTTAGTGCGAGGCATTGCGAGGGCAATACGCTTTTCATGAGCTAAGCTATCTTCCTGAAGAGGAGGAACACTAGAGTATGAGCTAAGCGACAAGTCGAGGGTTCCGCTTAATGGCTGAAGCTGCCTGGGGAGAACTAGCAAATGGCGCAGGGTTTGTACTCTACCTCCATCTCGCTTACCGAAGCACTTGAGAGCTGTAGGCGGGAAAACGAGCCGTTTCGTCCGAACATTCTCATGGAGGATATAGGCTCGGGCCCTCTTGCTGGTTCTCAACAGCTGGGAATGTTTACGTGCTTTCCCGTTTCGAATTAAATGCTTTATTTAACGAAAGGCAAACGACAGAGCTGAAGCCTTGAACTTCCCTTTAGCCGACCTGAACTCGCGAAATCTTGTTGCCATGCTCCCTCGGGCATTCTGGTCGCACGAAGGGTTTTGGCCACTTGTGCGAACATCAAGTAAACCGCAGCGTTAGCGCTAAGTTAGCGTGTGATCGGTTGAACTTTTGAGTAGACGAGTACTTAACTAGTGATAGTTCTGAACCAAACAATTAACATGACTGCATAATAGTACCGTAGACTGATCCTCTTTAATGCATTACACGAATCACTAGAAATTTCAGTTTGAGCATGCAACGAATACTTTGAGCAGGCAGTTCATCAGCAAGCAACAATCTCAGGCGTATTTGTAATGTTGCAAGAGCGGCAAGTGAAAGGTACAACTAAGCGATCATCTTAGCAGCAAAGTAGCAACAGGCGGAGCCGTGGTTCGCGAACGCGCCAAAGTTGAAGGTATCGGTCCGGTCGCACTCTTGAATGTAACTTTTAACTCGAAGCTTTTTAATCTGACATGAATTTCGCGTCTTTCGAAAATAACGGTATTTCGTACCATTTAGCAAAATCAGCCTGTAACCGTTCGGAAAACATACAGGGGCGTAGCACGTCGGGCGGCAATTTTATGAAGGCATATTGTGCCACAACTGGTAACATGATCATTTTTGCCATTTCAAGCGCGATTTTTGACTTTAAACCTAATTCCGATGGTGGTTTATACCCACCATTTCGACGTTGTCATTTCCTTCAGTCGTTACACTTAGTACGCATTATTACACATTCATCTGGAAAAAAAATACCATCGGTTGTAATTAGCCGGGAAAGACAAGAATTTATATTTAATTTCTTAATTTGTAATAGTATTCGAAAAATTTATTCTTTCCGCTGTAAATAAAAAACAATGACGGACGAAAATGTAACGGAAGTTACGCAATCAACCAACGCCTAAGAACAGTGTGTTTTCTTATATTTTGACGAAATGCTTGCTTTTAAGGGCAACCGCTCAAGCTCGACACTGTTTTCAGTTTTTTTGTAATGTGGTTTTATAACTGGTCGGCCTTCAGTCGTGCGACGGAGGTATGGTTGTGAAGGAAAAGGGTGCACTCGCTCTAAACACTGCTTTTGTGGGAATGAAAACAAGAACAATAAAGCTAGCCAATAAAGCTAACTTCATCGAGTCTGGATTTCGCGATTGAGATGTAATTCATACGAGTTTTCTTCGGTAAGAAGCTATCAATGATCACACCGACCGAGCCCAAACGAAAGGTCTGTTGCTAAATCACGCAAGGCCGACCAATGGCAAAGCGACCAAGGCAGTGGTCCGTCTCTTGGGAACCTTTGACCAAGGGGGCGTCTTGCAGTGCCCTCCCTGTGCTGCTAACATGTAAAGCGCAGGGCGCGCTTTGCTGTCGCCGTCTTCGCGAAGGGCAGCTACAGGCGCTGTGCGCTGACGCAGATGCGCCTCTAGGTCAATCGTTCTATCCTTACTCGCAATTGTACCTGGACATTGTTGAGGGTATATTTCTTAAAAGCTGATGAGATGCACGTATTTTACGCCTTTCTCTGTGGTGGTGTATTTTGTTTTCACTACTTTAGTCACTTGATAAGAAATTATCTTGCGCAAAGACCACCCAACGAAATAAGTATCGCTAATTAAATGAAACGTCTGCATCTGCCTGTGTCCGCACTTTTTATTTTGTTTATATATTTTTATATGTCTTATTTACTGATACTGCCGATCTTACCCGTCTCTTCCTCAGCTTCGAATTGAGCGCGGCACAGTGCATTGATGATTATATTGCGGGTCGAAAGCATACCACGCGTGTTGTTATACAGGGTGTCCAAGCTAACTTTAGCCAAGCTTTTAATCACAGATTTAAGATAATTAGTAATTAAGAAAATTTTTCTAATTTACTAACTATTGCCTTTAGGTAATAAACGGATTTGAAAAGTTGAAGAGCCCCTTCTAAAACCCCCGTTCCATTTGTTTCTGATAAAGAAAGCCTCTCCTGTATCGTTTCCCCAAGCTCTATGGAAAGCCCGCGAAATACAAAAATATCACGCGACTGGCGCATTAGTGCGCCATGATTGTGTTGCTCTCAACCTGGCCTTCAGTGAACAAAATCAGCTGCGGCTTTGGCTCCAAGACCCCATTGCAATGGCAGGCCGATATGTCTGCGATGGTTTCCTTTTCCACTTCGGGCAGTTCGCGCACGTCACCGCGTTGGCTGCAGCCATCGCCGACATATCAGTCTACCGCTGGAACTGGGCTGTCGAGTCAAGGCCGCCGCTAATTTCGTTCACTCAAACTATGCGGTGGCGAGCAGCACATTTGCGGCGCGCGAATGTGTTGGTCACATGATATTTTTGTATTGCGCGGGCTTTCTTTCGGGCTTGGAAAAACGACACACGTGTGGTTTTCATTATCGGAAATAAATGGAACGGGGGTTTCAGGAGGTGCTCTCGAACTTAGCAAATCACATTTATTGTCTAAAGGTAATACTAATAAATTATAAAAATTAATTAGTAATTAGTTAATTGCAAAATAAAAAGAAATTGCTTGTTGCGCGCCAGAGTGGCAGTACCTCATAAATGTGATTGTCTGCTATTCACGGTATTCGCACCTCTACGTGACAGTAAAGAAAGTGGGGTAATCTTCCATTTGTCATATAAAATTGTTCGGTTGGCGATTTAGCGGCGTTAATTAAACTAAATCTGGTGGTAAAAGCAACACGGGCACTCAGTCATCGTCCTCCTCATCCCAACGAGTATCGATTAAAGCTTTCGATCTAAGTATCGACTACGAAAGGTTATTGACAGGACACCATCAGCGCCTCGGGCAGTGCCGATATTTTAAAAAATCTGTGCATGTTAAAAGTCTGTCCAGAGAATTCTGCTTGCGTATAGCAAGCATACCAAAGATAGCTTGTCTGGTATGAAGACCATGAAATGAGAAGACTGCATTCGTGTGCTGATAAAAAGTGATCTTATAGTTAGAACGTGGAAGATCAGGGCAATGCAAATAATAGTTACCTGGCGGCCTTATTATGAAAGACAAGAAGCAGTATTGAAGATTATGTAAGGTTAAGAGCAAATAGGAATGGCGTGAATATCTGGGCAGATGAGGTAAAAAGTTTAAGGGTGAGATCGAGTAGGTTGATTCAGGGGCAAGTGGGATTTGAGGTCTATGGAAGTTGTTTTCATATTGCAATAATCATGGCTGACAAAGAAAGACATGATGCAGCTGAAACAATGTGGCGTTCACTCATCCGTGCTGGTGTCTGGCGCACGCACGTTTTCAGTGGGCGGCGAGAACTTGTCGCAGGTCGACTCTACGGTGCGGCCCCCAAGGAGAGAACTCCGGGATGGCGCCGAAGGCCAGCAAGAGCGACGAGGGCAAGGACGCATCACCTAAATCAGGCAAGAAGGATGCTGCTGGGCCAAAGAGGAGCACCAGCAAGGATTCAGCTCCGGCGAAGTCCGAAAGTGATGTGCAGGGCTCCTCGGCCGCGCAGTCTGCTCCTCAGCCGACAGTGGCTGTCGCTAATGTCTCTCCAGTCTCATCTTCCAGCCGTGTTCCTCGATCCACGTCCAGCCGAGCTACTGTGAGTATCATTGCCGCACACACAGCAAACAACATAATTTAAGTCGTATTTAAATTTCTGCGCTCTGAAGTAATATGTCGTTTTGTAATTATTTTCTGAAATCCGACTTCGCATGGGTGTTTACGAAAAAGAACTGATTACCTTGAATAATTTTGTTACGGGGAAGGTTCACCGTCCGATAGCTGCCCGCACAAATAACGTTGATGACAACACAGATCTCGTCACCCGTCTACGTAGTCTTCTCGGAGTCCGTCGCACTTCATCTTCCTCATCACTACCAAGAATACCGCTAAGTAACACTACCCCATCGGGAAAAGCAGAGTACCGGTGCGTTCTACGTTAGTGAAACAGAACGTGCATAACAAGGCTTCAGACGGGACACATGTACTATTTCGGTGAGTGGCGCTGTGGACGAGGACTTCGGATACACAGATTCAACTTCGTATGTGACTTCGGTCATGGGGCGCAAAACGCGGTACGGGCCTGTGTAACGGGGCGAAAGTTTTTCGCACAACCCCACTCGACGACACGGGAGCCACAGCAAGACGAGAGATCCAGGGTTGTAGTGGAAATCACAGTGGCAACTGTTGTACCGGAATTTTTGGGAGTCTTGGGATGCAGGGAGTCTGGAACGAGCTATCTTGCGGACATCATGAGCGCGGGCGACGGTATCACTGGCGTAAATACTGGTGGCGTCTGCCGCGGATAGCGAAGTGTTGAAGGGGAATAACGGGTTTCGGGCCAATAACAGATAAAATGGAGAGCATCCAGTGGTAGAATAGACAGATGAGTTGTAAGCAAATGTCACATAAGGTAGGTGAGCGTCCCAATCCCAGTGGTCGTCAGACACCTACATCGCCAGCATAGCTGTGAGGGTACGTTTTAGACGTTCTGGGAGGCCACTGGTCTGAGGGTGATAGGCGGTGGTGAATTTGTGGGTGGACGGAGCAGGAACGAAAAATTTCCTCAACCCCTCGCGACAGGAAGCAGCGGCCACGGTCAGTTAGTAGTTCGCGAGGGGCACCATGATGAAGAATCACGTTTTCTACAAAGAAGTCAGTGACGTCTGTGGCGCAGCTGGTCGGGATGGCTCGGGTAATAGAGTACCGCGCAACGTAATCGATGGCGACGGCGATCCATTTGTTCCCCGAGGCGGCAACTGGGAAGGGCCCAAGACGGTCAACGCCCACACGTAAAAACGGGTCAGTCGGTATAAGGATCTGCTGCAAATGACCTGATGGCAAACTTGTGAGCTTCTTCTGACGCTGACACAATTCACAGGCGGCAGTGTACTGCTGGACGGAGCGATAGAGCCCCGGCCAGTAAAAGGCGCAGGCTGTCGTATGTGAGAGAGACACCCAGGTGGCCAGCCTTGCGGGGATCATGAAACTGTTGAATGATGGTGTAACGCGGATGTTGAAGAACAACGAGCAAGAGGTCTGCGTCATCTGGCGCATATTGCGTCGGTATGAGGTGTTCTCGTGGAGTACAAATAAGGCGAGGGATGGATCAGGGCGCTCGGAGGTACGACGGCGGATAAGTGAATGGAGCGAAGGATCTAAGTGTTGTTCGTCGGCAATGTTAGAAAACGCCGACACAGACAAGACACATGCGTCATTGTCAGAGTCGGTAGGACTAGGGGAGTTGACGGGACAAGCAGTCTTCCAGTCATCTACGTCAACGTCGCCGGTACTACAGAAGGTTCCGGGGTCACGGGGGTGGGACATGACGACAGCAGGTGCGACGGCCGTAGCGGTAGCGGCGTCTGTAGTCATTATGGTGGTACTGATGTGCACCTGCTGCGGTGATCGAGCTTCTCACAGGGAATGGAAGCATTCGCCTCTACCAAGAGATGTTACAGGAAAGATTCAGGAAAGGTACGCAACAAAACTTCTGTAGTGGGTGACTTTCGTGCAGTATCAACGGATCGACTCTAACGACGGCAAGCGCGCACAGAGTCAGTAATTCAGCAGTATGTTGGAGTGTGGTCGGCCCATCGAACAGCATGGCCTCACGCTCTATTCTGGCTTCAAAATAATTTTCCTGGCGCATTTATGTCGCTCCAAGCGCTTTTCCTATTCGTCATGCCTAGTGGGTTTCACCCTCATTGATCGATGTCGGGTATTATTTCTTGCTTTCATTCGGCTGTTGGTTTTAACTGGAGTCTCAATAACTAACCTTTTGTTACTCACCCACTGCGCTTTAAGCTTATGTCCTAACGTTCCACCTTTCACTTTTCTTTTAATAGCTTGTTGTACTGTCTTTAGTTTAAGCTAGATTCCATTACGTCAGCTTTCGAGCTACTTCAAACTGAACGCGTAAAACAGATAAACGTGTGCGCTTGAAACAACGATTTATTTATTCATTTATTATTATATCAATGACCCGCAATGGGGCCATACATAAGGAGCGGGCTAACAACAGGTGGTTATTTCTTCAATGAATGGTTCAAAACGCGCGCAGTCGCGATGAATCACAGAGTCGGCAGGTAAACTGTTCGGCTTTTGCTGTACGTACAAAAATGACAGATGCCCAGACGAGGGGGCTTGACGAATTATTCATTGTTGATACAGATTGAGTGATGATGCGCAGAGGTGATAACAAAATGATACATGGTTGAATGTTTGAGTAAACATAGGCCTGGGCGTTTTCCGGTGATATTCTAGCGTGGCAAAGTTATCTTTTTGTTTCTGTGATAGTAGGCTTGTATAATAATGGCTTGCATGTATTATATTCATATAATATAGCACTCTTGTATAACATGCGAAATCTACCCCTCTGATTTCGATCGACTTATGAGTTTTCAGGCCGTATAAGTTTAGAGGTGGACAGTTTTACACGAGGTAAACGAGTCACAGGGTTCACCTGAGATAACCAAATGCACGTTCAGCTTCATTGGTGATGTTTGAAACATAACTTTTCCAGTCAAGGTCTTGTGTAAAGCAGATCGCAAGGTGTTTATATGATAGCGTATTATCTTCGGGTAACGCCTATGATGTAATTTTTGTTGTGATATGATGAAAGACGACGGAATGAAAAGGTTTCAAATTGAACTATTTCAATAACTAACTGATGCTCTATCAAACAAGCATAAACACGATAACTCACTCTAAGCTAGCATGTTGCAATCGGACAGATCACTTAGGTTTATTACACACGTAGCGGAACCGGGCAAAGAGTCGAATTTGTAGCTAACTTGCATGGTTTGCATAGCATTTAGTTAGCAGTGAAGCGGGCTCAGTTTGTTGCGCTTAGAAAATAAGCTTTTGAATTGCTCCAATATTTCAGTGCACATAGCTGGCGCGTCAGTGACCGACGTCGTTGGTGTTCGCGGGGAGTCATTTGTGCTGATGAGCGGGGAGTGATGTGGTTGCGAGTAGTTCTGTAAGGACAAAATGTGGGATACATTTACTTTTAATGTATCAGGAAGCGCTTCGAATTACTTTTCCAGAGTGGACAAACTGTAAGGTGGGTAATAGACACTAGGCAGAACAGCAGGTTATGCTTGTTGGTGATTCATTATAGGTTATCAGCGTTTCGTTGTGGCTGCAGGAAGAAGGAAAAGAAAACGCACGGGCCTGCTACTGGCTCTGTAGCTGAGCCACCTCCGCTGCTTCGTTCGGACAGAAGAGAGAAAGTAGAGAAGAAAGAAAAAGAAGAGGGAGAGAAAGACGCGCGCCGCAACAGCCGTCGTTCACCACCTAGGCAGTGGCGGGTGCAATGACGGCCAATGCTTCGGCTGTGGACGACGGCTGTTGTTGTGGCGCTCGTCTTTCTCTCCCCTCTACTTTTTCTTTTTTTCTTCTTTCTTTTCTATTTTCTCTTCAAACGAAGAGGCGTCCGTGTGCTGTGCGATGTCAGCGCACGTTAAAGATCCCCAGGTGGTCGAAATTACTCCGTAGCCCTCCACTACGGCTCCTCTTTCTCTCTTTCCACTTTCCCTCCCACCTTCCTGAAACTGACGCCTCTCTGTTTCGCCTCTTTCGAAACACAGTCGCCGGTGGTCTGAATTGGTACCGTAGTCGAGCATCTTAACCTCTGCACCACAGCGGCTTCTGTATAAAAATGTATAAATTTAGCTTCGCGCAACGAGCGCTTTGTACTGTAATGGTCAGGGGAGCAAACCTACAGTTAGCGTCTGGAAAGTGCAAGTTAGATTACCGCTCTAATATGACGCATTGCGAAGAACAGTTAATTGTGTTTCAAGAGTATTTCACCCAACTTGAATCTATGGTTTAATGCAATCGGAAAACCGTGGCTAGGTTAGACAAACGATAGTCGTTACCGTATTGTGACAGTAAGCTTATTTTTATTACACTACCAAAGTAGCTGATTAGTATGTGCGAAATTTTATGTTCACTTCAGGGTGATCAATGTTTCAAGTAGCAGTAGAGGTATACTAAACAATGGAGCCAAGTTCGCTATGTGTCTACAACGTGGTCCCTTCTACAGCTTGAAAGGAAGCCTGCGTAATATGAACAATTACCACACGTCGGCGCTCATGCGCTACTTTACGCTCGGCAGTAGGAGTTTTTGGTGTTGTGGCTGTATGAAGAAGGAAAAGAAAATTTGCAGGACGCTTAAGCTTCGCCTTTAAAAATGGAACGCGATAGCACAGGAGACACCGTATACTGCGCCCGGCCTTGGTAGACGCGACCGATTTCATTAGACGCCTCTCAAGAGCGAGCTCATGTTCCGACGCTTCATGCCCTAGCGGTGACGTCATCGCTTCTCCTAGCGGTCTCTGCGAGAGAACCTTGCGGCTCCACTTCGCGCGTACAAGCGTTCCTTCGCTTACAATGCGGCTGTGGCGTGCACTGAAAAGGGAGGCTCTGTTTCGAATTCCTACATAGAGCAACTTGCTATACTCATTTTTACTTATTAATCCCTCCGGGACGTAGAAGCGCTGCCAGCCACCTTGCCGAAAGCGCCCGAGCCTCAAGTTGTAGTTGTAGTTCGTCGGCAACATCGTCGCCGATCCTAGCCGGCACGATGAAGATCTCGGAGGCCATGCGCTGTTTATCTTATTCTGTAAACCACATGCATGATGGCGCTACGTGCACGCCAAGCAAAGAGGAAGAACAGCGGAAAAGTAATTTGCCACTCGCTTAACTGCGTGTTCTGTAATTCTGTAATTTACATGCTCATAATTATTATTATACGCCAAAATACACTTCTCTAAGGCACATTTCTGAGACAACACCGCAATCAATAGACGCGCCTTTGTCCATTTCAAACCTTCTAGCTGGCGTGGTGGAGTGGTTAGCGTGCTCGTCTCGCACCCCGGAGGCCCACATTCGATTCCCCAGGTTGGCAATTTTTCCTACTCGCGTTTTATTTATATTGCTTCTGGGATTTTTCGCTCACGGCCAACGCCGGACGACGCGGGATGGCGGCCGCCGACGACGACACCGACCTTTCTGCGACACGGGGCCCTTAACGCTACCGCGTTAAAATGCACGTGTCTGCTACTGGCTGTGTAGCTGAGCCACCTCCACTGGCTCGTGCGGACAGAAGAGAGAAAGTAGAGAAGAAAAAGAACAAGGAGAGAAAGACGCGCGCCGCAACAACAGCCGTCGTGCGCCGCCAAAGCAGTGACGGGCGCAATGACTGCCTACAACAGACAAAAAGCGGTGGCTGGCTAGACCCCGCCGCAAGTGGCGTTGGCCTACCATCCCAGCCCAGCCGTCACAGCCACCCTTCACCACCTTGCCGCCAGTAGGGCCCCGTCGGGGTGGTTCGGTGGTAAGACGCCCGACTACTGTGCCGGAGTACCCGGGTTCGAACCCGGCCTCAGTGGCTGCGTTTCGACGGAGGCGAAACGAAGAGGCATCCGTGTGCTGTGCGATGTCAGCGCACGTTAAAGATCCCCAGGTGGTCGAAATTACTCCGCAGCCCTTCACTACGGCTCCTCTTTTTCTCTGTCCACTTTCACTCCTACCTTCCTCCCTTCCCTTACGGCGCGGTTGCGGTGTCCACAGAAAACAAGTGAGACAGTTACCGCGCCTTTCCCTTCCTATAAATAAATCAGTTTTTTCTTGCCGCCAGTACGAGAGACAAGGCTGGCCTGTTGTTGCTTCTGTAGGAAGGAGGAAACGAAAATGCATGGGCCTGCTAGTGGCTCTGTAGCTGAGCCACCGCCGCTGGCTCGTGCGGACAGGAGAAAGTAAAGAAAAAGAGTAGGGAGAGAAAAATGCGCGCTGCAACAGCCGTCATCTACAACCTAAGTGGTGGCGGGTGCAATGACGGCCTACAACAGCTAAAAATTCGGTGGCTGGCTAGCCCCCACCGCAAGCGGGTTGACCTGCCGTTCCAGCCCCGTAGGGCCAGGAACAGCCACCCTTCCCCAAGCCTGGCCTGGAACGATCGGGGTGAAGCACACTAGATCATTTCGTGTCTGCCTACCTGTCGACCACGGTGCAAGAATGCGGCACAATAATAGGGGTCCACAGTAAAGGAAGGGCTCAGTATCACCACACTGTAGACACCAGACACGCGCCGTACAGGAAGGAAGGCGGGAGTGAAAGTGGAAAGAGAGAAAGGGGAGCCGTAGTGGAGGGCTAGGGAGTAATTTCGACAAGCTGGGGATCTTAAAGTACACTGACATTGCACAGCACATAGAGGTGGCTGCTCCTGTGCCTACGGCGCTGGGACTACTAGGTATCCGCCGCTTGCGTCGCGTGTAGTCCCACCAGATTTTTATCGGTTGTAGGCCGTCATTGCACCCGCTACCGTTTAGGTGGCGATGGCTGTTGCGACGCGCGTCTTTGTCTCCCTCGCTTTTTTCTTGTCTATTTTCTCTTCCGTCGGCGCGAGGCAGCAGAGGTGGTGGTGGTGGCTCAGCTACAGAGCCAGTAGCAGGCACGTGCATTGTCATTTTCTTCTTTATTTAGTCGCAACAGCACTAACGACTCGCCGTTTCGCTTCCATCGAAACTCAGCCGCCGACAGAAGGGATCGAACCCTGAAATTCCGCCACAGTAGTCTGGCGTGTTACTACTGTATCACCGCGGCGGTGTAAATTCCGGTAGAAACCGGCATCTTGTGCGCGCCATCATATTCGAAGTAACTTCAAAATTGCATCTATACCGGGGATCCCGCTTACCAGAAAATAGTATGGGCTCCTGCTCATATGGGTCTCGAGGGGAAGGAGGCAGCCGACGCCGCCACTTGCGCGCATTCTTTCCAGGCTTCCCATCTCGACCCCCTAGAATAGAATCTCGAATTGGAACCCTAGAATAGAATCTCGAATTGGAACCCGCGTATTCCTTTAGGAGAGGATTCCGCCAGGTTGCGCCGAGGAGTGAAGACGCTGCCACGTCGAGCTCTGCTGTTAATGGCCTTTTTCGGCGGCTTTTGGGTGCACCCAGCAACATCTCACTTCGGATCGATTTTCGGAAGTCCCGAGGATCAAGTGGAACCAACTCTCTAAAAGGTGGGACCACCAATTTTTGTCTTTACGATACTTTGAAGTTCGGAGCAACAACGCCGCCAAGTTAAGCCTAGCGTCCGAGCCTAGCGTCCGGCCTAGCCGTCCTCGAGGGAAGACCCTCGGAGCGTGGACGGCATGGACTGGCAGGGCGAGGAAAATCAGAGCTACCAGCCGAACCCTGACACTAGTAAGGACGGAAATATGGAGGCGGTTAAGGCCTTAGAAGAAAATTCATGGTTCCGCCGACAAGGAGGCAGATATGTGAAGGAATGCGACGCAGCGTCCCAAGCGAAGAAGGAGGCACCCGTGAAGGGGAGCGAAGGGACCGAGGCCGCCAAATCGCGGCAAAAAGCGATAGGAAAGTCACTCGCCGAGAGATCCGTAGGCACGGTCAGATCGAAAATACCGAAGGAGATGTTCCGCGGAGTGCTGCGACCGCACGGCGGCGCCGATCAGCTGACAAGGAAAGCGGGACCGAAGCTGCGCCAGGTCCTGGTTACGGCTGCAGGCCTCAACCTGAACGGGGAAGACAGATTCATCGCCAACCCGAAGAATCAGTCCCTACTAATTATGACCCCGGAGCTCGGCAGGGCGAAGCGGTACGAGCAAATTACGACCATAAAAATCGGGCCAGTTGAGATAGACGCAACTGCTCACGCGGCCATGCCGGAGGGCGGCAAGGGCGTCATATACGACGTTCCGCTGGACGTCACGGAGGAGGAAATTCGGCAGGGACTCAGAGATAACCCTGGCTACATTGGAGCGAGGAGGCTCGGGAAAAAGTCTAAAGCCGTGCTCATCATTTTCGAAGACCAAGAAGTCCCGCGAGAGGTGTGGTTCAACGGATTGCTATACCGGTGCAACCTCTACAAAAAGAAATTCGATGTGTGCTACGCATGCGGCAACCTAGGACATCGGTCGGACGTCTGCCCGGACCCCACCAGCTCTCGATGCCGAGGGTGCAGAATGCTTAATCCACCGGAGGGGCACGAACAAAATTGCGAGCCGCAATGCCTACTGTGCGGCGGCTGCCACCCCCTGGGGCAGAACCGCTGCAGAAGCATGTACCGGACCCCGCACATTCTTAAAGTCCGACAAGCAGAGAAAGAATCCACCCAGGCTCAAAACAAGCAGCAAGAGCCAACGAAAACCCGGGGCAGATCGAGAGGAAGAGGCGATGCCGCGGGCACAACGGGCCGTGCGAGAGACTCCAGCGCATCCGTCACCAGAGATGAGCCCAGATCAAAGAGCAAGAACAGGGGGCCGCCACAACCACCGCCACCCAAGGACGACAAGAACCACTGGCCGAAGCCCGGGGAGACGCCGGCCCGACAAGCAAAGACGAATGAAGAAGTTAACGCAGGCGGTAAGTCGGTCTGCTTCTCTAGCGGGGTCTCCAAAGAAAAAAACTTGGAACTTTCGGAATTACAACAGACTCAAGCCGAGCATAGCAAACAAATCAGAATCATTAAAGAAGACATCAAAGAGATTAAAGAAACCCTCAAATCCCTAGTCGAGGTAATTAAAGAGTTAAAAGAGGCAAAACCTACACCTGCACCGGCACCTCCGATGCTCAGGCAGCCCGTCATACGGGGCCCCGGTGGGGCAAGCGAGAGATATTGTGGCAGGGACAGTGACGACTCAGATGAAATGAATATCGATCAGGCTAGACCCGCGAAACGTAAATCAGACGACACTAGTGTAATTGGACAAGACAGAAAGCACGTGGCTTTTATAAAATTAGTCAAGGATGAAATCATAGACTTCGGATTGAACCTGAATAAGAAACTTCAGGCGAGATTTGGAGTGCTAGAAAAGATGCTTCAAGCCCTTTGCAACGCATCGGGTATACAATATCAAAATCATAATGGATCCCAAATCGTCTAAAATTTGGCAATGGAATTGCCGGTCGTTGTCAATGAAGCGATGGCTCTTGCAACAGTACGTAGCTAGCCAGAACACACAGCCTTTGGCAATGGCTCTGCAGGAAACGCGAGGTGTATGGAAGCTTTCGGGGTACAAAAGCTACGATAGCGGGAAGGGAAGTAAAACACAGGTCGTGACGTACGTCAAAAACAACGTCGCCGTCGTCCAGCACGAAGTAGGTAACAGGGAGACCGAAACGGTCTTTGTGGAAATCCTGACCGGTAAAAAGAACAGAGGCAGCATATTTCTACTCAATGTGTACAGCTCCCCGAAGTGCACGAAGGCGAGGTTTGGCCCGATATTTAAGAGAGCGATTAGCCTGGCAGGTAAGAACCCACTAATAATAGCCGGCGATTTTAATGCCAGACATCGAGAATGGGGTTACACGACCAGCAGCCCGAAGGGTCAAACGCTGTTGGAAGATATCACTGAGTCATTCCTCTACATCGCTAACGACATTAGATGCCCGACGAGGGTGGGCAACAGTGTGTCAGCGGACACAAACCCGGACTTGACTCTGTGCCATAGAACTGGCATAGTCAAGTGGACGAACAAGCATCAGGATCTAGGTAGCGACCACTACGTGCTAGAGGTAGAACTAAGTAGGAAAGTGAGCGTTAAGCGCGCTGTGTGTCGGACGGAAACCCAAGTGGATTGGGATAAATTCAGACAGATCAGAGAACGGGAAGAAATTGGAGATATAGAGTGCATTCAAAATTGGGCCGCCCAATTAATTACCCATGTCAACGAGGCCACCGAAGAAATTAAAGGCGAAGCTCTGCCTGAGGCGATGGATAGCAGGCTATTCGGCATGTTCAAAAAGAAAGAAGAGCTAACGAAGAAGCTCAAAAAGCAAAAGTGGAACCGCAATCTCAGGAGAGAGATAGCCAGACACAACGTCGAAATAGAAAAATACGCCCGGAAACTCGAGTCGCAACGTTGGGATAACAAATGCGACGAGATGGAGGGCACCATGAATGGGGCCAAGACGTGGCAACTGCTCAGGTTCCTGATAGACTCGACTAAGTCCAAAACGGTCGCCAATATAGAACAGGTCAAAGCGAGGTATAACTTTAAGGGTACGGACAAACAGCTCATTGACAAGCTCAAGTCCATGTACGTAGCTCCCCCCGCCACAGAGCATTACAGAGATTACAACGGACCGGCGAACAGCGAGCTTGACGCGTCCATAACAGTGGCAGAAGTCAGAGCGGAGCTGCACGGCCTAAAAAGACGCTCGGCCCCCGGGCCGGACCTCGTTAATAACAAGATGCTCGCAAATCTGGACGACGAATCGATCAATGCCCTAACCAAATATTTAAATCAGGTGTGGGAGAGTGGTTAAGTACCCCAAGAGTGGAAGAGGGCTAAGATCACCCTAATCCACAAGCAGGGAAAACCACCGGGCTTGGAGAATCTCCGCCCAATATCACTAACATCCTGCGTAGGCAAACTACTTGAGAAAGTTATTCAGAGGAGGCTAACCAAATACACCGAAGAGAATGATGCGTGGCCGACTGAATTGGTCGGATTCAGGCCCGGCCTCTGTACGCAAGATACCATGCTCAGAATACATAACGATGTAGTTAGAGACTTCAGAAAAAAACGAAAGCTATTCTAGGCTTAGACCTTAAGAAAGCTTTTGACAACGTCAGTCACGACGCCATTCTCGACGGGCTCGCTGAGCTTAGAGTAGGCGAAAGAACCTACAACTACATTAGATCATTCCTGCGAGACAGGACGGCGATCATCAGATTTCAGGGCTTATGTTCGGAGGAGTTCCCGCTGGGTAACAGAGGCACTCCGCAGGGGGCTGTGCTCTCACCTTTCCTTTTTAATATCGTAATGAGGAAGCTCCCCAGTAAGCTTGGCCATCTCGATGACTTAAAACTAAGCATCTACGCGGACGATGTGACCGTCTGGATGTGCGAAGGGAACGACTCGTACATCACATCCAGGCTCCAAGAGGCAGCAAATATAACCAGCTATCACGCAGAGGACGTAGGTCTATGCTGTTCGCCAGAAAAATCGGAGCTCCTGGTAATGACCAGCAGTAGTGGGAAGATAACTCCAGATATCAAAATTAAAGTCAACGGAAACGAAGTCCGGAAAGTAGATGAAATTAGAATATTAGGTATGATTATCAACCGCAGGGGTAGTAACAAAAGCCTGATTAAGAAATTAAAAGATCAGGCGGAGCTCGTAGTCAGAGTATTTAAGAAGACGTCCAACAGAAGGAGTGGTCTCACGGAGGCTAGTAGACTCAGACTCGTACAAGCTTTTGTCACGGGCAGAATGTGCTACGCGACTCCATTCCTAAATATCAAGAAAAACCGAAGAACACAAATTAAACACCATAATTAGGAGATGCACGAAGTGCGCTCTAGGACTCCCCATAACTACTTCTAACGACATTCTAGAGAAAATGGGGTTGCATATTGAGTGGAAAGAGCTGGCTGCGGCGGTCAGGCTGTCCCAGAGAGAGCGACTCGCAGGAACGGCGGCGGGTAGGCAAATCCTCGATTGGGTAAACCTACTAGCGCCCGGGGAAGGCGAAAGTGTCAGAGAAAGCATAGATCGAGAAATCAGAAAGCATCTATACGTCTCGCCCATACCGAAGAACATGCACCCCGTACACGACGAGGGGAGGAGGAAAAGCAGAGCTAAGCACCTCGCTAACAAATTGGACAAACTCCCACCGGGATCGGTCGCCTACACCGATGCAGCGATCGGGAAAGAAGGCGACGTAACCTCGGTCGCCCTATTGGACACTGGGATCGCCATAGGAATAGAAAGAAATCGAGATCTACCGCCCGTAGAGGCGGAGGAGATTGCAATAGCCATTGCCATTGCACGACCAGGCGTGAAACACGTCATCAGCGATAGCAAAGCGGCGGTTAGAAATTTTAGCAGGGGTAAAGTCAGCAATCGTGCTGCAAAACTTCTGAACGAGTCGTCTCTCGCCGAAAGCGTGACCATAATCTGGACCCCAGCACACGCCGGTCTCGCCGGCAACGAGGCTGCCCACATGCTCGCCCGCTCCTCGCTACCTCGGGGTGCTGCGGATGCCTCCACATCTAAAACCAAAGAATGTATAGGTACCTTTAGGGATGTAACCGACAACTTGAAGAAAGACCGGAGGATATATCCGCCACCGGTTAGATCCCTGAGTAAAAAGGAATCGTACGACTGGAGAAGACTCCAAGCTCGAAATTTCTTTTCGCCCCTGTGGAGGAGTTGGACGGGTGCCAGAGGGCGGAAGAGGGACGGTGCAGAAACCGAAATTTGTAAATTTTGCGGCCACGTGGCAACATTAGATCATATAATATGGAGATGCGTTCGTGCCCCAGGGCGCAACGCGATTAAAACTAGCGATGAATGGGAGACCACGCTAAGAAGCTCCGACGAAAAAACACAGCGATTCGCCGTCCGCCTGGCGGCCGAGGCTGAAGACCTCTTCTCCTAGACGAGGCCGGGTGTCCTCTGGCCGCGGTGTGACAGACTGCCTCCCCGGACGCCTGCGTGCGGACACGTAGGTGGCTGCTGCACCATATTCGGCGGAAATAAATGTTCTTCTTCCTCCTCCTCCTCCTCCTCCTCCTCCTTTAGGACATTGTTCTTTATTATGAATTTGCCATAGATTTTACCCTCGTCCGAGTAAAGGTCTATCTAAGACGGAGGAGAGGCTTCTACTCCGTCTATATACTAGAACTCTGCTGTGCCCGGCAGCGCTAAAACATTTTAATTCTTCCTTCACGGACAGTTGTCCGCACTGTGCGGAGAAGTCTTCAAACATCTACCACATGGCGTGGGCTTGCCCATCGAACCCAGCTATTCCTCCTCACCCCAACCCCACTCGGGAGGACTGGGAGGCGGAGGCGACCCTGCATGGCTGCTATTACCTGCAGGCCCAAAATGTCTTCGTCGAGGGCGTCTGTACAGCGGCCAACGCCACTGAGGTCCAGCACTAGGGACCCCACATAGTATCTGTAAGGGCTGGATCTTCAAAAATCCGGCTCATGCATACATCCACCGCTTTTAAGTCATTAAACATTTGTCAACACCGCCACCACCACCCATCATATTTGGCGCGGGTCGATCTTGGTATATAGCGTAGCGCGAAAATTCTTGAAATGGTAAACCAACTAGCCCCCATTGCTGCTTTGCTCGATCTTACTCTTAAGGTGTGAGCCTTTAATGCCTTATACTTACGGCTGCATCCGGCATCCTATCCCTCTATAGCTATAAATCATCCTCACAGCAATGCCTTGCCCGTGAGAAACGTCTTAGTCCTTGTCTAGCGTCGCCAGCGCGGTTGCAATGGGGACAGCAACCGCTTGTTAGTGGTAGATAGGGATCGATAATGATAGGTAGTGGTAGCTAGTTATAGGTCGTCACCACCGAGATTCTAACAAGGCCATCGAATCACCTTCTCTCCCATGAGCGAACGTCACGACGAGCGGATGAGCGATAAAGGCTCATGTTGCCCCCCCTTTCATCGCACCTGTTACACCACTATAGCCAAACGGGCGAGTTGGTGGAACATATTGAATGGAAAAACAGCGCAAAAGACGAACTACACAGCAAAAAAACAAGACGAGCGCTGACTCAGCGCTCAGCTTGTGTTTCTTTGCTGTGGTGTTCGTCTTTTGCGCTGTTTTTCCATCCTGTTACATTAGTTTTGCTCGCAGAGGAACGTAGGCTAGATTGATCTTTACCGACAGTAAAACTGCTCTCTAGAATGTCAGAGCAGGAAGGGTCTCCCAAGAAGCCGCCCAAATTCTAACAGCTGTAGCTAAAATCGACGATCGAAAAATCACCCTAATTTCGGTCCCAACACACACGTCCGTCCTCGGCAACGAGGCGGCCCATTATTTAGCCCGAGAGCTCTACTTCTGGGAAACGCGGAGCTACCCGACTGACAGGCAATCAACGAAAGTTTGCAAACCTATGAAGAAATAATCGAAAATTAGATTAGGAAGACGTCTGTTGCTGCCGCCGAATCCTAGCTTAAATAATAAAGATGCCATAGCCTGGCGGCGATTACAAGCCGGAAATTTCCCAAACCCCTGTCTGGTTGTTTCACACACAGATAGATGAGAGAAAAAATGATAAATGTAAAGCCTGCGAAGCGAGCGGACCCTCGACCATATACTTTGGGAATGCCCTAAGTCTTCGGGCGCTAGGGACAATTAAAAGTAGAGAAGCCTAGGTAATCCTGCTGCGAAGCAACGCCCCCGCTGACCAGCAAAAAGCCGTCCACCTGGCGGCTGAGGCCGCGAATAACCAATGTATATTCGCCAGTCCTTAGTCGCGGAGGTTCCAGCCCCCGTTCCTGAGGCCTGCGTGCCAGGATTGGGGAGTAGGGGGCCTCCTAAATCAGTATAAAATACAGTTTTACTCAATCAATCAATGATCGATAGAGTAAGAGCCAGACGTTGTGGCCAGAGGAAGGGGTCGGAGACACCACGTGACTCGACTCAGATTCGCGCTCGCACCTTCATTTGCTGGCACTTTATCGCCCATCCACATGTCGTGACAAGGCTGCTGGGGTGGGCAGGTGTTATCAAAATCTGATAGGGACAATGATGATGATAATGATAGAGGTAATAACACGTCATCACATGTCACATCCGCTTATGCTTAATAACCGGAGCTGACTTCATGATGACGTCACATCCGATAATGTCGTCATAAGGTGAGGATGACCCCAGTGGGGTCTGATGTAGGGGTCCGTGCCGCGCTTTTCATTTTGCGCTTCCTCGAACGCCGCACCGCGAAATACAGAAGCATACACAGTACAGCAGGCATCAGCGGCGTTTAAAATTTGTTTACAGGAAAGAGAAGGCGCAGTACCTGTCGCAATTCGTTTCGATGGAGGCGAAACGAAGAGGCGTCGTGTGCTGTGCGATGTCAGCGCACGTTAAAGTTCCCCAGGTGGTCGAAATTACTCCGTAGCCCTCCACTACGGCTCCTCTTTCTCTCTTTCCACTTTCACTCCCATCTTCCTCCCTTCCCTTACGGCGCGGTTCCGGTGTCCACAGAAAAAACAAGTGAGACAGTTACCGCGCCTTTCCCTTCCTCTAAATAAAAAAAAAAATTCTCGCGGACAATTTAACCGACCGGTAAGGAAAAGGAGGAAGATGGGAGTGAAATATTTGTAAGTGGCTTAGCTCGGCTATGTCAGGATATACGCAGCGAGAGGCACATTTTTCTGGCTTAGCTTCTTGTGTCATTCATGTTTAGCAATGAGACAGCCTTATGTACTCCATAGGTAGGTCGGTGAAAACTTTACTGATGAACCTTAGTAGGAGTTATGTCCTAGGGTTAGTCTGACTTTTTATCACTGATGGTGGTCAACAGTCCATGACGTGCGGCGACCTGTCCATCCCACTCTACCAGCCGCCTTTGTGAGGCCGGTTTGGAGCTGGAGACCACAATCTCCCATCCCTCTTCGTTCGTGAGGTTCCAGCGAGGTGGTGGTTGGAATTCTCGGCAGAAATATGAAATGTGGTCAAAGTTGGCTCTCGCAGCCCCAAAAGAAGATCATTGGGATTTGTAATGGCCTGTGTGGATAGGGGCTAGCAAAGCCGCTGAAGGGAATTGGCGAGCCCAGAGCTGTCTCCAGGTAGTTTGTTGTTCCATGAAGAGGGAGATGTGTGCTAGGGGATAGACGAGTCTTTGTTCCCTGTAATGGGAGCGTTATTTCATGATGTGTGACAAGCCGCTTCCTAGCGCTACCCTGGTCTATGGTGTGACCTGCTCGGTTGACGTGCACTCACGGAAGAGAGTTGACCATTTCGTTTCCGAGGTTTCCTGCGTGGGCTGGCGTCCAAACTATTTGAACTGGTGTGTGTTTTGTGGAGCAAGAATTTTGAGTTTTTCGGGTGGTAGAATGAATCTGACCCCATTCAAAATTCGTAATTGCAGTTTTAGAGTCGCTCAGAATGAGTGTGCAGCAGAAAAGGAAATGGCGAGCGCTATGACCGCTTCTTCGGCTTCAAGAGAAGCTGTTGTCTTGATCAAGTAGAGTCTATGTGTTTGAGGTCATGCGATGCTACACTGATGGCCTAGTCCGAATTGTGGATGCACTCTACCGCTCCACGTAGACCACGCCTTTGTCGCTTGCATGAGCTTTATGTAGTGCCTTGGCACGAGCTTCGCTTTTGGCCTGATTGTAAGCTGAGTGTACGTTTTTGGGCAGAGGGTGAACTATGAGTTCTTCCTTAATGTGTGTAGGGATGGCGTGGTTGTTGTTGGGGGTTGACCTTATGGCTGAACCTTGAGAGGCGAAAATGTGTCTACCTGTATTTGTGGACGAGAGTGCGTCTATCTGAGTCATGCGGTGAGCTTCGGTTAGATCTTGTAGTGCATTGTGTACTCCCATGCGTAGGAGATGGATGGTTGGAACTCGTTGAGGGAGATTTAAGGCTGATTTGTATGCCTTTCTTATTAGTGCATCTACCTTCTCCTCTTCCGATTTTGTGAGGTAGATGTAGGGAAGAGAGTAAACCATCCAAATAATCATGAAAGCCTGCACCAGCCTCCTCAAGTCATGTTCACACATGCCTCAGTGCTTGTTGGCTATTCTTCTAATCAGTCGGATGGCTTTTTATGTTGTGAATATTTGAAGATGGTCTGCGTGTTTGTCCATTTTTCTGTAAGAACATTCCTAGGATGCGTATTTTTTGAACCTCTGGCACTGGTAGACCATTGACCTCGACATGTATGGAGGGTTTTTCTTTCCTGTTGTGGTTAAAGGGTCGGGTGCAAGAGTTCAGGCTGCATCAGGACACCATCATCCATACCTATACCATGAATGAGGCGTGTTACATTATGGTGGTGGGCGTTTTGGAGTTGTAAGAGGCAGCGTAGATATTTCCATGTCTCTTAGACTCAGGTTGCCCTCCATGCGGTTGCAGAGCTGTCACCACTGCTGTCCGGTTATCTGTGCTGCGCCTGTATGTTTATCCTTGATCAAGGCTGATATCCTTACCTTGATAGATCTATTGTGTTTATGTCTAAACCATCGTTTTTGAAGGCTGGAGTGAGCCTCCCACATGAAGGAGTCTACTGTCGACCGCGTCCGATTCCCGATTACTCGGGATCTCAGATGTCGCTCTATCGATGTTCTTTGTGAGTTCTGCCACTTATCTCGCAAGGTATTTGATTTGGGTGGGGGCGTCGTTACGGAGGTTCCGAAACTTGTCCCAGCCTGTAATCTTCAGCTTCTTTTTCATGAAGGGGCGACTGACTTAAGCCGGAATGAGGGTAGTGGTGGCTGCCTAGGGAGGTTTCAGTGTTCGACCACTGACATTGTGTGATATACTTTATCAGTGTGAGATCGGTGGTGGCGCTGTGTTGCACGCTGTTACCAATGCGCCTATGTTGCAGATTATTGACGAATGTTAGTCCTTCGTTCTAAATTAGTGTCCAGAACTGTGTCCCTTAACCAATAAAGTGCGATTAGGCGAAAGCGTCTGTTCCGCGGTGGTCTGAAGCCCTCGACTATGGTACCTTTTCCTCTCTCTTTTTGCTCCCCCCCCCCCCCCCTCTCCTTTTTCTTACGACTTGCTAAAGGTGTTAGCGGAGAATTGTGATAGATACTGCGCCTTTTCATTCCAGCACATAGAAACAGACAGTGCATCAGGCATCACCGGCGTGATGCCTGATGCACTGTCTGTTTCTATGTGCTGTGCGGTGTGGCATTAGAGGAAGCGGCAAATGAATGGCGCCGCACGGACTCCTGGATCGAACGCCCGGCGTGTTCAACTTAGTATATGCGTGATGTGATGTGATAACTTCATTCTCCACAAGATAAGGACGCCCCCTAGCCCCTGTCCCCAGCAAGAAGGCCTAAGGCATGGGAGCCAGGACCTCCACGATCACAAGCAGTTAAAGAGGTCTTGGTTCTTCGCGGCTTCTTGTTGTTGTTGTTATTGTGGCTGTAGGAAGACGGAAAAGAAAATGCACGGGCCTGCTACTGGCTCTGTAGCTGAGCCACCTCCGCTGCCCCGTGCGGACGCAAGAGATTTGATTTATTTATAGGAAGGGTTGGTTGGTTGGTTCACAGGAAGGGAAACGCGCAGTATCTGTCACACTCGCTCTGTGGACACGGCTACGGAGTAATTTCGACCACCTGGGGATCTTTAACGTGCGCTGACATCACGTTAAAGATCCAAATAGAGCAGAAATGAATAAGGAGAAGGAGAGAAAGACGCGCGCCGCAAAAACAGCCGTCATTCACCACCGAAGCAGTGACGGGTGCAATGACGGCCTACAACAGATAAAATTCGGTGGCTGGCTAGCCTCTACCGCATGCGGTGTTGACCTACCGTCTCAGCCCCGTAGGGCCAGGAACTTCCACCCTACACCACCTCCCCGCGGGTTCTTCCGCCAGGCGGATGACTTGTTGCTGTGGAGCAGACACCTCGCTCCGCAGTAGGGCTGCCCAGGCTTCCCTACAATTTCTTTGCTTTAGCCCTTGGGGAGCTAGCGCATTCCCAGATTATGTGGTCGAGGGTACCTCTTTCACCACAGTGCTTGCATTTATAGTTTTTTCTATCGTACATCTGTTGCTCGTTGCTACCAATGCTGCTAATCTTCGCACTGTAAGTCGACCTCTCTAACACTACTCGAAGCAGGCCGCTTTCACTGCCGTATGTAACAAAGGAATTTGAAGAACCGTGTAGACGAATCAACACTGCCATCCTTCCCAACTTCCTGTTTACCCAAATAGCAGCCGAGAGCCATCCTTTCCTTCAAATAAAGGCTTCATTTATTATATCGTTAATCTGGACATAGAATGCCCAGACTGGGTATAAGAAGTTCCCAGATTGCTGGCGACGACATGAGACTGCCTCCCTATTGTTTAGACTTTTATCCGGTAGTGGCGCCAGTCGGCTGTGTAACATGATTTGTTTCGAGAATCTACGTATAATTTTGTAGACGTTCGTCCATGACAGTCGGCTGACTCGTGGGCCACTTCGTTGCCAGAAACGGACGCGTGTGCAGGGCTCCAAATTACGCTAATTTTCTTGTTTAGTCGCCTACAAGCGAGAAGTCTCCGCTTTACGCTTACTAAAATTGCCACTACCTTTTCCAAAAAAGCCCCTACCCTTTCAAAATTTCCAGATGGCTGTTTTGGTATTGCTAATGACGAAATTGGCTTAAGTTCCGACGCAAGCGAGTGCTATTGCAACCTCTTCAGCCGTTGCGGCTTCCAATGGTGGCAGGCGATACCGGGGCGCGTAATTCCGTTCTCTCAACGGCAGGGTGCTCTGAGCAGCGTCACCTGGCGACATATAGCAGAATTATTGTAAAAATGAATTAGAGCGCATTTAAAGCCGGCTGCGCTCGTTGCTATGGCGGCGCAATGGATTGAAACTACTTACCTGAGCTCTGAGCGAATCACGCAGCCCGAAATCGCGTGGTAATAACCCATGTTGGTGTGTTTGCGGGGTAATGTTTTTTATGTGTAAAATCTGATTTAAATTTGCAATAAAGAAAAAAAGAATAAAACATCTCTTTGAATCCTGTAAGTGTAACTTTTTTTCTAAATGCTTTTTTTTTAATCGCAACGTTAAAATAATTTACCAAGATCTTTGCTGGGTGAGGGGGGGTGTTCATCTTTAGGTTGCATTATGTGATGTTTTTAATTCTTAATAGCCGCAAAATCAGCAGTGAGCACAACCACAAGTTTACGTCAAGACTACGGTAATACTATTAAATTACTTTCATCAACAGCAGTTTACATTGGGTAGCAAAGTACTGGAAGTAGTGGGCGAATATGTCTACTTAGGACAGGTAGTAACCGCAGATCCGGACCATGAAAAGGAAATAAAAAGAAGAATAAGATTGGGTTGGAGCGCATTTGGCAAGCACTCGCAGATTATGACTAGCAGCTTACCGGTATCGCTCAAGAGGAAAGTATACAACAGTTGCATCTTACCTGTACTCACCTATGGGGCTGAAACGTGGAGGCTAACCAAAATAGTTCTACTTAAGTTAAGGACAACCCAGAGGGCTATGGAACGAAAAATGGTAGGGGTATCATTAAGAGATAGGAAACGTGCAGATTGGGTCAGAGAAATAACTCAAGTTACCGACATTCTAGCGGAAATTAAGGAGAAGAAATGGACATGGGCAGGACATGTAGTGCGAAGAGAGGATAACCGATGGTCGCTTAGGGTAACAAACTGGATTTCAAGGAAAGGAAAGCGTAGCAGGGGGCGGCAGAAAGTTAGGTGGGCGGATGAGGTTAAGAAGTTCGCGGAGGTCAAGTGGATGCAGCTAGCACAGAACTGGGTTAGGTGGAGAAATATGAGAGAGGCCTTCGCCCTGCAGTGGGTATAGTAAGGCTGCTGCTGCTGCTGCTGCTGATGCTGATGATGATCTTCACCGTAATCATTTCCTGCCTTCAGTTAGTGTATGTTACATTTAGGTACCTTTCGGTTGCGTTCATAGGCACCACTCGGTAACAATTGTCGTTTAAGCCACTGAGAGGCAACAAGTGAGGAGAAAGAAGTTGCGGGACCCTACCGTTGAGGAGACGGTATTATGCTACTGGGGCACCTCGGCCTTCTATCATCGAGTTTACCGCCGACCCCGTTTCGCCACTTGCCGCGTCCACGTACGCAACCGACTTGCTGTCCATCGAATCTAAGGGCCTTATTTGCGCTTCTGCTCTCCTCTCCCTCCTTACTGCGTTGAATATCGGATGAACGTTACGAGGGAGGAGGACAATGGTTAGATATTCTCGACAGTCCTGTCGGATGCTTGATTTTTCTCGTAGTCCCGTATCTTTCTACAGACCTATCCACTTCGAGTATAGTTCTGCCCGTGGTCGTTTGACATAATGTTTCCAGCTGCGAAATTCTGACAGCCTCCGCTATTTCGTCCCAGCTATTGTGCACTCCCATAAAAAGGATCTTCTCTGCGGATGTGGTAATTCGTAAACCCAGGGCCCTCATTATGCCTTGTGGAATGGCATAGTCTAATATCCTCTTCTCCTCCGACGTGACATTTAAGAACGGCTTGGCATAGCTCACGCGGCTTATTACGTAAGCTTGGGTTAGCTTAAGCAAGCTTGCTTCCTTCAGGCCTCGTCCGTTCAGCGCGACCCTTCTAAATATGTCAATGGCTTACGTGGCATCCCTCTAGCCTTTTGATTGCCCCATATTTATCCATTCTCTTAAATTAATAGTCCTAAACTTCTGATTTGATCTACCGTTGCAACTGGTTTCCCTTCTACTTTAATGCCAAATTACCACTGCGCTTGCATCGGAGTGACGTCCGGTTATAAATGTATAATTACGATTTTTTACGGCGAGCATGATAGACCCTTTCTGGCATCATGGTCTACCACAGTGTCCGCAGCCGCCTGCAGGCGCTCCTCAATGCTCGCATAGCTACCCTTGTTAATCCAAAGATTGATGTCATCTGCAGATATACTGAAATTTAACCCCTTTATGCTCCCCAAAGCTTCCGGCAAGCCCCTCGTCACCACGTTGATTGATTGAAAGACATTATTTTCCGCCAGAAGAAGCCGATCACCCCCGCCTCCGGCGCGTAGGCTTGGGAGACGGGGCCGCCGCGTTAAATGCTGGCTGGCTGGCTTTGGCCCATGGCAGCCTTCCCCGCCAGGTGGCCGATGCTCCGTTGGAGCTCGGGGTCCGAGCTTTGCAGCAGGGTCTCCCTGTTCTCTCTACTAAATATATTTTGTCCCTCCCCGGAAGAGTGCGAGTATTCTCATATTATGTGGTTGGGGGTCCCTCTCGCCCCATAATCACCAAATCTGTCGTGGTCTCTCTTCTGGGGTACACATGATACGCCAAGACCGGATTCACGAACGTATTAGTTTGCAAGAGCCTCCATGCAGCAGCTTGTTAGTCATTACATTTTGTGCATGGTGCGGGTACCAGCCTACGTGCCAATCGATAATGGTTGATTATTTCCCCATAATTTTGCAACCACTCCTCGCTACACCAGTCGTCGGGGGGTCCCATTTCTGCCTGGAAGTAGAGTGCTCGAGCTAGCTCATGGGCCGCCTCGTTACCAGGGACGGCGGCTTGCCCGGGTGTCCAGATTATCTTAATTTTCCTATTCAGTGGTTGTTGGCTAAGTATCTTTGCCGCCTCCTGCGAGATCATGCCTTTTTCAGAATTTTTAATGACAGCCTCTGTCGGTTATGATGAATTTTGCTTTTGTTCCTGCGCACGTTAAAGCAATCGCCACTTCCTCCGCATCCTCTATATTGCGTCCCCGGATAGCCGCAGCGGAAACTGGCATTCCTCGGCAGTTTACGACCGAAGCCACCACCTCCCTGATTTAGCTCCGGCCGCATCAACGTAGGCTACCTCATTTTCATCCATGTTTCCGAACCTTACCCAAGTAGCACACATTACATGGCCCACCGGGGGCCCGTATGGGCAAGTTGGGCTTGGGCAACCACAATAACACCCACGAGGGCCCGCTTTAGGAATCAAGCGGGCAAGCCCAAATTGGGCTTGCCCCTGTTTTTTCCATTGGGCATTATATAGGCGTGGGAAGGGCTAACTGAGTACATATTCCCACATCAGGCCCTCAAGGGTCCCGCTTGGGAAATTTTAGGGCCGATTCAAATGAAATTTGGGCTTTGTGTAGGAAACGCATGGGCTGATCTAATTGGGGCTGCCCACTCAAAAGCCGAATAGGTCCCGCATAGGCCGCGGCGGGGCTAAATACGGGTATGCCCACACATTGCCTACATGGGACCCTTGAGGGGTACTTGAGGGAAGGTCAGACGAAAATCTGGAATTGATGCAGAAAATTCCTGGGCTGCCCCAAATAGGGTTGCCCACCAAAAACCTAGATAATTTCCGCGTGGGCGGTAGCGGGGTAGGCAATTGCTTCTTCCCACTTCTGCCTGCATCAGTCTCTTGCGGGGCAATTTAGGGCAGATGAGATGCAAATGTGGGCCTAAAGTAAATAGAAGACGGGCTAGTCCGAATGGGGCTGCCCAAGCAAAAACCGAATAGGTCCCGCATGGTTTGCGGCCGGGCTGAAAAGCGACCGCACCGCCACGCTGCCCACACGGGTATTTCTTGGGGTACTTGAGGGAAAATGCAATATATATTCGTAGTCCATGCGGTAATATCAAGATCAGCCCAATTGGGGCGGCCCATGAAATGCTGCAGCGGGCCCCAAATCGGCCGTAGGCGGGCTTACCGCTCTGAAACGTCTCCACCCTATCTTTAAGGCACCACTTTATTTATGTAAATCATGTTATACCGGCTACTAATTGCCTCTTCTGGAGGTTTCACATAACTGTCCTAAGCATATATCTGCTATGAATAAAGACTATTTATTTTTACTCTAACAACTACGTTAATTATGCAGTGTCGACAGAAAATATGCAACAGTAACTGTTCCGCTTTACGAGTATGCACTGAACGACCTCCAAATGTTTCCTGCAGCATTACTATTCTACACGCACCACCGAAATAAATATTCAGACCAACATGTTGTGGTTGATGTGGGCCAGCCCACATTATTGTAGGGTTGGGAATAAATTTCTCTCATGTTACTGAGTGTGGCATAAAAGCAAAAAAATAGCGCATAATGTTTCGCAATTGATGATTATTGGAATTTGGGCAGCCCCGAAAATGCCAGATTCAACCCATCAGGGCAGCACGTGGGCCAGCCCGAAACGAACTGGCTTTCGCAAATCCCGCGCCTGTATAATTCAGGTGTTGGAAGGATTAATCGACTTAAAAATTAAAACCTTGATCAATGGGATGGCATTGCCTACACAAATGTGGGACCCATTAATGATTCTGGTGTGCTGCCCACATTCGTCTACCTGGGCTGAATGCGGGCAGCCCTATTTGGGCTGCCCACACGGATACAGATTGGGACCGATAGCGGCAGAATTGGGCAGCCCATGCGGGGCCCCTCTGGGTACGTGTTGCAAATCCCGCATAGGGCCTGTATGGGTTGCCCTCACGGGCCCAACGCGGGCCCCCACGTCAAAGCCCACTTTGTGCTACTTGGGTAGCTTTAAGGCCTCAGCTCGCTTTTCCCTTCGTTCTTTATTAAATTCTGGATGTATATTTTTAGGAAGTGGGTGCCCTGCCAAGGCGTTCTTTATCTTCCTCTGTATGTCCACTTTCTTTATCAATCCTTTCCCCGAGTTTATTCCTACTTTCGCAAGAACTACCCTGCTCGTATTCGTCGCCCTAAGTCTCTCTATCTAAGATACTTTAAGCGCATCTGCTAACTCCCTCCACGTATTACGTACTCCCAAAGCGAGAAGTCGCTCCGTTGAGGCACACATAGAGAGCCCTATTGCTCAATGCATGTGCGTATGAGGGCGTCTATCCTGTTTCTCTCGGCCGCTTTGTTTTCCAAGTATGACGTCGCGTAGCTAATTCTGCTATTCACATACGCTTGTACTAGTTTCATGAGATTTCTCTCTTTAAGGCATCTGCCCTTGACTGCTATGCGTTTAATAAGCCTCAGAGTATGTAAGGGGACGGGAAGAGAACGGAGTCCTGCAGCGTACCCCTGCTCCCTAACTTCGCTGGATGGGACTAAATATCTTGAAATTTCATGCAGGCAGTTCTGTCTGACAAAACATCCTTGATGTACTCGCATGTTTGCGCACCTACACCGACTCCATGGAGACCTCGAAGAATCGCTTCATGCTTAACTTTATCAAAAGGCTTTGTAAGTCCAGGACAAGGATCACTTTGGCATCTCTAGAACGCGAGTCGATTTATTTATTTATTTCGTCAAAGGTCTCGGTTGAGACATTACATGAGGGAGTGGACGGTATCTGGCAAACAATGGTAAAAAATGTTGAGATGTAAGGTTGGCGACGCTCAGCTTGAATTCTAAAGGGTAGATGATAATGGCAACTTCGGTGGGCAGGCCATTCCAGTCTCGTGCAGTACGCTGAAAAAATGACTGCTGAAATGTCACAGTATGGGCTTGTAGGGGATACACTGCGTTACTGTGGCTGAACCGGGCGATGCGGTGGGCTCTTTTTATGTAGGGGTTATCAAGAGGCAAAGAATGGAAAAATTTATGAAAAAGGTTAAGACGTGCTATCTTACGGCGCGAGGCTGGGGGGAGGGGGGCAAGTTGATTCGAGCTTTTAGTGCTGAGATGCTTGAGTGGTAGGAATAATTTGATAGAATGAATCGTGTTGCGCGGTTCTTAACCAATTCGAGGGCGTTAGTAAGATTAACGTGGTGCGGATCAAAAATAGCGTTAGCATACTCAAGCTTGGGACGCACAAAGGTTTGAAAAGCAAGCTGTTTAATAGGGGGAGCAGCGAGTGAAAGGTTACGGCGTAAATAACCTAGAGCACAATTATCAGAATTTATTATGTGATTAATATGACAGGTCCAAGTTAGGTCACGCGAGATATGCACACCAAGATATTTGAATGATTCGGATGTTCCAATCTGCAGGTTATTAATATTATAATTAGGCGCTACGTAATTACGACGACGGTGAATGGACATTAACACGGTTTTAGAAATATTTAATGACATGAGCCATGTTTTACACCAGTCCTGTATGCGAATAAGGTCAGTTTGTAATGCGAGATGGGCGGTAGAGTTAGTAATGATTCGGTAAACGACACAGTCATCGGCAAAGAGTCGGATATGCGAAGAAATTTTACACGGTAGGTCATTAATATATATCAAGAAAAGGAGGGGCCCGAGTACCGTTCCTCGAGGTACCCCTGAGAGCACAGGTGTTAAGGATGAAGAGTGTGAATTGGCATATACGAACTGCTGACGGTTAGATAAAAACCCTAGAATCCAGTTCAGAACACATGGATGAATATTAAGGCGCGATAACTTTAGTAAGAGACTACCATGGGGAACCTTATCGAACGCTTTTTCGAAGTCTAAAAACACTGCATCAGTCGGGATATTACGATCAAGGTTTAAATGTAAGTCGTGCAGGAAGAGTGCCGATAATGTCGTGTTTGAGTCGGAGCATCACGTCCTGCGTGCAGAAGCCTGGTCGGAAACCGACCATCTCGTGCGGCCACAGGTCGTTTTTCTTCATAAAGCGCGCCAGTCGTGTCTGGACTGCATGCTTCATCAATTTCCCTACGCATTAGGTTAGAGAAATAGGTCTTAAATTTTCTATTTTCGGGAGTTTGCCCGGCTTTTGGATTAGAATTACGCTTGCCGACTTCCACGGCCGAGGCAGGTGGCCTTTAATCCAAATGCGTGAATCGTTTGCTGACGTCCTCACCAGTCGTGGCGTCATGACTGAATGTGACGTCAAGACTTCACGTCTGATTATTAGACGTAACCCAATGTGACGTCAAGATGATGGCATTGTGTGATGACGTCATAGTTAGACATTGTCATTACTCATCACTATTTAGCCATGCCAAATGACTAATTATTACTGGTTAGTGACAAGTTGGTCGATAATTAGTCCTGGGCAGTGATTAGTTAGGAAGTAATTAGCACTTGTTAGTGACCAGTTCATCAGTGACCATCATTCATTAGTACTACACCACTGATGCAGCTCGCGTGACGTGATGTAGGATTGGTGCGACCCCGGCTCTGCCACCGCCACAGAGAAAATTCGACTTTGCGGCCAATGTAGTTCTCGCTACAAAAAGAGAGAAAAAAATGCCGGTAGTGGAGGGCTTTGGTCCACCGCGCAATAGACGCTTCCGCCTCGTCGCTCATTAGTGGTCCAAAACGCCCGCTATAATTTTTATTGACCTTGAAAAGGTTTGCGAATTTGCATATAGACTTCAGCGCGTAAGGTTTAACCGGCGGGGCCTTACGGCTACTGTGGAGCTTTTAAGACAAAAGCTTTATTGCCTCATGGATAATCGTGGCAAACACTGCTTACGCATATGTTAATCAGTTGGAGTGGAACTGAACCGCCGTTGATTGTTTTTATTTTCAGAATTTCCAGTTTATATTCTTGTATAAGATTCGTTAGAGTCCTCTCTATCAATAACATCCTCAGATAAGAGACCCATATCTAAGCCCGTTGATTACCAAATAGACGAATTTGACGAGAGAAAAGGCCAGGAATACAAAACAGGGTTTTCGACCAACCTCCTAGGTGACGACAAACCAAATTTTGACGTCCCGGGTACAGCTTAAAAACCCATAGTGTGCCCGTTGATTGGGTAAACGGCCACTCTAAGGCAAGGTTGGGTTAACTGTTTGTCCGAAATTACAAAAGCAAGCTGAAACGGTTTCCTGCGTCAAGCATTTTTGCCGCAAAAATTTCTGATTATGGCCACGAAATCGGAAATCTTAATAGCAGTTGAGCTGTACCCAAATACTGAACCGCTTCTGAGAATTTGTACATATGCACATATTGTGAACTTTGCACTAAAATCCGAGGACGTCGAAAAGTTCTGGAGTTGCATTTAACAAGGCCGATGCATCACCCTCTCCTTAGAAGTGAACGTCTCTACGGGACAGGCAACGAAGGAGAGGGAGAGGCAAATTATGCTGCGTGCTCGGGAATGGGCCATGCGGTGAGGGGACACTTCGCGTCTTTCTTTCGACTCTTCTTCATGGCTTCAATCATTGGCCCTTTACCGCCCATCCCGTAGTTGTGGCGTAGGCAGCTGAGGTGTGCTGGCCTTGATCAGTGCTCAGTGGTGACGCCCCAACACGTGTTGAACATAGTGTGCTCGCTCACTGTCTTAAAGTGATCGCCACATGCCGCTGTAGTCGCTCTGTTTTAGGTGTGTTGGAAAGTTCTGGCCGAATATTGTAAGAACGTGCTATGGAGCGTTTACTCACAAAGACACACACAAAAAAATAACTTGAAGTATTGTGCTCAGCGCAAAACAGCCTTCATTTTATTTTGTGTGTTTTATTTACTGCGAGTTGAACTTAGCGATGACCGCTCACTCGGGCATGGTCATCGCGCAGGTTTAATTGAAGCGCAGTTGGAAACGTTGACCGTGGCGGTGCATAAACGAATTCACGAGGTACGTTTTCGATTTCGACGTTTTTCATTAAATACCTGTAAAAGGACACGCAAGGAACACAGGATCAGTCACCCCTGGCAAGTACACGACTCCACGTGAGTGCGCACATGCAGAACATAAAGCCATTCAGAGGGGCAGATGACAATGATTACCATACTGATGTGTTCTGTCCTTCCGGCACTCTACACTCATTCGTAAGCTGATGAGATGAAATGACGCGCCGCGGGCACCTAGGGAGACGGAGCCGTGTTACTGTGATTGACCTTGTGCTTGGTGGTAGGGGTTATTTTATTTATATACAAAAGGAAGGAAAAGATGTTTGACAGCCCCGGTATCTGCTATCTGATATCTGAAGCCCCTGAACTGAGGCGGCGGAAATAAAGGGATAGCGAGGAAGAGGTAGAGGAAATGTTAGTAGGAAATTTAACTTTATCATTTCATGGTCCCCTGTAGTTAAACAACATACGGACATAACGTGTTGACCATCGAATTTCTTTAAAAATTCATTATAGTTAATCATCTTATTACACGAAATATAAAAATACACATGAGAAGGCCGCATAACTGCAAGTGAAGCGCCTTTTATTTCATGCGTCTGAGTCTTCGCGCCATTTTTGTATCCTTGGATTAATTTTATTGCGACGCCCTTTAATGACAGACATTGAGGCGGGTGCACTACGTGTTATCCTTCGGTGCCTTCTGCAGATAAGTTATTGCTGCTGTAATAATGGTTGATCAAGATGCCTATTTTCGTGTCTTGCTGCAGGTGGAAGCTTCCCCGGGACCTTCCGATGTGGTGATAGCTGTGCCGGAGACGGAGCACAAAAATCCCAAAAAGTAAGATTCCTGAGTCCTCGCATATGCACTCGCGTGTTACCGAAGTCATATTTGTCATTTAACCAAACAAAGGAGCCGGGCGCATGTGTCAAGCTCATAGTCTGCAACAAATCACCAAACAAGTTTATAGTTCAGAGACCTTTTATGCTAATCACCGCTAATCACCGTCTCTTTCATGTGCTTTGTCCGATAAGGAAACATTTCTTTCACAAGCAAAAATCAATCAATCAATAACGCCATACCGATGCAGGCGTATATTTTGCATTGACTTGCAATCCTTTATCATTTCAAGCGGGCTGTGAAGTTCTTAACGCCATCACACTTCGTGACTCCGATTGGGAAGTCTACAACTGTCTGCCTCCGACCGTTACCGGCGAGCATCTTTGCTTCTTTTACGTCAGGTATCGATACTATCACTAATGCCGAGTTACGATAAAACAATGAATAAATCTGCGTTGTGGCCCTTCTAGCGTTTCAGCAAAGGCGCTTATCGTTGGATGACAGGTGTGAACATTGAGAATTTCGAGCAAAGAAAGAATAACTGAACGTTAATCACATGTTTTTTTTTTTTTACCTTTGCCTTATTAGCGGCACACGTTAGGCAGGTAAACATCTCCAAAGTGGAGGCAGAAGGTTATTATCACTGAATTTGATGATGTCTTTCGTGGCTACCATGACGCAGTGGCGCAGTGGTTAATATGCCCGACTACTGTGCCGGAATACCCTGGTTCTATCCCGACCGCCGGCGGCTGCGTTTCGATGGAGGCGAAACGAAGAGGCCTCCGTGTGCTGTGCGATGTCTGTACACGTTAAAGGTCCCCAGATGGTCGGAATTATTCCGGAGCCCTCTACTACGGCTCCCCTTTCTCTCTTCCCGCTTTCACTGCCGCCTTCCTACCGTTTCTTACGGCACTGTGGTGGTGACTCTTATTGCGCCCAAAAACAGGGGACCAGTCAAAGGACCGATTGCGCTGGCTTAGAGGAGGTCGGCGGGGATTCCTTGGGATGTCGCGGCCTTGATAAGCCAGCGTGGGTCTGCTGGCTCGGAAGTACGCAGGAGAGACTCCCACGTCTCTGGGGTGTTTGAGTTATCTGTGGTGTAGTATGTACAAGTCCCCGTCATGTGTATGAGAGTGGCCGGAGTTGAGCAGTTCTATCATGGGTTCTATCTGTTCCGGAAAGATCCTGCTGTATAAGAGGGGGTGGGGGAAGCTTCCAGTTTGTAGTTCGCGCCATTGAACGCCCTCGCGTCCTGTTAGATCGCGGTGTGCCGGAGGAAATGTGCATCTTTGGAGTCGGTAGTGCTTCAGCTGTCAACCGAATAAGCTTGACAGATACTGCGGCTTTCTTTTCCAGTGAACTAATTATTATTAATATTATTGTTATTATTATGAATATTTCGTGGCTTCCGATATAGCTCTCTGAACTCGCATAAACGCAAACAGCACTCGTCAAGAAGTTCTCAGCGTGAAATTGGAGCGAAAGCAAAGGGGAACTTCACGCAGACGAATGCACACACGTCGTCACGGCAACAAGCGTCAGTTTGTCTTGTTTGTACATAATGATGTTAGTAAGATAGTGAGAGACCGGAAAGCGTGGCGTGACATGGTCCATAGGGTCACGAAGAGTCGGACACGACTGAACGACTGAACTGAACTGAAGCATTGCTTGACTATGTAGGCGGGTTACGCGTGGGCATGGCCTTGTCGGCGCTTTAAAAGCAAAACTTGTTGGTTTATTGGAAAAAAAGACACCATCGGATAGAGCGTCAAGGAAAGGTGCGCAAGTGACAAAATTGTTGACGTGGGTTAATTAGATCATCAACATCATCAATATTATCATCAGGCGGACTATAACCATTGCAAGGCGAAGGCCTCTCCCATATTCGTCCAATTTACCCACTCCTGTCAAAGCCACCTAGACTACTCAAGCCTTCTCCGCTGGCTCCGTGATGTCACGCTAGTTGCCCTTTAGCCGCTTGCCTCCGTTTGCGGCTAGGAGGGTTCGCGATCAGTTTTCAGCTCATTATTTTACTACCCGAGGTAGAATGGCTGTAGCAGTGAGCCAGTAAACATAAATTGGCAACTAAAGAGCGGCGTTTTAACCGCGTGCATAATTGTTCTATATATGGTTGGCGTAAATTTATAATCTGTGCTTTATTTCGTGGCGCTTGCTATACACTTCGTATTGCAGCTAAGTGCTTCATATTTAGTTCCATGTTAATACTTGTGACAAATCATTGCATTGCTTTAGGTACTGCTCTTCAGGTCACTGCAGTTCATATTAACACTAAAGCATTATTTCCTAGACAGAATAACAGTAGAATGCATGATATCCGTGGGCATGACATGCATTTTTTCTGCTTTTTAAAGAAACGCACGTTTTTTTTTTGTCAGTTTCGAAAGCGGATAGACAAATAAACAAAACTCATGAAGCCATACAAAACAGTAGCACGAAGACATCATTGACATTATATCGCTCTCGGTGCTTTCCATTAAAATATTTCAATTTCTTTTTTTTTTCGAATTCCTGGCAGCTGCCTTCCGAAGAGCTTGCTTTTCATTTGCAGGGACAGTCCAAAACTTGGTGTCAAAACGTTGACTAGCGGGCTTTGCAATTCTTCAAAAAACACAATGGCAGTGAATCTATTCGTTTTTCTCCCTGGCATGCATTTGTACAAAATTCTTCATGACTTTTTAGATGGCGTCATTTTCCCGATGCGCATCCTTTCTTACCGAGGACTCGCTAATGAAGATGTAGAGGAAAGGTACGATGGACTCTTGGCCAACTTCGAATGCACTGCGTCCATTTGATTTTGAACGCGATCGCGCTTAAGATCTATGGTTCTCATTTTGAAGAAGGCAATTGAACAACGCGAGTCAAAAGGCAGCGCATGTGTACGTCTTTCACGAGTCCCGTATTCCCTAGCGCTGTTTTATTCCCTTAACCAACATGTACCAACTATCCCGTATTCCTACTTTTCTGGTATTTCTTTTGCATTCATTGGGCACTATTCTGTCCTATTCGTGCCTCCGCTCCTCTGTATCTGCGAACCTTTTGGCCTCAACCACATGCCGGATCTATCTTTTAAAACAGGGCATGTGTCTGCCCTTCCCGTTTCTCGTCTTGCTCGCGCTGATTTATTCCCTTCTTTAGTATGTATTAACCCACTCCTATTTGCCCTCTTTTGGGTCTTCCCATTTGTTTGTCATGATGTGCGAGCTTGATGATAGTCTTGCTCGTGGAAATAGAGTTCGAATACCTGCATGAGGAACTCAATTATAATACCATCCAGTTCTCTCGAAACCACTACTCAACAACGTTTAAATTTACAGAAGGTTTTTGTTGTGTGTTGGGTTTTATTGTACATAAGCTAAAGCTTTCAAAATGAGTTAAATTTTATTTCCCAAAATACTTGCTAAACTTCTCTCATCTATTATTTTCTGTGCGCTACATTCTAGGGAAAACCAAACACTGATAACATTTTGACTACCACCGTATTTTCCTCGGCATTCAGGCGCACAACACAGGCCCATGTTGCAGCGGGGGCAAAATGAGTGTTTTGTTCAGCACCACAGCATGTTATCAAGGCGCATAAGCCAAGAAAAAGCATTTCGCCATCCTGAAGCTCGAAAACCGAGACGCCGGTAATGAGAAATACTTGTAGGTTCGCTGTCTAACCTAACGCTAGGTAGATAGACAGGCAAGATCCACCGGCGTTGCCTCCCAGATGCGATGCACCTGCATTACTTTGCCTACTCCTGCGCTGCACAGAACTCACTATCGTTCGCGATCGGGCAACTAGGATTACGTAGGCCCGTGTGGAGAGGAGGAGTGGGCAGGCCTTGTCTAATCTAGGTTGCTTTGGTCCTCGGCTAGCTTCATTCACATCATCCTTGCGAACTTCTGCCCCTCATCTGCCTATATCTGTCCATAACTTTCTTCCTACCTCTAATACAATTTGTCACCTTTAGCCACCATCGGTTGTCTTCTCTACGCACTACATGCCCTGCCCACCCATTTATTCTTCTTTATTTCCAGTAGAATGTCATTAACTAGAGTTATTTCTCTGAGCCAATCTGCGCGCTTCCTATCTCTTAACGTTACACCTACCATTTTTCGTTCCATATAACCCTCTGCGTTGTCCTCAATTAGCGCATTGAGTCAATCAGACGCCGAAATAGTCGGAAGGGTTAATGTCGATGTCCAGTAGGGGTCGCGGGGTACTCGACTTCTGGTGATGTAGTCCTAACTTTGAGTGGCGCGGAATTTAGAATGCTTGAAAGTGAACGAGCGGGAAAGGCTGTCATTTCTGTGTTTAAATAGCTGGGAATGGTTGGAAGGTGTTTCAAGAGACGTGATCAACCAACTGCAGTCTGAAAAACTCCGAGTGACAGAAATGCGATGTCCTGAGCGTTGTTGCTGCACACGTTACACTCCTTGTCATACACACGCAGCGTTCTGTTCAACGCATCCAATTTCAACGGCATTCTATAACTGGTTTACAGGAAAAGAGAAGGCGTAGTCTCGCGGAATTCACCTGACACATCTCTTCGACAAAACAGCAACGCTGAGGCTTGCAAATTTCTGCAGTGATCTCTTAAAATGTTTTAGTGAGGCCAAGCAGACTTATATTTGTTCCCTCATATGAAACATTCAAGAAGCGAAGACGCGATGTTGTAATACTTCGCTTTAGTTCGCGTAGAACTACTACATCAATAGTTTTCACCTTTTTGTGCATTGAGAACTGAGGAATAATCACTGTCAATTTTTTTCCTTGCGGCTACTTGTTTCTCCTATCCCTGCATCTACTTCTCTCATCGAACCTGGATATTTCTAACTCCGCTCAGTGTTCATCTGTCGTAAAATTAACGCAGATATGTCCCAAAATATCCTATTCCTGGCTCAGTCGTGATGTTTCAGTTGGTTTACAGGAAGGAAAAGGCGCAGTATCTGTCACACTTGCTCTGTGGACACCTGAACCGCGCCGTAAGGGAAGGGATGAAGGTGGGAGTGCAAGTGGAAAGAGAGAAAGAGGAGCTGTAGTGGAGGGCTACGGGGTAATTTCGACCACCTGGGTATCTTTAACGTGCGCTGATATCGCACAGCACACGGACGCCACTTCGTTTCGCCTCCATCGAAACGTAGCCGTGTTTCAACTATGAATCATTTAAGCGCCTTCCCATCTATGCTTCTTTATATGTCATCTGAGCGCCTTTACATATGTCGCACCCCAGACACCGGAATATAAAAGAAACAATCTATTTGTGCACATTAGAATTTTTTTTTGCACGCTTTTATTTCCTTTTGCTTTGTTTTTTTTTTCTTTGTGTGTGTGTGTGGGGGGGGGGTGCATACACACAAAACTGTACAACCATTCCGCTACTGATCCGAAGACGCTAGTTCAGTACCAGCCGCAGCGGCGGCGTTTCTACGAAAACAAATCCGACAAAATGCAGGGTTTTGGTGCCCCGCCGTGGCGGTGCAATGGTTAAGATGCCTGACTACTGTGCCGGAAAACCAAGGTGCGATCTCGACCGCCGGCGGCTGCGGTTCGATTGAGTAGAAACGGAGAGGCGCCCGTGTGCTGTGCGATGCCGGCGCATATTAAAGATCCCCAGGCGGTGGAAATTACTCCGTGGCTCCACTACGGCTCCTCTTTCTACCTTCACTCCCACCTTCCTCTCTTCCCTTGTGGGGCATGTCAGGTGTCTTCCCTTGGCCCCGCCGGGGTGGTGCAGTGGTAAGACGCCCGACTACTGTGCCGGAGTACCCGGATTCGTACCCGACCTCGGCGGCTGCGTTTCGACGGAGGCGAAACGAAGAGGCGTCCGTGTGCTGTGCGATGTCAGCGCACGTTAAAGATCCCCAGGTGGTCGAAATTACTCCGTAGCCCTCCACTACGGCCCCTCTTTCTCTCTTTCCACTTTCACTCCCATCTTCCCCCCTTCCCTTACGGCGCGGTTGCGGTGTCCACAGAAAACAAGTGAAACGGTTACCGCGCCTTTCCCTTCCTATAAATAAATCAGTTTAATCAGTCTTCCCTTGCGGCGCGGTTGAGGTGTCCACAGAAAACAAGTGAGACAGTTACCGCGCCTTTCCTTTCCTATAAACCCATCGGTTTTAATCAATCGGTCCACACAAGCAAGTGTGACAGATACTGCCCATTTCCCTTCCTTTGAACCAATGAATAATATTATATGGCAAGGTTTTGGTCTAACTAAACTTAGTAAGACGTGTAACAGGGTTCGCGCACAGGTCAAATTTCACGGAGACGATAGCGTGCAGTGCAATGTGTTGCAGTATGGACACAGGAGGATCGGCCTCAATGATAGCTCCGGCGCTCGCTTTCCACGAGATAATCTGCGGCTCAAATCAGTTCCGCACCGATGGCTTGTTTTTATTTTTTTGGCTCGAAAGAACAACATGCGGATGTACTGGGTTTTGACGGTTCGCTAATACTCTCAACCTCCGGACAGCTGCTTTCGCACTGAAAATATTCGAATACTATACAATGTTAGTGCCTGTTAAATAACACCAGGGGGTTGAAATCAATTGGGAACCCGTCATTAGGGTGTCTTACAGCCCATTTCTGACTTTGGTGCGATGAACCCGAGAGTTGATTATTATTTCACTTCATTGTTCAATAAAGGGACAGACGAGTGGAGGAAGATAATCCATGTAATTTGTAGAGAGAATAATAGTTGGTTTGCTTGCGCTCTTCAAGGCGCAATGTTCAGCAGCAGGAAAATCAATACACGCCAAAGACGAAAATATTCCAGCCCTAGAATTATTAGGGGCATAAGTTTTAAACACGACACGGAAAATTATTATTGGTGACATCGCAGTTGTAATGTTTCACTCTGGAATAAATTTGCTAGATATCATTTTTCAGATATATTATTGTCTACCCAATTGGTAGTGTCGGTGTATTTATTCACTATGGGCTTGCCCAGTAGCCTTAATTGTAAATCGCAATCGTCTTTTTCTCCCGGTGGCATTATGTAGCCGCGATAATTACTAAACGAAAGCACGAGTTAAACACACAGAGTACTGCATATCGCATTTAGCTTGGGTAAACTATGTAAACGCAGGTGCGGTGATAGTCTAAAGTGCGCACGGGAGTGGCCACGTCCCACATTATTGTGTGCGTCGTCCCTTTGAAGGGACATCAGCATGAAGCCAGTGCACATAGAACGCTGCCGCCTATCACAAGATTTAGCTCAGAGTGTTACCCATTGCCAACGTACTACGAAAAAATGTATTATGGGAACGTGGCCACCGGAATGATCTTACTACCCTTCACAGCACGACGATCTTAAAACTGCGTACATACATAAGCTAAATACATAAACTTTATTACGAGATATGTATACATGCAATTAATAGCGGGCGCTCAGAAGCGCAAGCGCTTGTAGGCGGGCCACGGCAGTCACAGCGGTGTGGACGCAATATAAAACGCTGGTATTATAGGGTTCTCAGTAAATGAAAAAATAAAACTATGCTGGGACAATGCATATAGATTTCATTCTTCGAACAATCAATAGATAATAAAGGAAATAAAAGGAAATCTCTAGTCAATAAACGGAACAAAAACTGGCAAAGCACAAGATACAAATTCAAACTCGGTAATTTCTTTCTTCCCGACTTACAACCCACGCTTTCAGTGGAAATTTTGCCGCCTTCATAGAATAACGACCCAGCACCTGTGCTGATATTTTAATATAGTGGGAAATATAGAACTGTCGTGTCTTTTTGCCATATTTAGTGTTGGTTGGTTGGTTTGTGGAGCTTAACGTCCCAAAGCGATTTAGGCTATGAGAGACGCCGTAGTGGAGGACGCCGCAATTTTCGGACCACCCTGGGGTTCTTTAACGTGCACTGACATCTCACAGCACACGGGCGCCTTGCTTTGCGCCTCCATCGAAAAGCTGCCGCCGAGGCCGGGCCATAATTAGTGTAAACCCTTGGAACTTTATAAGGCGCTATGTACCTAAGGGATTGTTTTTATTTCATCTGGCTGTTCAAACTTGTTTGAAAAGTAATTTCTAAAAACTACCATTTCCACGTACAAGTCGTGCAGGGGACTAACGCCTGCTTTAACCATCCTGGCGTTGTGGTCAGACTTCTCATAAGCAGTTCCATACAGTAAATTAGTACAACATCCTATCAACTTTCGTGATCTTCCAGGGCGCACAAGTACTATACACCGAAATGCCGTATATAAGGATAGATTCTTCCAATAATCTATACATAGTGTGCCGCACGTTTACAGGTGTAGTGTTACGATAGAGCTGCTCAGAAAGAGCGCGCTATCTTTTTAATAAGTGGTCAATTTGGGAAGGCCAGCACATGTTAGAATCAGGATACAGGCCGAGATATTTAACACTGTTCGAATCGGGTAGCAAAGAGTCACAATTAGCACAGTCGCTACCATGCAAAAGAACTGACTCGGCAAGATCAACAATGTTGTGTGGATTTCGGAAATATATTATAGCAGTTTTTTGTTTATGTATATTTGATTTTCAGTAAAGCAATCTGCTATTTTTCTGACATCGTACTGAAGTAACTTCAGGGGCAGGAGGCTTGATTCATGGAGTATCACAGCTGACGTTCAATCATGTGGCGCAATATGCGCAGGCCGTATTTATTTTGACCTTGCGCTGAGCCTTCCGACGTGCCTCTGGGTGAAGCTTCTATATCCTAAGTTTAGGCTCTTTGTATTGCTCAGTATGATGTGCAGGTTGTTGTTTTTGGATCCTTGAGTGTATACTCAGTAGGAATAATGATCTCAATCCGCAGGCTTATGCTACTAGTCATCGTGGCAGTGGTTGTCGTCTGCTTCGCCGTGATGCTGGTTGTTGGTGCCATCATCTGGGCTCAAAAAGGTGATCAGGGAGCGCGACATGTCGGATCGTTCACCTCGAAGAAAGACGACACAGCTTGGACGAATGCTCCAGCGTCTACCTTTATGTCCATGTCAATACCATCGACGACAAAGGCAGGTGCAGTGGACGTCACTAGTGGTGCAGGTGCGTTAAATGGCACTGACGACACTGCCGATCTCTTCAACCCAAACGCGACCACGAAAAAAGGTCCAGAGGAATCACTCGAGACAAACCCTACCGAGGTTGCGGATTCGGTTGACTCCAGTGTGTCAAAGGAGGATTCTACACAGGCCAGGGAGGTCACCAGCTTCAACGGAATAGCCAGTGCTTCGGACGGATCAGGAGACGTTGCGACAACCGAGGCAAAGTTCTCGGAGAGTACAGAAGCGAGGCCTAACGTTGATGCTGATACCATCACATCCTCGGACGTTGCTGACGACACGAAAATTACAAATTCTGATGCCTTGTCAAGCACGAAGAGTGATGTGAGTGATGCCAGCGCTTCGGGCGCTTTCGAAATTTCAGAAACGATCGTCGCGACAAGTCCAGAGGACATGGCGGCGCACAGTTAGGGCTGCGACACTAGTGAAGGGGAAGTTGCAGCGGCAGATGAGATGCTGACATGCGACGCCACAGCATTAACTTGTGAAGAAAGCCACTTGTGTTTAAATAAATTGTGCTATTAGGTGGACTAGATGACCATTTGCTACCATACTGTGGTGAATCGTCAGTTCGTATTCCCTCTTGAATTTTTTGTCACTGTCTTGAAAACGTTCATATCAATAATCTGCTTTATCAGAGCAACATTAGCCTATGAGAAGTTCCTGATGCTATTTTGATGAGCCAAATCGTGCAATAATATTGATTCAGTGAAAAGACTTTGTACTATATACTTTGTGAGAATTTAAATGATTTTGGTGTTCGTATTGGGCTTATTTTTGACTTTGTGAAAGAGTCTCTATTGAACTCGATAGCAACGTTTATTTCGTTTTCTTTTTTCTTTTTTAAAGATTTTGGTTTTTCATAGTCGCTGTCAGTACTACTAAGTATTAATGCTAAAAATTATTTTTCTGTGAATTTCTCGTGCAGTTTGCTTTATTTTGTTGGCTTCAGTATTTGCTATGGTAATTTATTTATATACGTATTCTTAGAATAGAGAGGTAGCGCGAAAGGACGAGGACAGAGGAAGGGACCATAAAAACATGCGCTCCCTTCCTCTCCCTTCCTCAGTCCTCGTCATTCTGTGCTACCTCTCTATTCTAAGAATGTGTCATCAACTATCCCAGCAACAAGCTTTATCAAATTGTATACTTTTGTTATGTTTCATTACCAATGGTAAGAATTCAGTCTGACTGTGGGCCCGTTGTCTCTAATAGTATTTTTGGGTATTCGGTATATTACAAGCCATATCAAGCAATCTGAAAGCATATTGTTGTTTGTCAGTGGACCCAGTGAACTGATTGTTGTGTTCTAGAGAAAATGGGGAAGTACTTTACTGCGTGGATAACAATACCTGTGTCATGAAGAACCGGCTTATTGTTTTGTGTCCACTTGATATTCGTTATAATTACTATACAGGGGGCGTTAACGAATTTATCGGGGCCTTTTGGTCTCAAAAATGTGGCCATAGACGATTTCTTTACATCTATGGTACACCTACTACTGGTCCATAGTGGGTGATACAGCGCGAAAACACTGAGGGCAAAGAAGTGAAACAAGAACAAAGAAGAGAAAGAATAGAAAAAAAAAAAAAAAGTGTCTTCGCGCTGTACCACACACTATGAACCATTATCAACTCACCCGACTGTCCATACTACCTAGTAGTTGCTTAGCATTCCAGCTCCTGTGACTACTTACTAAGCGTAAATTATAGCTAACCGCATCTCCATATTCAAGCTGGAAGGTAACACATTGATTAAAAACTGAGTCATGAGCTGCAAATTTGTGTCGTAGTGTGTCACGGCTTGTCTTAGAGGTTGTTCAATTACTACATCTTTTTTACAAAGCATCAAGTAATGCAACTCTCCAAATATCGTTCCTTACAAACAAATAATCATACATTGCAACCTAAAATCATTTCTCAGCCTGGTTAAAAAGCAGAAGACAGAAACAGAAACGATACAAATTATTTTTTTTGCATTTTTTTTCTTGCGTTTTTTCAGCTTTTTCCATTAAACCCGACCTTTCAGGCCATTAGTTTGTTCGAAACGTTAAACCCTTGAAGGAGCACAGCAGGGTTAGCAGAGCCTGTTCCAAACGCCGGGCCGGGGACGCTTGTACCTGTTTTACGGGTGGGTGTCCGGCGGAGGGTTTCGAACTGACCACCTCCCGCAGCCAAGACGGGCGCCCAAAGTACTCGACCAGGACTGCGGTATTGCAAATGAAATAGGTATTGCAAACGAAAGAATTCCAGCAGCTGTAGAGACGATCGAAAGAGCCGCACTAATTCATTGCGTACCAGAATGTTTTTCTATGCTGCCTTTCTTTACAAAGCACAGATTGTGCAAGTCATAGGGAACATGCAATAAAGTTTGCTGTATCGATTGCCGCGCCGTAACACATAGCCTAGCGAGAAGAGCAAATACTTTATAGGCGCTCCCGTAATGCGTTTGCATGCCACCTGTATGCGCTTACAGGAATCAGATTGCACGTACTGCCGAACCCCTGCGCGGCGTGCCTCAAATAACTGGGCTAAGTCGAGAGCGTCTGGACAAGGACGTTATCTGCAAAACGCGTATCTATAATGCTGCTGAATATGGTAGGTCGTTTATCGCGAGCCAAGCGGATAACAGCAGCAGTTTCTAGGCGCGCTGTGGAACGATTGCAGCGCCGCCTAGGCAGTGCAGGTTCCCTATAAAGGTGTGCCGGTTAACAGGCAACTCTAGTTCCCATACGTAGTTCGTTTCTAATTTTTGCAGTGTACTTATGCAGCAAGGTACACAAGAGGGAGTTTTTTAAATATGGATGATTTGACCAACAAAATCCCCCAAATACTCGCAAATATCTCTGACTTGAAGATCGGCACAAATGACATGTTAATGGGTACCACATGCTGGAAATCTAATAGCAGCAGCACATCTGTATCCTGCTTCATCGGTTAAGGCCGGATTGTAAGCGCAGAGACTGGGATAGCTCACTGCATAGCAATGTAGCGGCAATCAATCAGGCCGCAAGAGAATCGGAACTGACCAGGATTACGCTGCGGTCCCGCTTCAGCCTCAAGTGACGCCAGCAGATAGACGGAAATCCCTGGTCGGAGCGACCTGCATCAGATGCAATCCCTGCCGGTTTATTACGGCGTGAAGCTGCCAACTGGAGGTAATTAATGAGCCTGGTAATATGCCCTATATAACCTAATTGTTTCTCGAGACACTATTTTGAAGGTGAGGTCTAATCTAAATACAGCTTACCCAAAGAAAAAATTATTACACAAATATGGGGCCAGAATTTTTCAAAAAGAACTTTCAGCAGAGGTGTGTTTCGAAACGCGGGTGACGAAAATTGCGACACATGTGAGCACAAGATTTATTTTCAGAAAATCATTGCACTGGGGCACAAAGCTGCGCCCACACAGGAGGCCTTTACTTGAGTCTTGGCACATTCAGCAAACACAGGGGACGTTAACCGCTTCCTAAGAATCACTCCCGCTCTTCCTTCCATGGTCTACAGTCTGCTACCTTGGGATGCCACGTTGAGGTAGCAGGCCCCTTTGAACCCTTCTTACTTTTGAAAAAAAAAAATCCCTTTTCGAAATTTTATTTAGATTACACAATCATTTCTGAATTATGTAAAAAAAAGCATACTTCTAACTAAATGCATTAAAGAGATGCAACCAAATTCCTAGCCTCCACATACCGAAGTAATTTTCGGGGTTTTCACGGTCTTGCATTTCTGTCATTCTTAATAGTTCAATTTTCATTCATTATAATTGTTTCTAAGCATGCACGTATATACCTTTTGCATTCAACAACAAAAATGTTCACGAAGGGCACGCATCTTATTTTGAGCACTCAGGTTGCAAGTTAATGCACCTGCAAACTGATTTTGTCTTTAAAGTTTATTACATCAATTTATATGATCATTTCTAGATGATTGGCAAAACATTTTACACTCCAAAGGTAGCCAAGTTTCCAAACCTCTGAGCATTTGGTAGACCGAAACTGCTCGTTTCGGTTTTCACATATCAAAATATATAGTTCCCAGTTTCAGTGGTCTTGCTTGTTTTGCTTCCTAATTATGAAATTTTATAACCACACTTGTTTCGCTGCAACAATGTGCATTTTTATTAGCATTTACGAACAAAAACGTTCGCAAGAGGGATGCATTTCTATAGAGCACGTAGGTGGTGCACAAAGGGGCGTTCCTGCGCGAATAGATCCTCTAGGCCACCTTTTGGGAGCCTCGTGTACTTCTATGCCTTCATCTCGTTGTTTACGAGCTTGTTTGGCGGTGTTGGTGGTGAAAAACGTTTAATGACCCAAACAGGGGGAGGTACGCATGAGCCGGATCTTTGGAGATATGGCCCTTACAAATACTAGGTACGGGAAACCAGTGGCATTGGCCGGTACCCGAGCACACTCGACTAAGGCCTTTTGGGCCTGTGGTTCAGTCCTCCTGAGTGGGGTTGGGGTGAGGAGGAATAACTGGGTTTTATGGGCAAGCCCACACCATGTGCTAGATGTGCGAAGACTTTTCCGCAGAGTGCGGACAACTGCCCCTGAAGCAAGAATTAAAATATTTCAGTGCTGCTAGGCACAGCAGGGTGTTGGTATAGAGACGGAGTAGAAGCCGCTTCTTCGTCTTAGCTAGACCTTTACTTGGCTGAGGGTAAAGGCTATGACAAGATTTATAATGAAGAAAAATGTCAAAACTTGGCAGGGAATCAATATTGTGTTCCTGTCACTATATCCTGTCGCAAGAAACGAGAGGGATAAAAAGTGAGCAGATGCACAGCTAAAAAGTGAAGAGGAGACCAAGGAGGACCTAGGCTACAAAGTGATCGATTTTACCCTCTTGTACAACACAATTCCCGGCGGATCCACCCCCGTGGGGTCTAGTGCACCTTACCACCATGGAGGACTGGGAGACCCTGTTCGGCAGAAGATCGCCATAGACTGGGCTGCCGACGTCATGAACCATAGGAATATGAACATTTGAGTGTAGTGGGGCAGGGCGGGGGCCCAGGGCCATGCATGCCCCAAACTCCTCTGTTTTTATAAAATAATTAGCACCACCACCACTCTTTCTTATTTTTTTTTCCTCGAAACTCAGCTTTCAGCTATTGTGGCTTACGGGAACATTCGTAGCGTTTTACCGCGAATAGATAATTCGGTGAAACTCTGCAGAATTATTCTCATATATTCTGACGTGCAGTGACCCACGAAAAATAATATTGTACGTAAACTGTTATTCCTTATTGAAAACCATTGTTTTCAGTAATTATGTCATTAAATATTGACATGATGATATCTTAATTATTTTGGATCATTTCACAGCTGCCACCTTTGTGCATATAACTGCAAAAGTAAGTTTGGCTGTTGCGAGGTATATAACAGTTATGATTGCTGGCGTGGATGCATATTTAGTACATTTTGTTACAATAAAAGCAAAACGAAATGCGTGTATTTGAACTTTCTGATTGGGACACAAAAAGGCAGTGTTTAATATATACTGCTAACGTCTTCTTCGTGTTTGATATTAAATATTGTTTTCTGGAAAGTGGCCTCCTAGAATAAAGAGGCAAGCAGCGCCTCTCCCACACCTAAGCTAAAGCAACGCATCTAGTTAACTAACGAATCAATAAGGCGTCTTGCTTTTTACAGGATCACGTCGTAGCCCTAACAAAGCCGTAAGGCTGAAATAAATAGGAAGAGAACTGCTTTTAAAACGTTTTGGACCATCCGATAAAGCAGACGCTATTCGTTGGGAAGTAGAGCGGACGTTTCATTCACTGGGTACACTGGCCCGCGATTACATTTTGCGCGGTTCCTCTTTCCCTTTCTTCAGCCTACGACGGCAGAGAGATGCCTGGACGACTTGTTACTGTCGTTCGGTCACATATTGCCGCAGCGTACTAATGACCTCTCTCATTCGCGCCTTTTGCCGGGAAGACGGAACCCGCTTCGACTTCCGCGTTCGCGCGACAGTCCGAGCAGGGCTGAGGGAGAGACTTCATTGAGAAATCGCAAAATGCTTTTCTTTCTTTCACTGCTTTTCTTGCCTGTCGGCCTTTGTCCGCTCAGGCCACCTGTACTCGAGCTCATTCACTCCAGGTCGTAACCTCAGTGCACCTCGAGCCTGTCGATTATGGTTCAGCGATCCCTGACAGGCGTAATTTGCGTTGGTTGCCTACTCTATCTCTCAAAGAGGCCTATTGGTCACCACAAAAAAGGTCACAGCACGCCACTGCGTGCTTGCGGTGTGCATTCCTATTATCTTCGTGTGTGCAGCAGAGCCATGCTCCTCAGGCGCCTTCGGGATGCGTCTACAAGTGCTTGTGTGGATATATCGCTAGAGGAAAACGTTCAAAACATTCTAGAGGGCACTTTGGGCCACTTAAATGCGATGAGTCGATAGCTATCAGAGCGCGGTGGATCGTAGTCCTCCACTACTGCACCTCTGTCTCCCTCTATTCTTTCACTCCTACCCATCTCTCTTTCTCTATACCCCGCCGGGGTGGTGCAGTGGTAAGACGCCCGACTACTGTGCCGGAGTACCCGGGTTCGAACCCGACCTCGGCGGCTGCGTTTCGATGGAGGCGAAACGAAGAGGCCTCCGTGTGTTGTGCGATATCAGAGCACGTTAAAGATCCCCAGGTGGTCGAAATTACTCCGCAGCCCTCCACTACGGCTCCTCTTGCTTTCCACTTTCACTCCCATCTTCCTGCCTTCCCTTACGGTGCGGTTGCGGTGTCCACAGAAAAAACAAGTGAGACAGTTACGGCGCCTTTCCCTTCCTATAAATAAATCGACCAATCTTTCTCTATGGCGTGGTACATGTGTCCGCAGAAAATCGTGACAGATACTGCTATCCTGCAAATTCCAAAAACCACTGATGCCTGATGTTCTTAACGCCTCCTAGATATCTGGGTGTGATTCTGGTTTCTGTGTGGTGCGGCGTTCGAGGAAGCCCCAAATGAAAGACGCAGCAAGGACGCCTGGATCGGATGTCCGGCTGGGTCAGCTTCGTAGCTTGGTTGGCTGCACAACTTTCATTTCCATCGGAAATAAGCTTCCACTTCCCCGCCCGCGGCACGCGTGTCGGGAAGAGGGGGTGTCGTGAGTCCGCGGATTAGAGGCTGGCAGGTAGCCCTTGGCTTGCTGCGGCCTCTTCCGTCAGATGGACGGTGCAGTGCTGGATCGCAGGGTCCGCACTTCGCAGCAGGGTATCCCAGGCTTCTGTACTTGTAATTTTTTGTCCTTTTCCTGGAGATTGTGGGCATTCCCAAATAATGTGGTAAAGGGTCTCTCTCGCCCCACAGTGTATGCATAGATCATTGTCCCCAAGGTCTGGTAGTGCTAGAAACGTCCCAGACCGGGTTCATGAACGTATTATTTTGTAGCCGCCTCTACGCGACAGCTTTTCTATTATATAGGTTAACATCTCGCGGGGGTACCAGTCTACGTTCCAATTTATAATGATCGATGATTTCCCTGTAATTTTGCAGACGCTCTTCGTATGCCCAGTGTTCGGGGGGGGGGGGGGGGGCGCTCGTCTGCTACCCGGAAGTAGAGAGCTCGGGCTAGCTCGTGAGCGGCCTCGTTACCAGGGACAGCAGCTTGAGCGGGTGTTCAAATTAACTGAATTTTCCTAGTCAGCGTTTTTTGGGTGAGAATTTTGGCTGCATCCGGCTATATCCTCCCCTTTCGAAAATTTTGGATGCCACTTTTGCTGTCGCTAATTACGAACTTGGCTTCCGTTCTTACGCAAGCTAGCGCCATCACAACTTCCTGCGCAGTCTCTATGTTGCGGCCTCTGATTTGTGCCGCGGATACCGGCGTCCCTCTGTCATCGACTACCGCGGCTACCGCCGCACCTTTTCCGCCACTTTCCGCATCAACATAGGCTACTTCCTCCGCTCCCATGTTCTTGAACCATCGCTCTAGAGCTTCGGGTGGTTTGGCTCTTCTTTCGACATTAAATTCTGGATGAATATTTTTAAGGAAAGGGGGGGAGGGGAGGGCGGACTACCAAGGCGTTCCTGCTTTCCCTACTAATTGTGAATTGTTTTTCGATTCCTCTGTCTGGGTTGAGGCCTACTTCAAGGATCAGCCTGCCCGTCTCGGTCGTTCTTAGTCTCTCTAATTGGGAGACTCGCACTGCCTCCGCCAATTCTGCCCACGTGTTATGTAACCCGAGTTCTTCGGATCAGGCCGTCTAATTTCTTCCGACTAAAGCACGATACCATAGACTCGCGATCGAGTAACGCCAAAGAGATCCTGGGACTAGACCTCATCAAGGCATTCGACAATGTCACGCACGAGGGTATCCTCGAAGGGCTCGAAGTTCTCGGAGTAGGGGAGCGAATGTACACCTACATAAAATACTTCTCGGGCAGAACAGTGTGCATGATATTTCAAAATTTAGAATCTCCCACGATATAGTTAAGATGCAAAGGCCCGCCGCAGGGCTCAGTGCTATCGTCTTTCCTATTCAATGTGGCGATGAGAGGCCTCCCGGGTAAACTTAACCAAATCAAGAGGCTAAACTTCAGCATGTATGCGGACGATATCAACCTCTGGATTAACCATGGGAGCGATGCGAGTACGGAGGTACACCTGCAGGCAGCGACCGACATCCTTCTCGATTACGCAGCTGAAAGGGTACTTTCGTGCTCCCCGCAAACATCTTTTTTTTTGTATATAACCCAAAGTACCTCCGCTGCAAGAATAGCGGAGAGTTTCATATTCAGGTAGAGGGCAAACCGGTGCAAAAAATAGATCAGATCAGGATTCTGGGGAGGGTCATCTAATCTCACGGCCATAACGAAGAGGTTCTGAAGAAATTAGAAAGTTACGCGATACAAATCCTCGGACTCGAGGGTAGCCGCTAAAGGAAGAGGCCTCAAGGAGAGAAATTTACTAAAGCTAATCCAGGCGTACGTAATAAGCAGAATCAGCTTCGTAATGAATCGCCTGGTGACGTCATGACCAGTCATGACGGTATACATCGCGCGCCCTTTGTCGAACACAACCAGCATTAAATTGAACGCATCAAAGTTCACACGCGTTCGATAATTCATTTACAGGAAAGGAAAGGCGCAGTATCTGTCACTCACGGAATCTCGCTATCATCCTGACGGTGACACGGGGTATTATGACGAGCGTTTTACGATCCGGGGCATGGCGCAGTGGTGAAACGCTCGGCTGGTCACCCAAGGGGATGAAACTTCGATTCTAGGTGGATGCAATATTTATTCATTTATTTTTAACTCTCGCTCTCGAAAGCCTGACACATCTGCTGACAACATTCTGTCGACAACAATGAAGCATATAGGCTTTCGCCTTAATAAACGTCTCCTTTTCGAGCTTGGAGGTTTGTGTCATTGCAGCGAATCGCTCACCTCCCTGCGGAGGCTGAGTGCACGCTTCGCTGTGTCAGTGTGTGCGTGGTGACAGCTCATCGGGGCCTCGGCTCGCGCGACGCTCGAACCCGTGTCCACGTAAAACCCAGTCTACTATGGGAACTAAATGCGTCTTTTGAAGCGAAAAGCTTCACTATGAGGGTGGGAGCCGAGTTTGGCGTATGCTGTGTTCCGTGACGTCACAGCCAAAGTCAGCTGCGAAGCTCCCTCGCCAAGCTCTACCGGCGTTGCCTAGCAACGTTTAAGAGGTGTGCGACTCCTCCTCATAAAAAAAAAAAAAGATATTGTCCATCCGGGAATCGAATCTCCATCCCTTTGGATCCCCAGCCGAACTTTTTACCGTTCTGCCGCGCCCCGCTTTTTTCTTTATTGCCTGGTCTTGACACACTACAATACAGGAGAAAAAAATCAACAAAAATCACACAAATGCTATATACATACGCTATTTTCATATTACATACTGAAATTCACGCATACACAGCAAAGGCTCTAGCCTTGATAGCAGCTCGAGAGGTTCTGCTCCAGCTTTCTGGATTGGCAAAAACCCATCCACGCATAATTAAAAAAAATGGTACACCATTCTCACTCTCTACGCATAATTATCGGATGCCATGCGGGTCTAGCGGAAAATTTTTCATTAGCGTTCTTTGCAATACATCCCAAAAATATCTATTGTTTCTGGCTTCCTGCATATTAAACAGCATGATCCCCTTCCTAATTTATTTTCCTAAAAAATTATTTTGCCGGCAAGGCTCCAGAGTGCAATTTAAAAAAGAAGGTTTTTGCTCCTGGCGTTACCTGCATTTTTTTACCCTTTTCAAAACATCTGCACCTGGGCCTCCGTTACACAAGGCCCTGTACAAAGGCACAGGGAGCATAATGTCACACAATGCACGATACAATTTTTTTCGTTTTACTGTAGACAAATAATTCCTTGAGAATTTCGCTGAAAGGAACCGAACACTTGCTACGACTTCTCTATAAAAGGCCTTAATCCCTGCGGAAACTCTTCAATTAAAAGAACGTAGTCCAGTAGCAGCCGCCTCAGTGTGACTTGACATACGGTGCGTAAAAAAGGGTCAGTCGTGTTTCTAAAAAAACAAACAAACAAAAAAAAAACGACTGACCAGCTGTCGCAAAAACAGGTTGCCCAATCTTAGCCCACCATCTTTTTCTCGTCTGAACAAGTTGGTCCGGCTACAGCATTTACATTCAGACGCCCAGAAAAATACGGTGAAATTCCTGTGCAGCTTCTGAATATTTAACTGTGAACAGTGCAACACCTGCATAACATACCAGAGTTTGCTGATAAAGAACAAGTTGCAAACTGTAGCCCTGGCAAAAATAGATAGGTAGGATCTTCCACACTTTTCAGCGTTTTCCTTTATATCTTTAGCCTGCCCTCTCCAATACTGTTCACTGTCACGGTAAGCCATAAGCGGAACTCCCAAGTACTTGTCTGGTGACGTCGTCCAAGGCACACTGGCAAACCGTTCAGTCGTAGATGGCCACCTTCCATGCCAAAAGTCCGAGGCATTTCGACCAGTTAACTCCACTACCGGTGACGCGACTGAATTAACACTTCACAGCTTGGCATATGCCCCCCTCGTCATCGGTAAAAACAGCGATGTCATCTGCATACGCTAACAGCTTTACTTCGGCTGCTTGTACATTGAATCTCCGAATGCTATTATTCTTGAGTATTTTCAAACATAGGGTCTCTATATAGATAGAAAATAAAAGAGGGCTGAGGGAACAGCCCTGGTGCACGGAGCGCTGTACACTGTCCACAATCAATCTCGTCGTGCAGCTTCGGTACGCCAAAGCCACGCCCTCGCGGACAACAGAACCGACATTCGCATGGTCTAAAATGGCAAACAACAGTTCGTGAGTGACACAGTCAAATTCCTTTGCTAAGTCAATCTGAAGCCCACCATTACTGTCATTATTAGAGTATTAGAGTGCGAGATTTGCTAAAAAACGTCAACAAAAAAAAAAGTTACTGCTTTTTATTCTGAATGGCTGCATTGAAACTGAGGAAATACCTGCCGGACTGAAGATCTCAGTGGTTAGGCCAGTACCGAAGAAGGGCTCCAGGACTGATAAAAATAATTACAAACCTATAGCTATATTGCCGACTTCAGGCATTATTTTGGAGAAGATTGTTTATAATATAATAGAAGCATTTTGTAGAAAATGTGCAGTAATTCATCCTGCTCAGTATGGCTTTCAGCGCGGGTTAAGTGCTATAGACCTGCTCGAAGACTGTTCGGATCACATAAATGAAACTATAGATCATAATGAAATTTCTCTGGGGCTTTTTTAGACCTGGTAAAGCTTTCAATACTGTTGACTACTTTATTTTGATATATAAGTTAGATAAGATTGGATTCAGAGGACCATAGCAAGTTTTCTTTAAGAATTATTTTTCGGATTGCTTTCAAACCGTCATGGAAAAAAAACATAGAGATTTTGTCCAAATCCAGTTTGGGGCCCCACAGGGTTTCATACATGGCCCTTTATTATTTATATAATGACTTAAGCAATTTTGCACTAAATACCAAACTTTTTCAGTACGCAAACGACACAGCACTAGTGATGTCCCATGGATCCTTTGAACAGGCCAGAGACTTGCTACAAGCAGGTGTTTATAGTATAGTACAGTGGTTTGCTTCGAACCAAATATATTTGAATAATAACAAAAGTATCCGGTTGTGCTTTAGAAACCCACACAAGAATGTAACCTTGAGTGAAACGATTGTTCTGCATGAGGCTGGGTGTAGTGGATGCCATTGTGAGCCTTTGCATTCTCATCCACAGTAAGATACCTTGGCCTTTACTTCAATCAACATTTTTCATGGGCTAAGCATATCCAGCAGGTTGTCAATCGTTTTCGAACTGTTTCAGCCCAGCTGTACAAGCTAAGGTTCACATTCCCAATCAGGCACTGTTAAATGGTTTTTAGAGCTTTGGGGGTGAATCTGTATTACGATTCGGTGTCACAGTGTATGGCTCTTGCTCGAACTTCAGACTTTTTCATGTCAGTAAAGTGCTGTACCGAATCGCAAATAATATTATGTATGGAGCTGTCCCAGAAAGATTAGTGTGCTAAACTAATAAATGCAGAAATCTGTCCTCCATCAGATCTTTTTGCTTTCGTAGTTAACACAAGAAACTTTTTTCCGAGTATTTTCAAACTCCCTCAGGATAGACCTGGCGTGTTTCGCAGAAACGAACGTTTTAAACTACCAAGGGAGTACACTAATTATGGAAAAAGGTGTTGTGCCCATTCCGTACCATATTACTTCAATCGATTGCCAAATAAAATTGTACAGTTGACTTCTCTTGCACAAGTTAAGCGAGAAGCACAAAAATGGTTGTTTAAACATTCCACACAGCATGCTGTGTGAAAGTGTTTTTGCCATGTACCGTATTGTATGATGTACCTTTAGTTTATTATTGTTTATTTTGGCGTGGAACACGCGCCTGTCGATTGCCGTGGTCCGCCCACAAGCGCTCCTGCGCTTCTGCGGGCACGATAATGTACGCTATATTGATGAATGGTAATTATGTACAGTATTCTAGTACACTGCGCGCTTTATGGATATTGGTGAAAACAGAGCACCCTTTAATCCCATACGTCTGATGACGTCGAACTATGTCTCTAATCACGGTCTCCAACCTTCGCCCTAGAACCTCCCAAAAAGGTTTGTACTCCACAGTTTTCAGTGCTATTGGCTGGTATGTAGTAACCAGTCTTAACTTACTTATTTCATTTGTTTTCGGAATGAGCACAGTGTGATACGATTCATATGACGTAGGAAGAGCGCTTTCTCTGAAGGCTTCGTTAATGATTACAGTTAGGACAGGGACTATTCCATGTTTAAGTACTTTATAAAACGTCGCACTGAACCCGTCCGATCTAGGGGATTTAAAGGGGTTGAATATATGAATTGCATGCTCCACCTCCGATTCAGTTAGGTTCAGTTCTAATTTGTCTTTTGTTTCGTCGTCGAGACGCGGTAGGTCAGTCAGAATTTAATCCCTAAACGTAATAACATCTACCGGGTGCGATGCGAAGAGCGCCAGGTAATGGAATGAAGGAAAGGGAAGGAAAAATGTTTATTTCAAGTATGTGTACATACTTGAGGGGGAGGGCAAAAGGCATGCAAGCCTGACGAGGTACATCCACCTTGGTGCACCTGGCGCAGCAACACAGCGTAACATGTGCAACAGTAATAGAACATGTGAAATAAACACACACGAATTACAAAGGCAAATTACCATAGGCACATCAAAGATATGTTGACAGAAGTTTAAAAGACACTTTCAACGTTCAGAAGACCCGTTTTCATCAGTATAAGTTTAGGAGGGTTCTGCTGAAAGCATGTCTGCTACTTTTTTCCTGAATAAGTTCTCGTTTCTGCATTTATGGATGAGATCTTTTATTTCTTTGCTCGAATTAAGAAGAGCTGTTATCTGGTACAATGTAGCTTGAGAGCCGTAATTTGTTCTTATTCTGGGTGGCCTGACAGAATAATTTCTTAGTTCGTACTTGTGGTCGTCGACAGTGCGCATGATGTGTGCAAGTGGTGCCATGTAAAACAAGTGGTGAGCATGACTGGTCAGCCGCAGTGTGATTAGTTTATAAATATTTAATATCTTTAAGCTACCCCAATGTGGAACTGTGGTCTCTAGATATGGAATACAAGAGATTACTCTTATTGCTCCTTTTTGTAACAGAAAGAGTGATTTTAAATTTGTGTCAGATGTGCTACCCCAAACCAGAAAGAAGGCAGTAATGAAGATGAGATTGTACAAGTGCAAAATAAAGTTGTTTCTTTAACCAGATTGGGAGAATAGACCTAAATTTATTGATGATACCAATGGAGCGTGCGACTTTCAACCGCACAGAGTTTACGTGGTCATTCCACAACAACTTTTCATTAAATATGACTCCGAGGAAACACACAGATTCATCACATTGGATGACATTATTTCGGAACATAATACTCTGTTCCATGTCTATGACTTTATTTTTGGGTTTAAAGGTCACAAACTTTGTTTTGTTTACATTTAATTCTAGTCTATTAACGTTTAACCAAACAGAGAGCTCGTCCAGCCAAAGATTGCATTTGTTAACTATAGTTTCAATATGTTCCCCACTAAAAAACACGTTTGTGTCGTCTGCGTATAGTATTATTTCAGGAGTGTTCGGTATGTTAACAATGTCATTTATATGTATCAGAAAGAGGAGTGGCCCAAGAATGGAACCCTGCGGTACGCCAGCCAGTACGTATTAGGCCATATTCCGAAGGAACATCATTAAAAATAGTACATTGCTGTCGTGATTTTAGATAGCTAGTAATTAATTGGAGTGGAGTACCACGTACTCCATAAAACTGAAGTTTGCTAAGTAATATGCTCTCATCAACTGAATCAAATGCTTTCCTCAAAGAACAAGCAGAGCGTAACCAATTTATTTTCAATATTATTCAGTAATGTGTCCTTTAAATGTAATGAAGCAGACTCTGTTGCTTTTCCTTCCTGAAAGTCGTGTTGCACATTTGTAATGACAGAGTATTTGACAAAAAAATTTACCAAGCGGGTGTTAATAACTTCTTCAGCAACTTTCGCACAGACAGGACAGATATTGGGCGATAGTTGCTGAGATCATTTTAAGAACCTCCTTTGTGTATGACTGATATTCTTGCAATTTTCAGCTGTTATGGCAAAATACCTTCTTTGTGCATTAAGTCACAAATATGTGAAAAAACGGGAGCTATGATTGTACAAACTGCCTTCACTGTTTGGACTTTAATGCTATCTACTCCAGCAGCTGAGTCATCTTTCAAGTGCATGATATACTGCGCGATTTCGGATGCGGTTGTGGGACTCAAATAAACTGTACGCTCTTGATAGTTGGTAAGAAAAGTTAACGGGTTCTGAGTGGTGTGTTGCGAATTCGCGCTATCACCTACTGTCAGAAAGTGCTCATTGAACCTGTTCGAAAGTGCAAGACCTTTGTAGCTATGACCGCCGACAAGAATCTCATGGGGCACTGTTGCAGTTTTCCTGCTCAGTAAATTATTGAATGCTCTCCAGATTTGTTCTGTATTGTGTCTGTTGTAAAAGGCCCTTTCGTAATATTCTTGTTTCGCTTTCTTAAAGTCAGAGCTCAGTTTGTTACGAATTTTTTTTAAACGTGTGTAGAACGGTTATGTCCTTACTTTCCAAAAAGCGGGCAAAGAGCTTATTTTTATGTTATATTTGGTTTGTACACTTCTTTGTTTATTCAAGTTTTTTTCGCCTTCTTAAATTTTGCGTGGTTGACAAGTGGGAACGCTGTGTTGCACAATTTCTTCACTTTACTGATAAAAATAATGTAGGATTTCTTCGGGTCATTTTCGTTGTATTCTTCCGACCAGTCGGCCTCAAATTCAAGAGTGTAAATATATTGATGGTTTCAGCATTGATTTTTCTATACTTGTGAGTGTGATTTACACCGGTAGATTTTTTAGGGTGGGGTAAAAGGATAAAAAACAGAAGATGATCACTAAGGTCACAAGCAAATACACCAGAACGCACTTCATGCCGAGGAAAATCTGGGAAACACAAATCAATAGTAGTTTGAGTACTTTGCGTTACACGTGTGGGTATATTAATAACAATTGTGGAACTGTAGCTAAGCATCAGTTCAGATAAATTTCTAGCCGAAATACTGTCCCTTTCAGCATCAATATTAAAATCTCCTCGGAGAACAATGAACTTGCTCACCAGCACCAAATATTCTAGTGTATTTTCAATGTACATCAAGACGTTTTTGAGCAGCCTGATGGCGGCCGATACACCAACACAATCGAGATACCACATGAATCCACGACCAGAATTTCATAATCCTCATGAACAACTGAATATTTTTCCAGTAAAGCATGAGGCATCCCTTGGCGAAAATACAAAAACACGCCACCTCCTATCTTGTTCTTTCTATAAAGGGAGACTTCACAGTAGCCATTTATATTAACTATGTCTAGGCTGTTTGTGAACCAGGTTTCAGTAAAGGCTAAAACATCAAATTCGTGTTTTAAAAGATTTATGTAGGCAGAGACATCATAAACTTTGATTCTTAGACTTCGAGAATTAAGGCAAAACATGGAATAGAGTCCATCTTTTGAAGCAGCCGGTAGTAAAAGGGTTTTGCAATCATCGACACTATAATATCGTTTATTGAAAGGGAGGTATAACGCACATTTTCATTCTGTTCAGGAATCGCGGATTTACTTTAAACAGGTATCTTACTCAACTACATTCTGAGTGGCATCAGTAACTACAGATGCTAGACGTGAGACGTCTCATCATACTCTCGGTGTCTTCTTCATCGTCTACTTTCGTTTCTTGAACAGCCAATACATCTATATCGTACCCTATTTAAGGCCTGTATAGCTGACTTTGTTTCTTTTTACCTGCCAAACCTCTAACATTTCAGTTCAGTTCAGGCGTTCAGTCGTGTCCGACTCTTCGTGACCCTATGGACCATGTCACGCCACGCTTTCCGGTCTCTCACTATCTTCTTAACATCACATAGCTTCATCTGCAATGCCTCGAGAATGCCATCTAACCATCGCGTTCGCTGCCTACCCCTTCTCCGGCGACCCTCAACCTTTCCCAACATCAAATCTTTCTCCAGCGACTCCTCTCTTCTCATCAGATGACCAAAGTAGCTGAGCTTTAACTTTAGAATTTGACCCTCCAATGAGCAGTCAGGGTTTATGGTCGACAATATCGACTGATTTGATCTTCTGGCAGTCCAAGGAACTCTAAGAGTCTTCGCCAGCACCACAATTCAAACGCGTCAATTCTTCGGCGGTCAGTCTTTTTCACAGTCCAACTCTCGCATCCATACATCACAACTGGAAAGACCATAGCACGGGTTATACGGATCTTGGTTGGCAGACTAATGTCTCTGCTCTTTACTAGGCGGTCAAGGCTAACCATTGCTCTCTTTCCCAGAAGCAGGCGTCTCTTAATTTCATGGCTGCAGTCTCCTTCCGAGGTAATCTTGGCGCCCAAGAACAGAAAATCTGTCACAGCTCTAACATTTAGAGTGCCCACATTAAACGGAGATGCAGAAGCTATTTTGCATACGAAGAAGAGACTAAAAGCACGATGCTTAGCTCCCGCGTCTAGCATGTCGCTAGACGTTGCCTTTGCCCACGGCATCATCCGGCGCTTGCCACTGGTTATGAGGCGGCTTGTAGCTGGAACGCTTGTCCGTCTGAGTATTGGTGCGCGAGCGCAGACTGGAACGCCGTGCTTGAGGCACCTTCGCCGGTGGTTCTTCGACACAGTCCTCTGCCACCATGTCGTCTTCGGTGTTGGCCTCGGCAAGCGGGCGCTTCGCAGCGGTGATGACACTCGCGCAGGCGTCTCTTCTCGCGGTCGTCGCGAGCATCTTTGCGTCAACTTCCCAAGGCTTCGTTAAGATCGCGGTCTTCTGTCGGGGCCTGATTCGCAGATGATGGGTCACTAAATGGTGTCCCTCCTCGGCGGCCGCTTTTCGATGGAGGCGAAAAGCAAGGCGCCCGTGTGCTGTGCGATGTCAGTGCACGTTAAAGAACCCCAGGTGGTCGAAATTTCCGGAGTCCTCCACTGCGGCGTCTCTCATAGCCTGAGTTGCTTTGGGACGTTAAACCCCACAAACCACATTTCATTTTTTTAGGGCACCATTGAGAAGTGCTTCTGGCCTGCCAATGAAAATATATATTCAGTTCTGTTAAAACTGAGAGCAGCCCCACACACCTTGCCCTATCTGCCAAAAAGATGAGGCAGCGCTGTAGGCTCGCTTCGTCACGCAGATGGAACGTAATGTCGTCCGCGTAAACAGTTACTCGCAGCGTCTGACACCCTGGGAAAGGAAGGTCGCAGATACTCTGGTCTGTAATGATATTCCTCAAATAAGGCTCTAAGCTGAGAGCAACCACAAGAGGCGAGAGGGGACAACCTTGTCGTACAGCGCGGCTCACAGGCATAGGGGCACTTTTCCACCCATCATTCGCTAGCGTACTTTGAATGTCATCATAGATGCTTTTAATTAAACATGAAATTTTGCGAAAACTGAAAAGCATCCAGAACGCAAAATATGTAGCCATGTTCTAGACAATCAAAAGCTTTTATTGATGTAAAAACACAAGGATACCACTAGCTAAGCCGCTCTGTATGTAATCAATAATATCACGAGTGGTATACGACAACCTATGTATTTTCTAGCCAGGAACATAGCCCACCTGTTGGCAGCCAATGCGAGAGGCCATCACAGCCCTCAAGCATCGAACCACGATTGCTGCGAAAGCCTTGCAATCCACGTTTAGAAGCCTGATGGGCCCCCACTCCTCTGGAGGAGATGACCCAGGATCAGGTTTTGAGATAAAGATATTTCGCCCTCTCCAAAAACTGGTCGGAAAATCTAAATGTTCAAAATACTGGCGGAAAACATTGATCAGTACTGGACTGAAGACGTCCCAGAAACCTAAGTAAAATATTGCAGGGAGCCCATCAGGCCCAGACGCTGTCCCACGTTTCATTGACTCAGGCTCTCTTGACCTCTTCTAAAGTGGGAAGCGCGCAAAGCCAATCATGCATTTCAGTGCTCATCAGCGGCAACCTAGCTAACATTGGATGCGTCTCTACAGCCCCTACATCAATCGTGATATCCGAAGTGCGCCAAGAAACGCATGCAGTCACTAGACTGATGGGACGCAGAGAGGAGCGCTCCACTCAGTGCTGAGCTATGGATGTAAGTTCTCCGAGCAAATAGAAGTACCTCGGTATGTGCAGGTGGACTACGCCTACCACGCCAGGCATCCGCCGAAAGCGATGATGCTTCAAAAATTAAAGAGCACTGCAGAATCTGCATCGGAGTAATGCGAAAGCACTCATGCTGCTGTTGGTTGCTTCTGGTTGCTTCAAGTTGCTTAATTCACTACTTGTTTGCCCATTTTAGTCCTTGGTACTTTCAAATTGCGCGCCAATCTATTCCTATGCCCTTTTTTTGGCTATGCGATGTTGATGATGATCAAACTTTAATTTCCACCGATTTAGGAGGCCCCCTGAGGAACGGGGGCTGGAACCTCCGCGACTGAGGACTGGGCGGATAGACATTGGTTATTCGCGGCCTCAGCCGCCAGGCGGACGGCGTTTTGCTGGTCAGCGGGGACGTCGCTTCGCAGCAGGGTTACCCAGGCTTCTCTACTTTTAATGTTGTCCCTAGCGCCCGGAGACTTAGGGCATTCCACAAGTACATGATCGAGGGTCCGCCTCGCTTCTCAGGGTTTACATTTACAATTTTGTCTCTCATCTATCTGGGTGTGAAACAACCAGACAGGGATTAGGAAAATTCCGGCTTGCAATCGCCGCCAGGCTATGGCCTTTTTATTACTTAGGCTAGGATTCGGTGGCGGCATCAGACGTCTTCCTAATCTATAATTCTCGATTATGTCTTTATAGGTTTGCAAACGTTCGTCTATCGCCAGGCAGTCGGGCGGCTCCGCGTTTGCCCGGAAGTAGAGATCTTGGGCTAATCATGGGCCGCCTCGTTAACGGGGACGGATGTGTGTGCTGGGACCCAAATTAGGGTGATTTCGCAATCGATCTTAGCGGCAGCTGTTAGAATTCGGGCGGCTTCTTGCGAGACCCTGCCTTTTCCGATATTCCAGAGAGCAGTTTTACTGTCGCCAAAGATCAATCTAGCCTTCGTTCCGACGCAAGCGAGCGCTATTGCGACCTCTTCAGCCGTGCCTATGTTTCTGCTTCGGATGGTGGCGGAGACGACTGGAGCGCTGTTACCATCGACTACCGCGGCGACTGCCGCCCGTGATCGGCCACTTGCAGCGTCTACGTAGGCAACTTATTTTACAATGAATTCTTTTGCTCTTTTAACCAGTGACTCTGCTCTCTTCTCCCGTCTCTCCTTGTGGTATTCTGGGTGCATGTTGCGGGGGACAGGACAGACAATGATGTTCTCGCGACATTGTGGCGGTATAGGGCAACCTTGTCGGCTGTGCCCCTATCTATTTTTCGACTCACCCATTCTCAGATGGTTCGACCCGTGTTCGACCTTCGCGTCTCTGGATTTCGAGTCAATTATGTCGGGTTGTAATCGGAGCACTACGTCCTGTGTGCACAGGCCCGGTCGTTTTTCTCCATGAAATTAATTAGCCTTGTTTGGATTACGCGTTCCATAAGCTTTCTAATGCATTAGGTTAGAGAAATAGGTGTGAGGTTTTCCAATTTCGGTGGCTATACTTCTGGTTGCGTGACATCACATCCTTGACGCATATCCACTACGGCTCCCCTTTCTCTCGTTCCGCTTTCACTCCCAACTTCTTCCCTGCCCTTACATGCGGTTCAGGTGTCCACAGAACGTGTGCAGATACTGCGTCTTTTCTTTTCTGTGAACCAGTTATTTTAATAAATCAACTAATTACTTATTGGCCTAATTATTTTTCTGCAGCAACATTACGTCACCCTCCATCGATTGACACCACTCATTAACCTCTAGCTACCACTCCTCATTTATTCACATCTGCTGCGGACACGATTTTGCGGACACGGCCTGCGGACACGGTCTGCGGACAGAAATCTGGGAAGATAGTGAAGTAATGGCCATTATTCAAGATCCCGGATAGACTCGTCAAAATACCAGGAGTACAGCACAGCCTCTACACGGACGACATTACGGTGTGGGAAACTAAGGGCTCTCATGGTGAAATCGAGGCCGCTCTTCAAGCAGCTGCAGACGTCATCGATGAAGAGGCCAGGAGAGGGGGCTTAGAATGTTCCCCTCAAAATCGGAGCTTATAGTGTTTCATAAAGGCAAATTAAATGCGCCCTTGACGACAGTCATTATACAGGGTGTGGAAGTAACAGAGGTTAAAGAGATCACGATCCTGGGGCTCAGGCTACAAACAAACTCTGGAAACGCGCCAGCAATCTACAAACTGAAATGGGCGGCTCCCCATACAGCCAGACTAATACAAAAAAATCACTAATAGAAAACGAGGCATGAAAAAACACGATCTCTTCAAACTCATATACGCCTTCATCATAAGTAGGATTACATACTCCCTCCCGTACTTAAAACTCCAAAGAAACGAAGTTGAGAGAATCGACGCCATCATTAGAATGACTTATAAAACAGCAATGGGCCTGGTTCGCTCGACTCCCAACGAAGAGCTTCTCACACTCGGGGTTCACAATACCTACGAGGAACTCGAAGAAGCACAACGAACTGCCCAAATAAGGCGCCTATCCAGCACGCCCGCCGGAAGGACAATACTTGAAAGATTAGGTATTGAGGGCGAACCCCTACAAGACCTCCCTCAAACTATTACACGCGATATCCGAAAGAGGATCACCATCAAACCTCTTCCTCGGAACATGAACCCCCACGCCCATCAAGGCCGAAGAAAAGCACGAGCTAAGAGCCTGCACAAAACCCTGAGCCGGCTTCACGATGTCATCTACGTCGACGCTGCAGAAGACACGGAAGACCCTAACAAATATTCGATATGTGGAGTCACACAGCCCAACACTAACCCAGCAAGGCTCGTTATGGCGGAGACTGTTTCCGCATCCAGACTCCTAGTGGCGGAGGAGGCCGCCATCTCCGTGGCCATCGCTTTTACTAATGCAACAACCATAGTAAGCGACTCCAAACTGGCAATCAGTAACTTTGCTAGAGGTAGAGTCTCCAAACCCGCCTCACAAATACTCAGTGAAATGAGAGAATCTCCTCTCGAGAGAGATATCGAATTAATATGTACCCCAGCTCATGCGGGGAATCTGGGAAATGAGGCTGCCTACCAGTACGCTCGAGAAAGCCGGCCGAGCGGTGGCGCATCGGTGAGCCAGCCGTATCATACCACGAACTCACTGCACATTACAAAGCAATGAGAAGAACACTCCCACCACCCCATAAAACACTGACCAGACAAGTAATATGGAGACAGCTACAGACGGGGACCCTCCCCAATAAAAACTACATATCAAAATTCATAAATAAGGATATGAATTCCTTCTGCGGGGAGAAAGGCAACTTCGAGCATATGATCTGGGCATGCAAAGCCCATAAGCCTCCCTCAGAACTCTTGCCTGATCCCTCTAAAGAAGCTTGTGACAAGCTAAGGTCCAGCGATGACCCTGGCATTCAGTTCAAGGCAGTCGAATGGGCCGGCGTTGCCAAAAATCTCCACGGCCTGCGGCACGCTAGCGGACTTCCCCTATTCCTCCCATTTATTGTTGAAAGCTTTATCAGCCTCATCAGCGTTAATAAGGCACTGATACCTACTATGTAACTCGTCACACCAGGCACGCATCAGAGGGGAATGTCAGCCCACCCTGTACGCAATGCAGAGCTTCGCAGCCGTAATCGCCAGCTGAGACACGTCACGCTTTAAAGCGCGACCCTTTACCGAACTGTGCATGCTCAAAATTGATTTGAGTTTATCCCACTCATTTTAAGCACTATCAAAAAATTAACGAGCACTGCAGAATCTACTTTGGAGTAATGCGAAAGCACGGATGCTGCTGTTGGTTGCTTCTGGGTGCTTCTAGTAGCTTAATTCACTTCTTGGTCACCCGTTTTAGTCTTTGGTACATTCAAATTCTGCGCCAATGCCTTCCTATGACCTCTTTCGGCTCTACCTCCGGTTACGTGACGTCACATCTTCTACCTCACATTATATTAATTTGTTGTTTACCCATTTTAGTCTTTGGTACTTTCAAATTCCGCGCCAATTCCTTCCTATGCCCTTTTTTCGGCTCTGTTTCCGGTTGCGTGACGTCAGATTATTGACGTCGTTCCACTACGGCACCCATTTCTCTCTTTCCGCTTTCACTCCCACCTTCCTCCTTCCCTTACGGCGCGGTTCAAGTGTCCACAATACAAGTGTGGCAGATACTACGCCTTTCGTTTCCTGTGAACTAGTTATTCTAATTAAAACCTAATTATCTTATTGGCCCAAATAACTTTTCTGCAGCTACATTACGTCAGCCTCTATCGATTGGCACCACTAATTAACCTCTACTGCTTCTCAATTACCCGCAACTGGTTGGTTGGTTGGTTGGTTCATAGGAAGGGAAAGGCGCAGTATTTGTCACACTTGCTCTGTGGACACCTGAACCGCGCCGTGAGGGAAGGGATGAAGGTGGGAGTGAAAGTGGATAGAGAGAAAGGGGGGCCGTAGTGGAGAGCTACGGAGTAATTTCGACCACCTGGGGATCTTTAACGTGCGCTGACATCGCACAGCACACGGACGCCACTTCGTTTCGCCTCCATCGAAACGCAGCCGCCGAGGCCGGGATTCGATCCCGGGAACTCCGGCACAGTAGTCGGGCGTCTTACCACTGCACCACCCCGGCGGGGACCCGCAACTGCTACGGACACGATTTTGCAGACGCGGTCTGCGGACAGAAATCTGTGAACATAGCGAAGTAACGCTTTCGCGTTAATAAGTGAGGCTCGCAAAGCGCGTGGCAAGCCCTCACGCGAACGCGAAATCAAATAGTTGGTGGTAGAAACATTGTATTGCCATTGTAACAAACAGTGGGGGCGATGCCCCCTCCATGGCACTTGGGTGCTTCCTTACTACATGGGAGACACCCTTATAAGGCAAAATAAAGTCTTTGAAGAGCAATCGTCCTCATAGCGCTGGATATGATCTTTAAGTCTTGAGGTGCTCTTCATGAGACTCCCAGTAGAACTCTGCGATGTTCGGTGATGGGGGATGAGGCAAGGTGGGGCGTGTAAGAAGGATGAGTAGGAAGTGACCTGGTTTTTCACAGAGTTTGCATGATGAGGAAAACTGGTCTGGGTATCGGGCATGTAGAAATGTAGGGTATGGATCCGTCCGAGTCTGCAAGCTTCGCCAGTGTACGGCCTGCGCTATGGTGAGAGAGGGGGCTGGGGGTGCATATTCCTTTCATTTGTCCCGGTACAGGCCGTACATTGGCGAAGCTTGCAGACTCGGACACTTCTACATGCCCGATACCCGCTAGTGCGGTGGCCGATCCCGGCCCTGAAGGGGCTGGGACAGCTAGGTCACCGCTGCTTGCGGTAGTGTCTAGCCTGCCACCGAATTTTATCTGTTGTAGGCCGTCATTACAGCCGCCACTGCTTCGGTGGTGAACGGCGGCTGTTGTTGGGGCGCGCGTATTTCTCTCCCTCTTCTTTTTATTCCTTGTCTATTTTCTCTTCTGTCTGCACGAGGCAGCGGAGATGGCTCAGAGATAGAGCCAGTATCAGGCCCGTGCATTTTCTTTTCCTTCTTCCTACAGCCACAACGTTTCCCAGTAGTAAAAGAGAATATCACGGACAGGCACTCTCGTTACACCATTTAAACTCCACCAATGCTACCCCTCACTTTACACACCAGAGCGCCCACACTGTGGAGAAACAGCTACGGCTTTTCACATGGTGTGGGCATGCCAATTAAATACCTTTATCGATAAACTTCTTAATCCCAATTTGGAGCAGTGGGAGGCCATTCTGCACAGCGAGAACCCCGACCAACAACGAGGACTGGTTCGCAGGGCCCACGCCTCGGCGCAGGCCACTGGGCTGCCGGAATAGGCGGACCACCCACAACTCCGAGAACTCCCATGCACTCAATAAAGTTTTCAGTCAATCAATCAGTCAATCATGGAAGGAGAGCAGGCGCCCCTCGGCTGGTAGAGAGGGCTACATTCATGAAGTAAGCGCACACCAAAGCGCCACGCACGAAGTGAGCCAGCTCTACGAATGGAGAGAGTGAGGAGAGAGATGGTGAAGGGTGGCAGTTCCTGGCCCTACGGGGCTGGGACGGTAGGTCAACGCCGCTTGCGGCGGGGGCTAGCCAGCCACCGAAATGTATCGGTTGTAGGCCGTCATTGTACCCGCCACTGCTTCGGTGGTGGACGACGGCTGTTGTTGCTACGCGCGTCTTTCTATCCCTCTTCTTTTTCCTTTCTTCTTTATTTTCTCTTCTGTCCGCACGAAGTAGCGGAGGTGGCTCAGCTACACAGCCAGTAGCAGGCCCGTGCATTTTCTTTTCCTTCTTCCTACAGCCACAACAATAACAACCCTCGTAGTGAAACGTTTCGCTCCGAAATTCAGAGGGCACTGGCTCACTAACGTGCTTCAGGGCGGAAGCCTTCACCGCCGCGCTGCTTAGGTATTGACTGCGAGACCGTTAGTGATTGACTAGAATTGTAACAGACACTGCAACATTTCTTTGTTGTCAACCAATTTTAAACGCCGCTGATGCCTGCTGCACGGCGTCTATTTCTATATATGCTCTGTGATGCGGCGTTCGAGGAAGCGCCAAATGAAAGGTGCCACACGGACTCCTGGATTGATGCCCGGCGGGGTAAGCTTCGCATATGCGTGATTGATTGGTTGCTTAAAACTTTATTTTCGACCAATTAAGGAGGCCCCCTACTCCCTGCTCCTGTCACACAGGCCTGAGGAATGGGGGCTGGAACCCCCGCGACTAAGGACTGGCCAATAGACATTGGTTCTTCACGGCCTCAGCCGCTAGGCGGACGGTTTTTTGCTGGTCAGCGGGGACGTAGCTTCGCGGCAGGGTCACCAAGGCCTCTCTACATTTAATGTTGCCCCTAGTGCCCGGAGGCTTAGGGCATTCCCAAAGTATATGATTGAGGGTCCCCCTCGCTTCTCAGGGTTTACATTTATCGTTTTGGCTCTCATCTATCTGGGTGTCAAACAACAAGACATGGTTTGGGAAATTTCCGGCTTGCAATCGCCGTCAGGCTATGGCCTCTTATTGCGAAAGCAATACTACTTTCACTTTCAGCTCCTCGCATGGCGAGGCCGCGGTAGCCACTATTGACCTTTAGCTTGACCTCTGCTATGACGTCATACCATCTGCCACAAAAACCAGGGGCCCAACTTGTGCCGCCGCGAGGCGAGGCCGCGCGTGGTGGCTGCTGCCTAACTCCTGCGCCCGCCGCGCGCGGCGGGTTGTTGTTGTTATGAACTTTATTTTTCCACCGATGTAGGAGGCCGTCTACTCCCCGCCCCCGGCACGCAGGCCTGTGGGACGGAGGCCGGGGCCTCCGCGACTAAAGACAGACGAAGCGACAGTGTTTGTTCGCGGCTTCAGCCGCCAGGCGGATAGCTTGCTGCTGGTTGGCGGGGGACTCGCTCCGCAGTAGCAGTTCCCAGGCTTCTCTACTATTTATGTTTTCCTTGGCGCCAGGGGAATCAAGGCATTGCCAGATTATGTGATCCAGAGTACCCCTTTCTCCGCAGGTTTCGCATTTATCGTCCGCCTTTTCCTCCACTTGCGTGTTGAAAAGCCAGACGGGACTTGGGAAATTCTCAGCTTTCAGGCGCCGCCAAGCGACAGCCTTCTTGTTAGTTAGCGTTCGGTCCGGTGGTGGCAGGGACCTTCTGCTTAGTCTGTAGTGTTCTAAAATTTCCTTATACGTTTGCAGCCTCTCGTCCATCCCATCGCAATTAGCGGCTCTACGGCTGGCCGGAAGTAGAGAGCTCGGGCTAGCTCGTGCGCCGCCTCGGTGCCGGGGACGGACTCGTGCGCGGCGGTCCAAATAATTCGAATCTTTCTTTCAAGTTTTCCTTTCTCTAAAATTTTGGCTGCCTCCTTGAGACCCTCCCTTTTCCAACGTTCCAGACAGCTGTTTTGCGGTCACTAATAACTATGCTGGCTTCCCTTCCAATGCAAGCGAGCGCTATTGCAAATTCTTCAGCCGTGTCTACATTTCGGCTTCTAACGGACGGTGGTGGTGGTAAGAACATTTATTACCTATACAAGGGCCTGGAGGTATGTTCGGATCGGCCCATATGGGACCGGTCCTTACAAGCACTAGGTGGAGGTCCCTAGTTTGGGACCCCAGTGGCGGTTGCCGCCGCCCGGGTGCGCCCGACTAAGGCTTGTTGGGCCTGTAAGTCGTGGCAGCCGAGCAGGATCGCCTCCCAGTCCTCACGGGTTGGGTTGGGGATGGGGGGAACAGATGGATTAGAGGGGTAGGCCCACACCATGTGATAGATGTCAGAAGACACTGCTCCACAGTGTGGGCAGCTGCCACTAAAGGAGGGGTCAAAATGTTTTAGTGCTGCCGGGCACAGCAATGTATTGGTGAAAAGGCGGAGAAGGAGCCGCTCATCTGCCTTTTTGAGGCCTTTACATGGGCTGGGGTAAAGGCGATGACAATTCTGATAGTACATTGTGATATCTTTGAAGGTGTAGGCTGGATTAAAATCGGGTTCCTGATCGGGTGGGGAGGAGAAAACAGCCCGGTGAGAGAGCGCGCGGGCGGCTGCTTCTGCTGCCTCGTTTCCTGCCAAACCCTGATGAGCAGGGGCACATATAAGGTAACGGAGTGCGGGGTCCGTATCCCGATGCAATTTCAGTAGATTTGATAGGCTAGTAAGAGAGTCCAGCCTTGTCTGACGTTCCGACAGGCTCCTCGCGAGTCGGTAATTATGTATTTTGAATCTGAGTGTGAGGCCGCGAGAGCAATCGCCACCTCTTCTGCGTGTGTTGTACTGTGGGCTCTGAAGCTGAGGCCGTTAACCGTTTTGCTGTTGTGAACTACAGCGGTTGTGTACCATTCCCCATGGTGAGGCCCGGAAGCGTCCACGTAGTATACACCTGTTTTGTTGCCATAATGTCGGGCTAGGGCTTCCGCTCGTGCCAGGCGGCGACCATTATGATCTTCGTGTGACATATTGGCTGGAAGAGGTCGCACACAGAGGGCGCGTCTCCACAGTTCTGGGATGCCAAACTTGTCTTCCATAAGAGTGGTGTGCTCGATACGGAGTCGACCAAGAAGGCGGCGACCCGACTCCGTTTGCGATAAACGCGTGTACTGATTTGTAAGGTGCGCCTCCTGGAGCTCCCGGAAAGTATTCACCACCCCAAGGGTCATAAGACGGCTGTTTGAAGTAGTGATGAGGAGGTCTAGGGCATGCTTAATAATTTTGCAATGGATGACCTCAAGGGCATCCTACTCTTGTTTCCGTAGGTGGAGATAAGGTGTCGAATAGAGAATCCGACTGGTTACGAAGGCGTTTGCCAGCCGCAAGGCATCTTTACTTCGTAACCCCGCGCGTTTGTTTGAAACCCGGCGGACCATGCGGCCCACCTGGTCCCCCACTTTACGGAGTTTGGCGAATGTTGTGTCTGACCGTCTTTGTTTGTGAATGTAAAGTCCGAGTACCCGTATCTCGTCAGCTTCGTGTATGGGACCACTGTCTAAAGAAAGAGTGATTTGAGTTGTGCACTTTGGCGAGGGGCGGAGGTGCACAAATTCCGATTTTTGTGGGGAACACTGAAGACCACAGCGGCGGGCGTAGCGGTCTACTATCGCCGCCGCTGTTTGCAGGCTGGTTTCAATGTCCCCTATGCTGCCATGCGTGGCCCACAGGGCGATGTCATCGGCGTACAGGGCGTGCTGCACACCAGTGACAACATCGAGCTGGGCAGGCAGGTGCATCATAGCCAAATTGAAGAGCAGCGGGGAAAGTACCGCGCTTTGGGGGGTTCCCCGCGTGCCGAGTAGGTAAGGACCATGCTCATTATCTTGGATGCGAATGTACGATTGACGATCCGTGAGAAATTCGTTATGTATTGGAATGTGTTGAGGCCACAGTTGGTCTGGCTTAGGTTAGTGAGTATGATCTTGTGTGTTACGTTATCAAATGCCCCTTTGAGATTTAAAGCGAGTACTACCCGGTCATTATGGGGGCATTCAAGTGGGTCAAGGACTTCCCGATTGAGTTGCAGGAGGACATCTTGAGCGGATCTGTGTGGGCGGAATCCGAACATGGTGTCCGCGAATACATGTTTTTCTTCAAGATATTCAGATAGCCGGTCCGGCACCATCGTCTCCATTAGTTTGCCCACACAGAAGGTGAGAGAGATGGGGTGGAGGTTATCTGTGTCAATTGGTTTGCCTGATTTAGGAATAAAGGTTACGAGAGCCGTTTTCCAGTCGCTTGGTAGGGGGGTGTTCCCCCGCCAAATTGCATTGATGCAGTCGAGTAGGGACTGGTATGCCGAGTCGGGCAAGTTCGCGAATAGCTTGACGGTGACCTTACCTCTTCCCGCGGCAGTGCCCCGTTTCATTTTGGCAAGAGCCGCCCGCAGATCATGGAGCTGGAAAAGTTGATCCAGCTCTGTGTTCTCTCTGCCTGCATAAGAGTATGCTGATCCACGGGAGTCTTGGGCTGTACACAGATACCGGTCCCTGAGTTTCTGTGCCAGTTGAGTCGTGTTGCCAGAGAAAGCATGCATGGCTCTCTGCAAATGTTTGTGTGTTTCGGTTCGTGTTTGGGTTGAGTCGATGAGGGCTCGAAGAGGCGCCATGTGTTGCGGCTGGAAATTTGTCGCGCGGCCGTGTTACATCTATCCACCCAGTTGGAGTCGGCGAGTTGGGCCGCGTACTCAGCCGCTTTCTGGGTGAGCTCGGCAATTCGAGCTTTAAGCTTGCGGTTGTGTTTCTGGCGTCGCCAACGGCGGACGAGGCTGTGACGGGCTTCCCAGGGGTGTAGAAGGTGGTTATCCACGTCCGTGACCGCCTCTGAAAGCTGGATCTATGTTTCATGCGAGCTAAGGTGTGTCAGCAGCTGTTGGGACTATGCTGAGTAGCCCTGCTCGGAAATGGGTGTGTTATCAAGCGAGTCAAAATTTTGCCTAAATTTTGTCCAATCTGGGATACGTGCTTGCGTTGTGGGACGCTTGAGCGGACGTGTGTGTATTGTAATGTTAAGGATGCAGTGGTCACTACTGAGGGTTTCCTCAGTGTTGAGCCAGTGTGCGTGTTTTATCTTGCGAGTGAAGGTTAAGTCCGGACACGTATCCTGTGTCACGGAGTTTCCTAACCGTGTTGGGTGGACGGGGTCAATCTGGAGGGTGAGGCCCAACGTGGACGCAAGTTCCGCCAGCTTACGTCCGCGCGACTCCTCCTTGCGATACCCCCACAGCTGACTGGGAGCATTAAAGTCCCCCACGATCAGGAGAGGATCGCGACCCGCTACTCTTAGCGCGCGGCTGAAGAGGTCCGCGAATGTCACTCGCTTGAGTTTGGGAGAGCCGTACACGTTGAGTACATGCAATGGCGGGTTCCTGCGGCGGAGTGGTAGAATGGTCACCATTACATAGGAATGATCTATTTGGAGATCGAGATCCACTAAGTTGGCTGTGCATGCTTTGTGTAGGAGAATACACGACGCGTGATGCTGTTGGACCGTCGTGTAATTTGAAAGTGTGGCTCCCAGGCCTGGCTCCTGGAGGGCAACCACGGCTGGTACAGACTCAAAGGTTTCAAGGTAGAGGCGGAAATTGGTCCGCTTAGTGCGGTCCTTAAAGCCTCTAAGTTCCATTGTGATATTAAAGTTGAGAAGGCCGAATTGGAGGTGGGAGAACGCCTTTGATTAAGGTGTCTCGCCATGATTAAACATTTTTTGGGAGGAGGATGAGGGAGTGGCCGCCCAGAGCCAGCTACCTGCGCTACCACGGGGGTGGTGACAGGAGCGGGGCAGCTGTCCTCATTGTCTGAATCAGTGATCCGACAGTTGAATTTTGCAGGACGGGATACGTACCTAATGGGCCCTGACCGACGGAGGAGGCGGGATTGTCTGAGATGTGTTTTGAGACCACCGCGCGTATGACACTTATGACCTTGGTGAGGATCTGGTCTATAGCGGTCTCGATCATAGATCGCATTTTGGAGGATAAGCGCTCCTCCATCGCGGAGATCGCTGTCACGAGGGCAGGCGACAGATCCGCGTCGCTCTTCATTGCGTCCGAGGTCTGCGGGCTCGGCGCGGCGGACGTCAATTTTGATTCTAAATTTTGAATTTTGTTGAGCAAAATTTCATTCTGTGCCCGGAGGACGTCAATCTTTTTTGTATTCCGCATCGAGCGCGGAGACGGTGAGTGGAGAAGAGGGGGTTGGGGAGGAGAGGAGACGATCCCAGCCCAGTTGCTCACCTGTTGTTTTCTATGTTGGGGCGCTGATGCCCGGGCGCCAGCAGCGCCGTCCGCCTTAAGGGCTGTTAAGTGGTGGGTGTCCGTGCCGCTGGGTGGTGGCAGTGGAGGCGCCTTCTTTTTCCCGGGCGGCGTTTTGAGGTCGGTGGAGGGAGCACCAGGCGGCGTTCCGCCATTGCCACCTGAAGCTAGATGCCTTGGCTGTTTACCAGGGTGCTGGTTTGCTGGGGGCTCACGGCGTTTGGCCTTGGGGCCGGGAACCTTGAGCTGGCGGAATTTTTCTATGCAGTAACGGGAGTTGGTAGGGTGGGCTTGCCCACAGACTGCACAGGACGGAGTGCATTCGTGAGGTGCCTGACCCCGTCGGCGACAGGCACCGTTTGGCCACACAGGCCACACTTTTCGTTGTCCGGGCAGGGGCATGTGTCTGCCCGGTGGCCCACAGTGCTGGGACAGTTCTCTTGTAGGCACGCACAAGGGTCACTTCATAATTGTAATGAATAAATCGCGGCACCACTTTGCCCACGACATGCCCGGCTTTCCGGGACACGGGTCTTTAGTTCGGCAAACTGGCACCACGCGGCGTACCACCGTGAACTCCTCCTTTCCCTTTTCATCTTCCCTTCCCTCTCTGGCCTAAGGGAGGGCTCGAGTACCCGCCAGAGCTGCCGGGCTCAGTGGTAGGGCTTTTTTACCTCGCTTCGCAAAAAGGAGGATGGGGAGAATAGAAGGAGACTCTGCACCACCCACTTTATTTTTATTTTTCGCGCCCCCCCCCATTTTTTTTTGCACGCTCGACCACCGACCACCACCATCACAGGGGATGGATGCATGGGCACGGGGAGACGAAGCTCACGCGCGGGCACCAGTCCCTCGCTTTCTCGCCACTCGCATCGTCGCGCGGTTGCACACCGCAGCAGTCTCCACTGTCCGAGCGGAGCAGCGAGGAAGTCGAGTCGGCAAGAAGGCTGGCACAACGACGATCGCGTCCGTCAGCGCTGTACTGGCGCGTTGTATGTACAGTCCCAGCCATCAGTGGCGTAGCCAGAAATTTTGTTCGGGGGGGGGGGGGGGGGCTCACGTTGCAGCGCGTCCTCCTCCATATAGAATTTGTCGATGGATCAAATATGATGAATTCCAGCCAATAGCCAATAGCCATTGTGCATCAGGTGCTGCAAACGAATTCTTGAATGCCACGCAGTATGCACTGCCAAGACAAATGTAAAATATTAACTTTATTATAAAAAAACATATATATATATATATATATATGTTTATTTATAATAAAGTTAATATTTCATTACATATATATATATATATATATATATATATATATATATGTGTGTGTGTGTGTCACGAACATTGTGGCAGAAATAACTGACATCAATGCTTCCCTGATTCTGTCTGTTGAATAAGTACAGAAAATATTAAACGAAATCTAGAACTATATCAGTTCGAAACCAGCAAAGCAGTGCATACCGCTGATATGAAAACATAAAGGCCAAGAAATGAACACTTTGACGGGAAATGCTTTATTGAATCTGTCATCCAAGACGCTTGTTTACATTTTTGTACACGTCCAACGGCCAATGACGCTGTCTTTTTTTCCATTTATTGCACAGAAACACCTGTCACCGGTCGTATACTGTGGGTAATTTAAGTGAAGTTATAGTCGCAACAGAGAGCGCACAGAAAAAGCAGGAGAGTTCCGAAACATATGTACATACAAATGCGAAGATATAATGGAATATTATAAATGAGATGATACAACTTGATAAGGGCAAAAAATTACCACTGGAAACAAACTTCACTATATGTATGCACAAAACATCGCAACATGACATTTAAATATACCTACAAGTCTCCAATATATCTATGCAACTAAGCAAAGTCACTGCATATGATGCGTCAAACAAGGCACATAAACATGTTGCGCAATCACAGATAGTAAAGTTTAAGCACAGAAAGACAGACGATCTAGGCAAGAACAAAGCTATGATCGCCACGCTTCGGTCGCGACAGCACCATATGGGTAGAATAATAGAGGAAGAATGGAAAAATCAATACATTAAATGTAGATTTTAACTGCCTGCACAGCGACAACAGTTATTCTGTACTCAAAATTAAAGAAGGGTATTGCTTTGGTTAAACAAAAGTTGCAAAAAGCAGGACAGGTGTGTTTAGAAAAAGTTTTATTACACATTAGACATTCAGATTAGACAATCACATGGGAGCCGACAAATGACCGAAACAGGAAATGCACATAATTAAGAACAAAGGAAAGTGCACATAAAATACAGCCCAACGAATAAATACATCACAAATCAGTATTTACATGGAGAATAAAATTTGGCTGTTTGTGATGATGACATATACAATTTTGAACGGCACTGTACATGAAGGTATAGAGAGTAGAATAATTTGCCAAATAAAATAGATATAAACATATACAGGAATCGCATGCACAGTATATATGGCACATTGTTGCGGTGTATACAGCTGTGAGTGGGCATATATATTTGCATCATATTACAGGTACCAAGCAGGACGGACAGGTAGCTAAATAAGAAAGAAAGGGACAAACGAAACCCTGACACGATGCGACAATTCTAACTACCCATTATCCGAGTGTGCTTGTTGAAAAACGCCGCATGGGCTGGGTTTTCAATGAGCAGGTCGGTCAAAATTGGTTATTGATGTCCTCGCAATTTTCGCATTCATGTGATAATTTTGATCTAGATGCTGACGGTTACAACAAAAGACAAAAATGTCTGCGGATTTAGAAGCTAATGAGCAATCATGTTTTTATAATTACGCGTTTATGAACCCGAAGGAACCGTGCCTTTACTTGCCTTATTTTTCCTGCTTCGCTATCTAAAGGACAAACTTTACTCGGCGGGGCAGTTTAGCAAAGCGGTCAATCACTTCGGACACGTTGATGTCGACGTTTCTGTGGGCGTATAGAAGCGCCAACCCAACCATGCGTTCTTCCGACATTGTAGAATGCAAGTAGTTCTTTAGCAATCTCTTGCTTGAAAATGATCTCTCTGTACTGGCAGTGGTCACTGGAAGGGTGACTAGAATTTGCAGCAGCTTGTACACATTTGGGTAGAAGCTGCCGTTGCAGTGAGAGAGGGCATCTATTCCTGTGCTGGGACGCTGGCTTGCTGTTTTGTTCGCCCACTTTGTCCACCATAGCCGCAGTTCCCCCAAAGCAGCCTTCACATCCACGTCCTGCGCAAAAGCGGCCAGGAGATTTTCTGCTCCTTTCTGTCGGTCATCTTGCATTGGTGGTACTGCCGATGGTACAATTACAGAAAAGCCCTTTAAAATTGTCCTGTGCTTTTCGAACCGTTGCTGTAGCTGTGCTAATACGTGGTCCATGAATGGAATGTATACAGTTCTCCGGAAATATTCCTCAGCATTTTCTGATGTAACGCTCCCACGATCCTGCTGTCGGACACCGGCTCGTCGGGTGGTGATTTCAATATCCATTTTTTTTGCCGGTTCCTGCACTTGCGCAAAGATTTTGAAGAAGAAACATTCGAATTCTTGCGGTCATTTGCGGTCGAACAAGCATGGCTGAATGCGCGCACGAACATAAACATATCTAATCCCATGACAACGAAAACTCGCTGTGAAAATGCACGCGTGAGCAAGATTGGACGCAGCAGCAGCTACTTCGTGCTGCAACTCGTACGGCCATAGCCAGAAAGCATTCAAAGGGCTGCCAGGCAGAATTCACTCGGTCAGAGAAAACGAACGCGCACCGAAATGCGCCGCGTGATGGTGGGGGCAACACAAGAAAAACGCATGCGCTCTGGCTGACCTTGTCAGCCCCCGGGTAGCGAGAACAAGTCTCAATGTGTCGTCTTGCATAGAAGTCAAAGTAGAAAAAATAACTAAGAACGTAGTTACCTTTAGTAGTGCCTTGACATGGACGCTTTGGCGCAGGTGAAAAAAACGTTGAAATTCTTTTCTGTGACATGACGACAGTGACCACGGTGCGTCACCTCATTAGACCTCGCTGCGTGCTGGGGGCGCCTTGGTTCGCGTGAGGTGTCTCTCGCCGGGCCGATGTTCCCGGGTCCTGGCTCGGAAGCCGAGAAGAAGGAGAAGGAGCAGGAGCAGCCAGGGAGTAGAAGTGAAGAAACGTTTTATACAACTTTTTAAATGATCTGACGAAAAAGAAGTTTCGGTGGAGACAATGTGCCGTTTAAATATGGTAGGTTATCCCCAATTCCCTGTTGGGGTTTAATCTGTACAGTCCAATCAGCGCGGCACAAGCATGGACTTGAGATGCCGCCCACTGCCGAGGGTGGTGCTTGAGCCTCCCCTCAGATCTTTCAGTGTCGAGGGCTAGCTTCCCCGATGTCGATGACAATTTTGTGCATGCTGGCGGTGGAAACCCTTCACTAAGGTAAAGTAGCCGGAGAAGTCGTCCGTTGGCTGAGGTCATTTCCCTGGCGTTACTTCTCAGAAGTTCACCCGCCTGCTTCGAGAAGTCGGCGAGCATGGTCAATGCTGATCGGCGATGCGCCTCCGAACCTTTAAACAAAATATCAGGTTCCCGTGGTCTGAAAGAGCAGCTCCTCCCCGTCTCCATCGCGAAAGGAGAGGGGGGAGGGGGGCTTGGGCGCCGCAGTAGGAGACAAAGGATCACTCCGCTGCCGTCGGCGCCGCTTCGGTGCCTTTGGTCACGGTCGCTCACCGGCGCCCGCAAGGTCAGTTTCTGTTTTAAGGGGGATTAAGGTCTGAAAGGACAGCTCGTCTCCGTCTCCATCCCGAAAAAGGGGGTGGCGGGAGGGGGCTTGGGCGCCTCATCAGGAGACAAACGGTCACTCCGCAGCCATCGGCGCCGCTTCGATGCCTTTTGGTCGCGGTCGCTCACCGGCGTCCGCAAGATGCGTAGGGCGGCGTAGATCGGTGCAGGAAAAAAAAACGAGGTGCAATAAAAAAACCAAAACGCTCCTGGGCCAATGTTCAGCTCCTTCTCTTCGGCGCGTAGGAAGAAGCGTGAAAACGAAAAAAAAACAACCACAAACAAAAAGCGCAACCACGGAGAGAGCATAGTTTACGGGGAGAAGGGCGAGGGAGTACCACTAAGAGCTGCTACAGCATGGTGAGGATTCGCAGAAGGCACGAGAAAAAAGAAAGCCCCAAAAGAGAGACACAGGGATTTTGAGGAAGCGGGGAGTCGAAGCCGAGGCAAATACCGCCTTTGAAACACTGAGCGGGAATGGAAACCTGTCTTGTTTCGTCGTCCACCCCCACCTCCGCGGCCGGCGCGAGTTGGCGCGACGAGCCCGCTCACTATCTAAACGCCCTTGAAACTTAGTGCTCGGAAATGGTTCCTGGCTTTACGTGACTCCGTCTGCATGGGCGTTGCTACGAAATGTAGCCCCCAAGTTCGTAATTTTCGTGCCGAAATGTATTTTCGAACGAACCGGAAAAATATATTGTAGACAAAACCCAGAATACTTTCGAGCGCCGGTGGTTGTTTTGGTCGGCGGTGCATGACAGCACGAAAATATTTCGGGGGGGGGGGGGGGGGCTGAAGCCCCATAAGCTCCCACCCCCCTGGCTACGCGCCTGCCAGCCATAAATAAGGAGTATGCCTCGGTGATAAAAATTCTCGCCACGCGTAACCTAGCGAATATTAGGAGGTATATAATTGCATATATTAGTACATGCCGCCGATGCATACACGGGAAAATTGCGTTTCAAAAGGAATAAAAAAAAACAATACCAATTACGGCTCCGAAAACTATTCACGTTAAATTACAATTACTTCCGACATGTAATTCATTTAGTCTCAGATTACTTTCCAGTTATACATAAAAACCAAAACGAAAACTAAGTGAACGAAACTGCAGCCACTCTCCAGATCGCATTTATTACCACTTTATTTAAGAAAAGCACAGTAAATGATTTTAAAACATGCGTGAGGTGTGGAAAACCGCAGTAAGATATTTTCCGTAACGGCAACGAGCCGCCGAATCCATACTGCGCCGCAATATTAAAAATGTAATGCCAATTCAATAATGCAGCTCGATGTCCCAAGAATTGGGCTAATTTCTACTTCTAGCTTGAAATTTAGAGCTCACTGTTTCGAATTCCACAGCTTCCATGCGTATTTTTTTCTTCTTCTGTGTAATAAGTTTTCCAATGACGCTGCATTATATTTCGCATTGATGAACTCCCCCCCAAAACACACACACACACACACACACACACACACACACACACACACACACACACACACACACACACACACACACACACACACACACACACACACACACACACACACACACACACACACACACACACACACACACACACACACACACACACACACACACACACACACACACACACACACACACACACACACACACACACACACACACACACACACACCTTGTTTTCATTTGTGTAGGTAGTGGCTGTTGGCTCCCCTTGTATGTATCTCATTGCGCGAGCCCCTCATTCTGCTTTAATTTTCATCGGCACACCGTTGCCTACACATAAACCGGCTCTGTCTGGAGCTCCACCTGGAACCGAACTGCCATGACACTTTTTGTTAAGATACTATATGAGCAGTGGGTTCTCGTTTAATTTTGCTGCCCTTTATCGTGAACCGCTGGTATCTGAGCGCTGCGCACTACTTTTTTTTTGCCAACTTTGAGCCATAGGCCTAGAGTGCTGCGGACCAGGCCGAGCACATAGGTAGCCTGTTTGGGAACCAACAAACAAACGAAACAAGTTGAGTCGCGTACGCAGAACTCCTTGTCAGTACTCCCCGCGAAGATAACCGCAAGGCGAAAAGGGGCGGGAGGTGGGGGGGGGTGTAGAGAACGTAAGCGAACAAACGAAAAACGAACAAATAATTAAGGAAGCAAGAGAAGCGGACGCCACGCACGCGGAGTGCGCGTGGGAAAAAAGAGAAAAAAGTACAAAAGAAACCAAACTGTTTGGGCGGCCATCAATACACGAAGGGCGCGCGGCGGATGTGTGTGCACACACATTCCTGCGGTGTTCAGGGAGGCGATCATTAGGACACCTTTCAATTTGCTCTACACACTTTTTTCACAATATATCGGTATGCTATATGCCTCTGTGACTTGAAACAAATTGTTGCGAGTTGTCGTTGGAACCGTTAAATTAAAATTGAACAATTGAACGCAAGCAAGGGTACATGCATCTGTTTGACAACTATGTAAAAGAACTAAGGAATAATAATCCTACTCGTGATCTGTGCAGCTTTTTGCGAAAGAAGTGTTGGTGGTGTCTATGGGGGGGGATTATTCTTACTCTGGTTTGTCGGCAATTCCGGGACCTGAGTTCTTAAAATTGAAGATCGGGTTTCTACCACAGTCCGCTAAAGCCAAAGTTCACGAAAACTTCGAGAGTGTTTTTTGTCACTGCTGGCCGCTCATTTCACGAACGCTCAGCGTGCACAAAGCGAGAGACATCGTCTAACAAAACATTGTTTCTTCAGCTTGTACCGTGTGTCTCACCCCCGTCACAAAATTCGTGAAGAGCGCAGCTATCCGTGATGGTTGGTTCATATCATAAAAGTTAAGTTCCAGACACGAAACCCGTACTAGCATTACGTCGATAAAACAGCTGGGTCACTCAGCCGCAGCAAAGAGAGGCGAAAGCAATTATAGAATATTAGCGGCAACCTGCAGCTCCCCTGAATGATTTTTGAGATTGGTCCGTGCACGAAGCGAGAGACGTCGTTTAGCAAAACGTTGTTTCCTCAGCTTGTACCGGAGTGTCTGACTCCAGTCACAAAATTCGTGAAGAGCGCAGCTATCCGTGATGGTTGGCTCATATCAAAAGTTAAGTTCCGGACACAAACCTCGTACTAGCATTACGTCGATGAAACAGCTGGGTCACTGAGCCGCAGCAAAGGCAGGCAAAAGCAATTATAAAATCTTAGCGGCAGCCTGCAGCTCCCCTGAATGATTTTTGAGATTGGTCCGTGCACGAAGCGAGAGACGTCGTTTAGCAAAACGTTGTTTCCTCAGCTTGTACCGGAGTGTCTGACTCCAGTCACAAAATTCGTGAAGAGCGCAGCTATCCGTGATGGTTGGTTCATATCATAAAAGTTAAGTTCCAGACACGAAACCCGTACTAGCATTACGTCGATAAAACAGCTGGGTCACTCAGCCGCAGCAAAGAGAGGCGAAAGCAATTATAGAATATTAGCGGCAACCTGCAGCTCCCCTGAATGATTTTTGAGATTGGTCCGTGCACGAAGCGAGAGACGTCGTTTAGCAAAACGTTGTTTCCTCAGCTTGTACCGGAGTGTCTGACTCCAGTCACAAAATTCGTGAAGAGCGCAGCTATCCGTGATGGTTGGTTCATATCATAAAAGTTAAGTTCCAGACACGAAACCCGTACTAGCATTACGTCGATAAAACAGCTGGGTCACTCAGCCGCAGCAAAGGCAGGCAAAAGCAATTATAGAATATTAGCGGCAACCTGCAGCTCCCCTGAATGATTTTTGAGATTGGTCCGTGCACGAAGCGAGAGACGTCGTTTAGCAAAACGTTGTTTCCTCAGCTTGTACCGGAGTGTCTGACTCCAGTCACAAAATTCGTGAAGAGCGCAGCTATCCGTGATGGTTCGTTCATATCATAAAAGTTAAGTTCCAGACACGAAACCCGTACTAGCATTACGTCGATGAAACAGCTGGGTCACTGAGCCGCAGCAAAGGCAGGCAAAAGCAATTATAGAATGGCAACCTGCAGCTCCCCTGAATGATTTTTGAGATTGGTCCGTGCACGAAGCGAGAGACGTCGTTTAGCAAAACGTTGTTTCCTCAACTTGTACCGGAGTGTCTGACTCCAGTCACAAAATTCGTGAAGAGCGCAGCTATCCGTGATGGTTGGCTCATATCAAAAGTTAAATTCCGGACACAAACCTCGTACTAGCATTACGTCGATGAAACAGCTGGGTCACTGAGCCGCAGCAAAGGCAGGCAAAAGCAATTATAAAATCTTAGCGGCAGCCTGCAGCTCCCCTGAATGATTTTTGACATTGGTCCGTTAGACGCTTTAATTGCCTTCAAAAAAAGATGCTTCTCCAAACGCCCGGTATCCCTGCTTTCATTGACTGCGTAAATCTTTTTATAAATTTTAATTTGGCTTCTGATCATGATGTAAATCTGAGTTTACTAAGGTGGCGCTTTGGGCTAGTTGGTATTACACAACAAAAATATACGGCCCTACGTGGAGAGACATGGCACACTGTGTGTCACTGCGCCCTTCTTTCCCGGGGTGCATCACTTCTCAACCTCCTGGAGACTCCTTTTGCAAATCTTACTACTACAGTTGAACCCTTTTATAAGGTACGTGCACTGGGGAGCAGTGTTTTATCTCCAATATCAGAGGTCCCTTATAAGCAGGATATAAAATCCCATTTTATAACCAGACCTTATTTCGACCTAGGCATCCTACGGGTATGTATGTATGTATGTATAACTTTATTAGGGAGCCGGCAAACGACGGGTTAACGCGTCGTGACGCTGGCCAAGCGTCTACCCGGGGTTAAGCCCTACTCTGCACTACCTCATTTGACCCGTTTGTGGTGGGTGTGAGGCTTGTGCTTTTCGAGCGCACCCCGGGCCTGCTGGACGGCCCATAGTTGCATGTCCTTGTCTGTATTCTGCACAGCACTTTGAAGTTCCGGCGGGTATGTCCTGGATGCAGCTTCGGTCGGGAACCTGGCACAGTCCCACATGATGTGCCATTGGTCCGCCGGACCCACTTGACACACACTGCACATATCACTCGTGTAGATGTCTGGGTGGAGGACGCGTAGCATTGCCGGGGCTAGGAGTGACCCGGTTTGCATTTGCCTTAGGATGACCGCCTCCTCCCGACTAAGTGCCGGGTGGGGCGGCGGCATTGTCCGTCGAGCTAGGCGGTAAAATTTTGTCACTTCCTCGTAACTGGTCATTCTGTCTTTTGTTTCGAACCACCATTCGGAACGGTCCTTCTCGGGGGCGCGGAAGGTAAGCGCTCGCGCCGCCGAATGGGCCGTCTCGTTTCGTTGTGATTCGGTGAGGATGCACAATCTCCCGCGTGCGCCGGGAACCACTTGATGCGGATAGTGTTGCCGCGGTCTTGAAGCTGGAGCTTACTGATGATGGCGGCCGCCGGCGCGCACACTCGCCCCTTGGCAAAGTTGCGCACAGCGTTCCTCGAGTCGCTGAGCACGGTGCGACACTCGGCCTCCGAGATCGCCAGAGCGATGGCAACCTCCTCGGCGTCTGTGGCGTCCGTGCACCGCACGCTCGCTGCCGTTGTTTTGATGCCGGTAGCCGCCGCAACGGCCACTGCCACGAATCCTTCTCGCTTGTATTCCGCAGCGTCCACGAACCGGGCGTGCGGGTCCTGGGCGTGTTGCTCGACGAGGACTTTGGCCCGCGCCTGCCGCCGTTCTTGGTTGTACTCGGGGTGCATGTTTTTCGGGATGGAGTCCACGTGGATGTGGGCCCACGCCTCATCGCTGATATCGCACGATTGTCGACTGGGAGCTCGGGGATTGTAACCCAGGGACGTCAGTATACTGCGGCCTGTCTTGGTGGTAGAGAGGCGCTCCATTTGCGCCGTGAGCTGCGCCTCGGCTATTTCTTCTAAGGTGTTATGGACGCCGAGCTGCAGGAGCCGAGCCGTACTCGTGGTCCCCATTAATCCCAGCGCCGTCTTGTAAACCCGTCTGATCAGCGTGTTTATCTTTGTCCGGTCAGCGGCCTGCCAGTTGAGGTAGGCCGCAACGTAGGCGATGTGACTGATCACGAACGACTGGACGAGGCGCAGAAGACTGTCTTCACGCATGCCTGCCCATCGTGTCGAGACTCGGTGTATGAGCCGGATAGCGTCCATTGCCTTGGTGGTAATCTTGTTGATGGTCTCGTCGTTGCGGCCGTTCTTGTTTAGTAGCAGGCCCAGGACCCTGATATTGGGAACTTCGGGGATGCGCTGCCCCGATGCAGCCACGATCTTTATGTGATCGCACTCCCGAGGGGGAGCGCGTTTCCGTCCCCGTTGTAATGGTGTGAGGACGAACAGCTGGGATTTGGCGGGCGAGCACACTAGGCCTGTGCCGTTAAGGTGTTGCTCGATGGCAGTAACAGCCTCTTGGAGCTGCTGCTCAATGCTGGCGTCGGTGCCGCCTGCCGCCCACAGGGTAATGTCGTCGGCGTAAATCGTATGCCGGACGCCGGTCCCCTCTACTGCCCTCGCTACCCCGATCATGACAAGGTTGAAGAGCAACGGCGAGATGACTGAACCTTGCGGGGTACCCGTGCTTCCGAGCTTGTGTTCGGGGAACTTAAGGTCTCCGGCGTGCAGTTCCACCGTGCGGTTGGTCAAGAAGTCTTGGATGTAATTGTAGCTCGCTACCCCCATGTTGAGTCTCGATACTTGTGCTAATATGGCTGAGTGTTTGACTTTGTCGAATGCGCTTTGTAAATCTAATGCGCAAAAAGGAAATGTATATCCTTTAGCATAAGCGTTATTATCGCTTTGATTTAGATACTGCATTTCCTTAATGAACCACCACACTCTGAACACACTTCGCAACTTTCTTATACATTTGCGAAGTGCGTTTGCAGTGATTGCAAAGTGCCATCGCGATGTGACGTGGCACCGCAGCTAGCGATTCCCAACTACGGAGAAAGTTATGTGTCTCGTAACACTACACGAACTCAAGTAAAAAAAAAGCGCCACGATATTGTGAATGTAGCCAGCTTACCACCAAGGTGCTAGAAGCAGCCAGAACTAAAAAATATCACCAGCAAAAATATCACTCGGAACGTTTTGCATTTTCGTCAAAAGGTAACATCGGCTTTGAGTAACAAACTTGATAATGTCGCTACTGAGACGAAAAATAAATAAAAAGCCAACAGGCCATTTCTGAGCGAAGTTCGAACCGTGGTTGCATATTCGTCATAGGAGTGTATTTGTCTTGGCTAGAACAGAACCACTTCTGATATGTTGTTTGTTTTGGTCTTGGCTTTGCTATGTCTTGCTTTCTAGTCACAACGATTTCTTTACGTCAGCAGCACCAGCTGATCGCTTTTTTCGCATTTACCGGATAGATTGTAGTTTATATTGAAATGCAACGTAATTGACCATTCCCGCTGTATTTCTTCTTCTAACTAGCGGACACATCTACGGTACGCCCTAATAGGCAGCCCCAATAAAAAAAAAAATTGCGGTCTAGCTCTACTTACCCCTAGTTGAATTGCGAAAGCAACGGCGGAAGCTTCTTTTGTCAGCTACATTATTTGCCTATCACGATCTGTAAGTGTAAGGTGCTACATTATTGGGGACGCTTAAGCTCATTCTTTAAGGGTATAAATGAGCTCTGAGTGAGCTCTGAATTTCACATTCGAAGTAGAAATTAGACGAATGCTTGGAAAATCGACATTTATGCACTCTGTGTACCGTGGTACAGATTCCACATCTGCTCTGATGGCGTCCAACAACATTCACGCGCTCCACTCAAGGCGAAAGTTCTTACGCTAAAAACGTTTTGTACTTGCTATAAATCAGGCAACAGCGCAAAAAAACATGGACGGGACGCAAGCAAGAACACATAATGATAGCTGCTGTGTGTTCTTGCTCTTGTGTTCCGTCCATGTTTTTTGCGCTGTTACTTGAAGATGCGGGCCTGGCCGGGCTCTGGCTTTCGGGTAAGTCCGAGCATGTGCAGTGCTCGAAACCCCCCATCCGCGTGGAACAGGGATGCGAGCATAGTGTGCGGGTGGCATTCTTCGCTTGTTCTTGTTTCTTGCACATAGTTTTGAATAACGTAATTAGTGCATATAGTTCTTGCTTTTCTCCGTGTTATTCTCCTACTAACCTCTTCAGTCTCTTTTATTTACCATTGACCGCAGCTCAGGTGCTTACGGAGTAAAACAGCACCTTCTACGGTCGACAAACACATTTTTTTTTCGTGTTTATCCTTCTGTGTAACAGCCTCTTCAGAACCTGCAGCGGCTCCTTTGGAGGCTTTCAGTGCCGTGAGTGCATTGCCGGCGCAATGACTGTCAGTCACCAATTAAGCTCCTGTTCTAAGCAAAGCTTTCCAGTGAAAATGTACTCTGCTTTCCGCTTGTGAAAAGCGAACGTTTGGACCGGTCCTGTTTGGGTTGTCGCGACTGCTTCTGAACAAACAGATTCTCCCATTGTTCAGCACTAGAGCAAAGATTCAGGCCGGCCGCTCTCTCCAAACGGTCGTACCCTCTTTCTGCCTGACTATTCTTTGCTCTTGTGGGACCCCAGTCGCCCGCTTAGTGTGAGGAGGGGGACAGAAAGAGAAAGAAATGGGGAGTCTTCTTACTAAAGAAGCCTCCCCATTTTACTGTATTTTTTGTGCCCGTTGGCTCTGTGCGGGACCAAGCTTTTGCCACTGACTCCTTTCCGCTGGCCTGCGCCCCTTGTGTGTTCTACAAAGGAAGAAAGCATTTGCAGCCGAGACAGGCAATAAAACTGACATCTCTGGATTTAAAGCCCAGCTTACTGCTCGCCTGACGAGCCTGAAACATCGGAAGCCCAAGTAAAGAATGTGGGGCTGAAACGTCTGCGTTTGACCTGAAGCTACAGAACTGGTGTACAAACTTCCTCCTTGCAGCTACCAAGAATTCGAGCACGCGATCAGCTGCAGAAAGAGGTCGCGTGCATTTCCTTAACTTCACGAAGGCTATATTGAAAAAAAAAAAAAAAAACGAAGATGTCTGTCTCCGCAAAGTGTGGTTCGAACACTTGGGCCACTGCGGGCAGGGGAATTGCTTTTTTCTTGGAAGCATATTCGCACATTCTGAGATTCTCTGCTGAACGCATGGTAAAGGGGCTTCTCCTCGGGTCTTGGGTCATTCTTTTTTCGCTTTAACACCCGGCTACGCCCGTCACAGGCACCAGAACAAAGAGCACCATACTGTCGCTTTTTTCTTCCCTGCATCGCCATTCGTTTTGGGCTTCTCGTCGGGTCTTGGTTTATTCTTTTTTCGCTTTAAAACCCAGCTACGCCCGTCACAGGCACCAGAACAAAGAGCACCATACTGTCGCTTTTTTCTTCCCTGCATCGCCATTCGTTTTGTCAGTTCTATGTGACTGACATGGCTGCCTAACTTGGCCTTCCCGATGACATATTGATGTACGACACCAAGATTCAGGACAAATGCGCGAAGAGAACGAAGGGTGCAGCATTCCAATGCTTTAAGCAGGCACGATTTACTGCCCAGTTTTTATGGGTGGAGAGTTGGCGCTTCATGTACACATACGGAGAAACGAAATGGGACATGGGGCTGAATCGTGCTTTTGGGAGTAGCAAACGTGCAGTGTATATATTTAGATCCTCTAAAGAAGCATTCTAAGCTACAGACGCCTGCCCTCCTTGCTCATAGCGTAGCACAGGCGGCGCACTAAATTTGAGACCAAGAAAAGTCTCTTTCTCGTCTGTGCAGTGTATAAATAAACATATACATATATTAGGCTCCAGGGCCGCGCGACACACACACACACACACACACACACACACACACACACACACACACACACACACACACACACACACACACACACACACACACACACACACACACACACACACACACACACACACACACACACACACACACACACACACACACACACACACACACACACACACACACACACACACACACACACACACACGTACGCACGCACACACACACACGCACACACGCACGCACGCACACACACTTGCGAGCCCAAAAGCTAAATATCTAAAGTCAGTGAGACTGCACAGACGTCTCCGGCGAGGGAAAATACGCCAATCAGGTACGGCACGACTGAAAATAGAAGAAAGCACACCTGTCCGGCAAAAAAGGCGCCAAAACTACGCCCGAGGTTATTTAAGAGGGCCTGACTCCTTTGTCCGCTTATTCCTGCATGTGATAGTCTGCCGTTCTGTGCCGTTGTTTCTGCTCCATCTGGGGAGCTCGAGCCACATTTGAAACTCTCAAGGATATTGCTACATTGCACGACATAAGCTGCATTGGCTGTATAAGCTGTGAGCATATTTATATTCAAATTACGTCAACTTTTGCAGACTGCTATTCTTTGCTAACTGAGAAGAAGTTTGCCTTCCTTTTTTTTCTTAAAGCATTGTTTCTTTTATGTGTCCTGTCTGTTGTGAAATGTTTTTAGCTTCATTAATATTATAGCGACATCTGTAGTGGACTGTTTAGGTTGTATATGTAACAGCAATACATTGTAATGACGCGCTGATTCTGACTGCACAAATTTTGTTTCCGATTGTTGCGTAGGACAGTGTGTAATAAAATATTTTATGTTCGCACTATATTGCCCTTTTCAAAACGAACTGTCCTTTTTTTAGTAAAGCTAGCAGCTAGCGTAACAGGGGCGATGCGGTTGACTGCGACGGCATGGACAGAGAGACCTATTCCACTGCCTCGAGTGCCTCCTCTAAAGGGCACTCGAAGTAGAACGAAATGTAACTTTCAGAGCTTGAAATGTTTGTAAATCATAATTATGCGCGTTTTATTTATAATAAATAATCTATATGTGCACTCATTTTATACATGTTTGTTTTATTTACATGAAAAGTTTGAAAGTTGTGCGTCAAGAACTTTAATTTTTACAAATTTGATTGTGCGGCTAGGTTTCGCTCGGTTTGCAAACGGTGGCCACGTTGGAAAATGTTTTTAAGGCTAGGATAATATTCATCACAGTAATACAACAGGCCATACTTTTGTAAAAAGAAATCGAAGATGGTCGAGTGCAAAGTCTGGATGAGTTGGCTTGGAATGACCCCGTAGACTCTACAACCCACGTTGCGCACTGAGCCTGGCACAGGGACCTCATTAAAGGAGCCGTAACTATTAGTGCAATGAAATTAGGCAATAAGTTTTAGTGATTATGAAAGCTGATGTAGAGGATAATATGTGGACAAATTTTAAGAAATACAAAGTATTTTCATTGTTGTCCGAATTTTCCATTGCGCAGCGTTTGTTGAAGTTAGCCCGATCATAACGCTAAATCGGAAACCTTAGATAGGAGCGCTGGCAGTTTGATAGATACGTTTCCATGAAACATAATGCGCATTACTGCTGTTTTGTAGTAACCTTTTTTATTTAGATACGCAAAATAGCAAAAGAAAAGTCGTTTCCTTGGGCTGACGTGTTAAAAATTTCGCTACAAAAATAAAAATAACTGAGCGGAAATAAAACCATTTTGATATGTAGTCGAACGATTTTTATTTACATAACTTTAACATTTTATGTCATTCATAAAAACTTAGCAAAACAGCAGAGCATTTATTCGCGGCGCTAGACCTCTTGGCCATTAATTATACCCAGTGCTTATAGAAAACAAAAATGGATTAAAACCAGTTGCAGATATGTTTTTATTTAAACATCAGGAAACATCACATAAAAAATTCGACAAGCCACGCTTTCATCCATGTTATATGGAATCACCTAACCATCTCTTCTGCATAACTGCCCACTGCAGGCGCCATGTTTCATATGCGAGGCGACATCAGATTACACATAAAACGGCCCCAGGAAGCCGCATGATTAAATCTATGCCAGATCGACAAAAACCATTTTAATCAGCATATGTTAGGGTACCTAAAACCGGGAATCAGTTTCGCTATCTATCCGGGTTACGACGCTATACAGTTTCAAAGTCTGAAAAAGAGAGAAATTTTGGTGCCTTGCCATAGGAAGCAATGCATAATATTCAGACGCGTTGGGAAGCTCGTGTAATAAGAGCACAGAGCTGAAACTTCGGCACAATCTTCGGCTAACTTTATATTATGTAAATCCCGGAATAATTTTGCGTACGTGCTTTTGGTGCATGGGTGGTGGTGGTTGATAGGAATATGAAGGGGGGAGTGCACTGGCCGGTTGACTGCCGACGGTGTCGACACCGCCACTGCCAAGTGCAGATAGTTGAAGAAGGGGGAGGGTAAGAAAGATAAGGAAGAAAGAAACGCAGGCGCTACGCACGTTTTACGTATTTTTTGTACCCGTTCCCATTAAGTAACGCACCCTGTCGCCGCCACCTGCCGGTAGATGGCGTGAGTAGTAAATGTCCCAGAAAGCTGGGCATGAAGTGAGGGCCGCGACGTTTGAGTTTCCAAGCTTGCGGATATCGGCAAGCTCTCCAGCACACCACTGGATCTTGTTTTGTAGTGACTCACTGGTCTCGTAGTTGGCTACGGTGATGACGCCGGGACACACATCACCAGTGAGTTTCAGCTGGCCGTACATTGGGAGCCGACCCTTTGGTGAGTCAATTTCGAAATTTCGCAGAAGCTTGTCCGCGATGTGCGGTTGTCGGGTGCCTGCGACGATTAGATTTTGCTCCCACGTGGGGAGCAGGCTGAGTGATGCTGCGGCCTGGGTGCCCAGATAGGCCGCGAACGCTGCTCCCAGCTCGCCATGTTGGTACACATCTTTGAAAGCGACGGTCACCCGAGGCTTCAGGGTGATAGCTATGCCTTCGGGGTGAAGCCGCGGAAGCGGCTTTGGTTTCCAAACGGGTCTGATCTTACGTGAGGGCCCGCAGTAAAGTGCTGCAGCGCGCGCAGCAGCGTCTTGCTGTGTTGAGGAGCCAGCCAACTTGGCGTCCGCCTTCTTGGAGTTGGCGTTCCGCTTGCGGGAGCGGCGTTCGACTAACTTGAATAGCCTCCGTTCTCGATGGGCGCAGAATCTGGGCTATCAGGCGAAGTTGCCGAAATCTCGGCCCAGGACAAGGTACCCGAGTCGTATCCACGTTTCGGCTGTTGTGAAGCCATCTTGCCGCGGTTGGGCGACTCACTCACGACCGGGCTGCGGCGCAGCCGTTAGGCCTAGCGTCGCCGCCACGATACGCAAGTGAAGATCGGACCAACGAAAGTCTTAAATAGATTCACCTGTGTGCGTGTGGTTTCCACAGGTATCTGCCAACTTCACGCAGACGGTCGCAACTGGTTAGATGGGGTTGTGGTCGAAATTTCGTGGCTCCAACCAAAACGTTTCCTAACAGACGCGGCGGCGGCGGGCACGCCGCGGCCGTTGACGACCACAGCCACCTCCGCCCCCGACTTCCCGCTAGCCGCGTCCATATAGGCGACCTCCCCCGGCTTCATTCTCCGCTTTCTTTGCGAGAGTCTCGGCCCTCTTTTGTCTCCTGTCCTTGTTGTACGTAGGGAGCATGTTTTTAAGTAGGGGGGCACTATTATATATTCGCGACACTTTCGTGGAATGTCTACTTTGTCGCTTGTTCCTCTACTGACCGCAGTCCCACCCAGCCGAGGATGGTTCTGCCCGTGGTGGTTCAGCTCAATATTTCTAGTTGCGCCATGCGCACAGCCTCCGCTAGTTCCGTCCAATTGTTGTGCACCCCCACTTCGAGGAGGCGTTCAGTCAAGGTCGAGATGGATAGTCCCAGAGCCCTCTTCGCGCACCGTCTGATGAGTGCGTCTATTCTTTGATTTTCGTCTGATCTAATGTTTAGGAACGGTGTGGCGTAACATATGCGGCCAGTGATGTAAGCCTGCAATAATTTCAGGAGGCTTCGTTCCTTATGGCCACGACCCTTGAGTGCGATTCTCTTGAACAGACCCGTGACTTGCGTGGCGTACAAGCAGATGGGTACAACGATACAACGGTAAAGAAACTGAGCGCGCGGCGCGCCTAGCGGTGTGACGTCACGCCATCTGTTGTAAAACCGGGCGCGCGGCGCGCCGCCGGCCAGACGATGCGATGCCGCCTATCACGAAACCCACTCGGCTGAATGCGAAGAGAATGCGAACTATGCCAATGACTACCAGCATCAACAACTCAATGGGGGAACAGTTTGGACTTGGTCATGTATAGAAACACGGGCCAATACTTGATAAGTGATGTGCAAACAAGGAGCCATTTCTTTACCGATCGTGTGTCTTTATCGAATTGAATAAAGTTGAGTCAAAAAAATACAATTTGTCTTTCATTTGTAAAACAGGATGGCCGAATCTTCAAATTGCCCCTTACTTAAAGCACCGGTTCGAGTACAGCACTTGGAACTGGAGGTTTGACACATCCTCATGCACGTAGTAGAGGTGGGTTTAACAAGATTGTCGGCACTTCGGTTGCTACTTCTGTAGGCGGTGTTGCATTGCAGTCTATAGCAGGTGAACCCACCAGGGGCAGTACAGCTACTAAGAGTGTTTCTAACGTGCTCTCTACTGGTGCAAAGAATGCCGTTGCAGCCGGTGGCGGAGCAGCAGTTATGCATTCTGCATAACATCGCCTACAACCAAGTATATCATTGCAGCCACAGCAATTCTCGCATCGCTACTAGCTGTACACACAATAACGAGGTAATATCACTGCATAACCACAAGTCCAATCACGAGCACCACCACCAGCAACACTACCAGCTGAACTAGGTAGGTAAAAACATTTAATGCCAATGATATGAATGGTGGGGGCGAAGCCCCCTACATGGCACTTGGGTGCTCCCTCACTGTGAGGAGGGCACCCTTACAAAGCGAAGGATAGCCCTTGGAGCGCTATCCTTCTCATAGCACTGGAGATGATCCGGCGCTGGTCTTGAGCAGAAGTGCTGGTCAATAGAGTTTCCCAGTAAGACTCCGCCACGGTCGGTGATGGGGGATGAGGGAAGGTGGGGCATGTGAGGAGGGTGTGTAGGAAATCTCCTGGTTTGCCGCAAAGTTTGCGTGAGGAGGGAAATTGGTCTGGGTATCTGGCATGTAGTAGTATGGGGTATGGAGCAGTGCGAGTTTGTAGTCGTCGCCAGTGTGCGGCCTGCGCTATGGTAAGGGCCGGGGCTGGGGGTGCGTATTCTCTTCTTTTGTCCCGGTAATATGAGAGAATAACGCGGAAGGAGAGCAGACGCTCCTCGGCCTGTAGAAGGGGCTCATCTCCTCCTGCCCGGAATGTGAGACCTCGGGCTAGAGAATGAGCCTCTTCGTTGCCAGGGAGGCCGGCATGTGCTGGCGTCCAGATCAGGGTTACAGGGTGCCGGGGCTGCCAGAAGCGTAGTAAGTGAGCAGCGGTGCGAGATATGTAGCCATTGGCATAGTTGAGAACGGCAGATTTGGAGTCAGAGATAATTATGTTGGCAGATGTAGAGGTCAGAGCAAGCGCGATGGCTGCGTCTTCTACCTTTATGGCCGAATTGGTGATGATTGAGCTGGAGGTTAGAAGTTTTGCTTGATTGTCGGCTACCGCCAGGGCCATACGGTGGCCTGACGTATATTCCGCTGCGTCCACATAGACCACCGCATGGTCCTCGCTATACTGTTTGTGGAGGGCCCGAGCCCTTGCTATTCTGCGGTTCCCATCTCGCTCAGGGTGCATGTTCTTGGGGAGGGGGGGTATATTGAGGTTAGAGCGGAAGATAGAAGAAAGGGGGACGCCCTTGGTAGTGTGTGTAGTTGGGTTTAGGTTTAATTTGGATAATAGAGCGCGACCAGCCTCCGAGTTCGATAGTCGGTATATTAGTGCCGTAAAGGTGGCTTCTGTAAGTTCCTCAAAGGTGTTGTGGACACCGAGTTTGAGAAGCCGATCGTTGGATGTGCTGGGGGAAGGCGTAGAGCCATCTTCGTGCAACTGCGCAGGAGCGTGTTTACCCGGTCTCTCTCCTTCTGTCGGAGGGGTAGGTACGGAAGGGCATATACGGTGCGGCTTATGATGTAAGCCTGGGTGAGGCGAAGGGTGTTTCGCTCGCGTAGGCCAGCCCGGCGGTTCGCTATGCGGCGAATCAGTCGGGTGGCCTGTTGAGCGTGTGTTTGGAGAGCCTTTATGACTTCTCCGTGCGCGCCATGGGAGTGGAGCATTAGCCCTAGCACTCGGATTTTGGATACTAGTGGGATGGAATGGGTACCTAGCGTGAGGGAGATTGGAGGATTGACGTTGTCCTGTTGCTTGGTGCGGTAGAGAAAGAGCTCTGATTTTGAAGGGGAGCAGGTCAGGCCACGCTCCCGTACGTATGTGTCGATGGTAATTAGTGCCAAGTGTAGGTGCTCTTCTATTTCGGCGTCACTGCCGTGGTTTGTTCACACAGTGATGTCATCGGCGTAGAGGCTGAAATGGATGTCGGGGATTTGAGCTAGTTTTTGGGGTAGGTGAAGAAGTGCTATATTGAATCAAATAGGGGAGAGGACGGCACCCTGGGGCGTACCTGGTGCTCCTAGCGTGATGCTTGGGAGGCGGTGGTCGCCGAAGGTAAGTGTGGCTGTGCGGTGGCTGAGGAAATCCCGGATGTAGTTGTACATCCTGGCGCCGACTCCCAGGGTTCTAACGTTCTGTACAATAGCTGAGTGCGTAACGTTATCGAATGCCTTAGTGAGGTCCACACCTAGGATAGCTTTGGTGTCGTAGGTTTGGGAGTTGAGAATGTGCTGTTTGAGTTGTAGAAAGACGTCCTGTGTGGAAAGCCCAGGACGAAATCCAAACATACAGGTGGCCATAAGATTGTTGCCTTCTAGGTACTGGCACAGCCTAGTCTGGAGTACATGCTCCATGAGGTTTCCAACAGAAGAAGTGATGGAGATGGGTCTGAGGTTAGAGGTGAGCAGAGGTTTCCCATGTTTGGGTATGAAGACGATCTTAGCCTCTTTCCATTGCGGTGGGAGGGTGCCCGTTTGCCAGCCCTCGTTAAAGGGACACTAAATAGAGAAAGGAAGTGGGTTTGCATCGATAGAATGCCAGTTCCTGATTACAAAAAGACCACTCTTACTGAAAACAGAGCTGTTATAAGGTAATAAAGAAGAATAACAAAAATACAGGTATCGCCACCACAGCCAAACGGCCGAGGCTCGCAACTACAAATCACGTGACGCGCTAGGGATCCCGGAGGCTGACAAATGCGAATTACGTTGCATGTTTGAATGCGGTAGTACGTTTTTCTCAAAGATGATTACACGCTTTTATCATACGTAAACGACGGCGAAAAGACAACGTAAACGTTGCAAGGCAAATACAAAAATATACTTGGAGGCGCCACAGGCGCCCACTTCAGTTTTGGTTATGTTTCGGCTCAGGCATTTCGTGCGCACTCGGATAGTTTGTTTGAACCTGCAGCGCCTGAATTACGAGCTCGGAGCAGCAGATGCGCCTTGATGGTTCCCATTTGAGCATTCGGAGGCACGAGCGAGCGAAATCCGCTACCGCCGACACACTCCTTCGTTCACACTTCTGCGCCAACATATCGCCGCCGCTGCCGCTTCGACTGCGACCTGACCGCTTGACTGCAGCTACGTACGCCACGAAAAGCATACATATGCTAAGTACCGAAGGAAAAACGAATTATCATTCAATTGTTCACTAACTCATGGCACATCTGACCAACATATACTGCGCCAACAAGACCTTCAACGTGCAATTTGCAGGCGTCGTAAACAAAAGGGGCATACTTGCCGCTCATACCAAGGAGAGCGTCGATATATTGCGCTCGTCGCCGGCGAAAAAAAGCGCCTCGGGTAAAAAGTAAAAACTAAAAATAACGAAGCACCAGAAATACATTACAAAAAGTTAAAAAAAAAATCGATTTCTAAAAAAAAAGAAATCGCCAGAAGCGGTAAGACTCGAACTCGCTACTGCTTGCTCCGTAACGTTCGGCGCTAACCACTCGGCTACACCGCGCCACAGGAAACTTTGAAATATTTCATGTTTTTATGTCATGACCCATTTACAATAAAGTGTTTCTGCTGCCGGTCTAAATATTACAACTTCTTGATCATCGGCGCATGCTGCCTGCTCTCACGTCTTGCAACTAATGTTCTGGATGCCTATGCGCACTATATTGTGCACTGGATCCATTTTAACATGTGGAATTTCACAGCTCTGGCAAATGTAGTGGCGCCGGCACTTCGGTCATGTTCTGCTACCGTGGACGTAATTTTCGCTGAACACGGAGCTGTAGCACAAACCTTGAAGGAAAAAAGTGCGACGAAGCTTCAAAACTGACAAGCGCAGCAGCGAGGACGCTATTTTGCTGGTAACTAAATCTTATTTGTATGTAAACATGTCAGGAAGCGTTGCGATGACCGAGGGCTCGGTTTGTTTATACACAGTGCAAGAAGGAGCGCAAAAGCTTGAGAAACATGTAAAGTATTGTGCATTACAAGCGCTCTATGTTTTTTTTTCTTCCTTTCTGGGCCCATCGCTCGGTAAATTACTCTCTTCATCGTTTTATTTATTTCGGCGGACGCCGTCATTGCGAGTACGCTGTTGCCAAGTTGGCCCTTGAGGGATGCGACGCCGCGGGCCGCGCCGGCTCGCTAGCTATCACGGAGTCTCCGCTTACGTCATAGTGTGCGTCACTCAACTCCAACTACGTAGTTGGAGGCCACAGTTTGAATTCGACCGGCGGGAATAAGAAAAAACCTCAACTTCTTATCGCAATATCTCAGCAATTATTCGATTTTTTGCTGCCGGATATGCGGCGACAGTGTCACCAAATGTAGTTTATTAGATTTTCATACCATCTTTGGCTGTCTTTAGTGTCCCTTTAAAGTATTCAGTAAGGGCGGCAACGGATTGAGCGTCGAGATTCCGGAGTGCCTTGTTATGAACCCCGTCTGGACCGGGGGTTGAGGATGTGTTAAGTTTCTGGAGTTCAGCCTGAACCTCTGCTTCTGTAATGGGTTGGTAGAGGAGGTCGTTAGGGGAGCCTGCATTATCGGGGTGCGTTACAGGAGGGTATGTAGGGAAGTACTGATGTCTAAGTTTTTGGAGAAGTTCCAGTGGAGGTGTATCGGAAGAATGCATGAGTTTGGTGAGGTTATGTCTTTGGGCAGTCTTTGACTGCGTGGAGTCTATTAAGTGTCGAAAGAGGTTCCAGGTCCGAGGTAGACTCATGTTGCCATCTAGCTTGTTGCATAGTGAATCCCAGTTTTGTCGTGAAAGAGTCGCTGCATGCGCCTCTATCTCTTTGTTAAGACGGGCGAGGCGGCGTCTAAGTGTGCGGTTCCAACGCTGCTTTTGCCAGCGTCGTTCTAAGCCTGATTTAGCTTCCCATAAATGTAGGAGGTGGGAGTCAACTGTGTCGCTAGGGAAGTCCTCTTGCAGGGGAAGAGTTATGGATCGGACATCACTTTGTAGTTGTTTGGACCATTCAGTGATGTCCGTGATGGGGGCGAAGGCGCGGGCTGCTCTACGTGATCGGAAAGAGTCCCACTTCGTGGAAGTGGAGCCTCTGGGAGGACTGCGGGGTAGTTGAATGTGTAAGAGAATTTCGGTGATGCAATGGTCGCTACCTAGATTCTCTTGTGTGTTCCACCATGTGGCATGAGGGAGGCGATGTGCGAATGTAAGGTGTGGTGTAGTGTCTCTGCAGACACTGGTTCCCATGCGCGTAGGAAAGGTAGGATCGGTGAGCAGAGAGAGACCTGTTTGTTGCGCGGCTAACCACACCCGCCGTCCATTTGGTGTGTCGTGTGGGTAACCCCTTCATGGATCATTGCCTTGTCGTGGCGGAGGGGCTTGCGAAACTCGATGAAGTCGTGAGCTCTGCTGTGTAGGGCCACCCAAGATAGACAGGTCACGGCAGAGAGTTCTGACAAAATGTGATTCACTGGAGAAGGTAATGGCAACCCACTCCAGTATTTCCTGCCAAGAAAACCCTATGGCCAGTCACAATACCATTATCGATATGGCGCCGGAAGATGAGCCCCCAGGTTGGAAGGCATCCCACATGTTACTGGGGATGAACAAAGGGCGATTCCTAGTAGCTCCAGGACGAATGAAGCGACTGGGCTAAAGCCAAAAGGACGCTCAGTTGTGGATTTGTCGGGAAGCAACCGGAAAGTCCAATGTTGCAAGGAGATATATCACATAGCAACATGGAATGTAAGATCTATGACGCAAGGTAAACTGGATATCGTCAAGCGTGAAATGGACAGATTGAACATTGATATCTTGGGTATCAGCGAGCTCTAATGGACCGGAATGGGAGAATTTAACTCCGGCGACCATTATGTCTTTTATTGTGGGCACGAATCCAAGAGAAGGAATGGGGTCGCTCTCATAGCAAACAGAAGAATGGGCAAAGCAGTGCTAGGGTACAACCCCAAAAACGACCGAATGATTTCACTTCGGATCCAAGGTCGCCCTTTCAACATAACAGTTATCCAAGTCTATGCACCGACCACTGCTGCTGAAGAAGCTGACGTTGAGAGATTTTATGCGGACCTACAATGCCTTTTAGACCGCACCCCATCATCAGACGTCGTTTTTCTCATAGGAGACTGGAATGCTAAGGTCGGGAGTGAAGAAATATCCGGAATTACAGGCAAGTTCGGTCTTGGTGAGCCAAATGAAGCTGGGCAGAGGCTAGTAGAGTTCTGTCAAGAAAACAACCTGACCATAGCAAATACTCATTTTCAACAGCACAAGAGGCGCCTGTACACATGGATTTCACCGGACGGTCTGTACAGGAATCAGATCGATTATATTATTTGCCGGCAGAGATGGAGAAGCGCTATATACAAGCAGTAAAAACAAGGCCTGGGGCCGATTGTGGCACCGATCATCAGCTTCTTGTTGCCAAAATTAAGCTTCGATTGAGGAAAACGCAGAAAACTAGAAGGCCTTTCAGGTATGATCTGGATCAGATTCCATTAGAATATGCTGTGGAAGTGAGGAATCGATTTCAATAATTGGATCTAGAAGACAAAGAGCCCGAAGAGATGTGGACTGATGTTCGTGATATAATACAAGAAGTTGCTACTAAGGTAGTTCCAAAGCAAAAGAAATGCAAAAAAGCAAACTGGTTATCTGAAGAGGCTTTGCAAATAGCTGAGGAAAGGAGGATGGCAAAAGGTATGGGGGAAAGAGAAAGATACAAGGTTCTCAATGCGGATTTTCAGAAAATAGCAAGGAGAGATAAGAATGCCTTCCTGAACATACAGTGTCAAGCAGTTGAGGACAACAGCCAATTAAGGAACACAAGAGCTCTGTATAAGACAATCAAAGATATCAAAGGAAGCTTCTGTGCTAAGCTGGGCGTGATAAAGGACAAACGAGGCAAGGACCTCACTGAAGCCTCAGAGATAAAGAAGAGGTGGCAGGAATACACAGAAGAACTGTACAAGAAGGACCCGGATGTGCAAACCCAACATAGGACGGTTGTGATTACTGATCTCGAGCCGGGCATCCTGAAGAGTGAAGTTGAATGGGCCTTAGCCAGCGTTGCTAAGAATAAAGCTAGCGGAATTGATGGTATTCCAGCTGAGTTGCTTCAAAACCTCAACCACGACGCTGTTAACACACTGCATACATTATGTCAAAAGATTTGGACAACCCTGCAGTGGCCACAGGATTGGAGGAGGTCAGTTTACATCCCCATTCCAAAGAAAGGCAGTGCCAAAGATTGTTCCAACTACCGCACGATCGCGCTTATTTCGCATGCTAGCAAGGTGATGTTAAAAATCCTGCAAGGTAGGCTGCAGCAGTATGTGGATCGGGAGCTTCCGGACGTGCAAGCTGGGTTTCGCAAGGGCAGAAGAACTAGAGACCAAATTGCCAACCTTCGCTGGATCATGGAAAAAGCAAGAGAGTTCCAGAAACCCATTTACTTCTGCTTTATTGATTATGCGAAAGCGTTTGACTGCGTAGATCACAGCAGATTATGGCAAGCTCTCCAAGAGATGGGAGTTCCAATTCACCTCATCTGTCTCCTCAGGAACCTTTATGAAGGGCAAGAGGCCACAGTCAGAACTGGGCATGGTCTTACTAATTGGTTTCCGATTCAGAAAGGGGTGAGGCAAGGCTGCATACTGTCGCCCTGCCTATTTAACCTATATGCAGAGTGCATCATGAGGAAGGCCGGTCTGGACGAGTCTTCAGCTGGAGTGAAGATTGCTGGAAAACGTATCAACAACCTGAGATATGCGGATGATACCACTTTAATGGCAGAAAGTGAAGTGGAACTCAAGAGACTTCTGATGCGCGTACAAGAAGAGAGTGAGAAGTTTGGGCTTAAACTGAACATTAAAAAGACGAAGATCATGGCGTCTTGCCCTATCAAGTCCTGGAGCATCAATGGACAAGAAGTGGAAGCTGTGACAGATTTTCTGTTCTTGGGCGCCAAGATTACCTCGGAAGGAGACTGCAGCCATGAAATTAGGAGACGCCTGCTTCTGGGAAAGAGAGCAATGGTTAGCCTTGACCGCCTAGTAAAGAGCAGAGACATTAGTCTGCCAACCAAGATCCGTATAACCCGTGCTATGGTCTTTCCAGTTGTGATGTATGGATGCGAGAGCTGGACTGTGAAAAAGGCTGACCGCCGAAGAATTGACGCGTTTGAATTGTGGTGCTGGCGAAGACTCTTAAGAGTTCCTTGGACTGCCAGAAGATCAAATCAGTCGATATTGTCGACCATAAACCCTGACTGCTCATTGGAGGGTAAAATTCTAAAGTTAAAGCTCAGCTACTTTGGTCATCTGATGAGAAGAGAGGAGTCGCTGGAGAAAGATTTGATGTTGGGAAAGGTTGAGGGTCGCCGGAGAAGGGGTAGGCAGCGAACGCGATGGTTAGATGGCATTCTCGAGGCATTGCAGATGAAGCTATGTGATGTTAAGAAGATGGTAAGAGACCGGAAAACGTGGCGTGACATGGTCCATAGGGTCACGAAGAGTCGGACACGACTGAACGCCTGAACTGAACTGTGGGTAACCCCAGGAACTATGTGGGGCGTTAAAGTCTCCTACGACGAGTAAGGGACACTTGTTTGCTATGCGCTTCGCAAGTGGAAAGAGGCGTTCGAAGTTGCTTTTGAGGCACTTAGGGTGGCTATATACATTCAGAACGAAGAGGCTGTTCGCTCGAGCGTGTTGCGGAACAAGCTCAATTAAAAGGTGATCAATATCTTGAATTGCTAGGGGATGGGAGATGGTGGTAATTGAGCTACTAACTAGAAACGCTACGCGAGGGGATGTGGATGATGTGGGCAGAATAGTATAGCCGGGGAGGGTGAGCGGGTTGGAGGGTTCCTGCAGGGCAAGGATGTCAGGTCCCGTAGCGCAGGACAGCAATTGGTGGACCACATGACGCTTCTGGCCAAAGCCCCGGCAGTTCCACTGCCAGAGTGTAAGGTTACGGTTCGGAGATGCCATCATGAGAGTCGATAGGGAGAGAAGCCATAACGGGTGGGTGGGAGTCACGAGCTACGGCAGGGATAGGATTGTGTTGTCCTTCCGGTGCTTTGGACTTCTTTCGTCTATTTGGGGTGGGGTCCCGCTTTGGGAGGCACGCTGCGTAAGAATTAAGCAGGGATTCAAGATCGTTATAGCGGTCAGAGAATACTTGCGTTAGCACGTCGAATCGGTGATAAAGAGTAGCATTGTCTTGTGTTATGGGGATTACAGCGTCTTTGAGGTTTGCACATTCCTGGTTGATGTGAGTGATAGCGTCCTGCAATTTTGCCTCAAAGCGTTTAGCAAGGGACTCAAGCAGGGTTGGTATGTCATCTAGTGAAATGGGGGTGGAGGGAGGGGGCGTCGTGCACAGAGTTGAATTCGTAGGGGGTTCTGTGTCAGCCTCCATTGCTAGCAAATCAGGAGAAGTAGGGTGGGAGTGGCTCGGCAAGGTGTGGGCGGTGGGTGGGTTTGGGGGTGGTGGAGGTTGGGATGCGGTAGGAGCGGAGGCAGGGGGAATGGGAGAGCCAGTGGCAAGAGCACTTATCTGGGCTTCCAGTTTGGCGATGTGCTGACGAAGGGCAATGGCTTCTGCTCGGGCTGCTGAAGCTTCTGGTTTGGCTGCCGCTGCCTCCTCCTGGGATTTCTCCAAGGCATGTTGTAGATTGAGAGTCGCTGTTGCGGGTGTCGTGTGCTGGTGAGAAGAGTTGGGGGTGTCCCAGGCTTGTTTCAGCGGCACTGTCCAGGCTTGCTTATGTTGGCTGGGCTGGGCGCGTCCGGACGACAGCTGGGGAAAATTGCCCCTGGATGCGACCGATTCTTGCTGCTGCGCTTGTAGGTGGCTTGGCTGTTTCCGTGGCTGGTGAAGGTTTCGCCCCTTGTACGATCCCGTACCGGCAAGAAGAGGGCCCTCGCACAAAATGCACTTTGGCGTACAAGGAGGGTCTTGTTGCGAATGTCGTGTTCCACAGCGGGGGTAAACGTTGGTCTTGGGGCTTGGGCATACGTCATGACGGTGACCCGGCTGTCTGCAATTGGTACAGGCGCCCGGACTGCCGCGGTATGGGGTGCAGCGGTGGATGGCTTCCATGTATTTGATGGAATGTGGGACTGCGTTTGCGTTGAAGGTGATTAAAATAAAGTGCGTCTTTCCCATGCGTCGGGCTGCTAGTATGGTATACTCCGGATTTCTTCGGACTTGGTCTTCGTAAAGTTGCGTTGGGGTCTCGTCATCATAGGCATTTGCGATGACTCCTCTGGTAGAGCCCGGTGGAGGTGCCACGTAAGCCGCGCACGGGTAGGTTTGGTTGCCAATGGTGAGGGTGGTCAGCGTCTTGAGTGTCTCGGCCGTTGGGAGGTGCGTTGTTGCCATGGTGAAAGTGTTGTTGGTCGGGTGGATGCGCAGGCCGAAGTTGTCCGGTAGAGTAATTTGGAGCTGGCTCTGCACTGCCTTCCAGAGTCGAGGTGTTGAGACGTCTCGGAGTCGTAGTTCACCTCGCGAGCGAACGACCACTCGGATAGCGTTGGGTGGGAGTGGTGGCAGCTGCTCGCTGCGCTGCACTGTGAGACGAGCCTCCTTGGTCGCAGGTGGTAGACGGGCCGGCACCTTGCCGCTCCCGGTAGCGGCTGCCTGCGGCGTCGCGCGCCGCGTTCCTGGCGTTCGGGTTAACTGCCTCGGAGGCAGCGTTCTCGGAGTGGCGAGGTGGTTTCGGCGAACTGGCTGGTCGGGAGGCGTAGGCTTTATACAGGACTGGTGTCCAAACATCTGACAGTAGCTCTTGTGCGGTAACGGTGTGGTCTTCAACCGTTACTTCCATGACAGCGGCTGGTATCGCCGGCGATGGCGGCGGAAGAGCGGAGGCGGAATTGGGCTAGTTGGGCGGCTGAGCGTCTGTCCGATAAATATTCTTAACACAGTAAAAGTCGGATTTCGCCCGGAATGGGCGGTTTTCCTGTCTTCCTTAGGTACTTAAGTTGCTTTTCGAGCAGATTAGTGGCCGTAGGAGAGATTGGGCAGGAGTAGCACGTACCGTTTGCCGGAGCCGACGTTCCAGACATCCGCTCGTGTTGGCCCCCTAGCGGCGAAAAAAAGCTACGGTATTGCTTTCGCAATCACCAGGCTTAACCAAGCTAAGCCATCAGCCAAATTTTTATGAAGCTAGGATCCGGTGGCAGCATCAGACGTCTTCATAATCAATAATTTTCGATAATATCTTTATAGGTTTGCTAACGTTCGTCCATCTCCTGGCAGTCGGACGGCTCTGCTTATGCCCGGAAGTAGAGATCTCGGGCTAAATCATGGGCCGCCTCGCTGCCGGGAACGGACGTGTGTGCTGGGACCCAAATTAGGGTGATTTTGCGATCGCTTTTAGCTGCAGCTGATAGAATGTGGGCGGCTTCTTGCGAGACCCTGCCTTTTCCGATATTCTAGATAGTAGTTTTACTGTCGCTAAGGATCAATCTAGCCTTCGTTCCGACGCAAGCGACCGCTATTGCGACCTCTTCCGCCGTGTCTATGTTTCTGCTTCGGATGGTGGCGAAGACGACTGGTGCGCCGCTACCATCGACTACCGCGGCGACTGCCACCCCCGATCGCTCGCTTGCTGCGTCTAAGTAACCTCTTCACTCTGAATTCTTTTTCTCTTTTAACCAGTGCTTCTGCTCTCTTTTCCCGTCTCTCTGATTTATTTATTTATAGGAAGGGAAAGGCGCGGTAACTGTCTCACCAGGTTTTCTTTGGACACCGCAACCGCGCCGTAGGGGAAGAAAGGAAGATGGGAATGAAAGTGGAAAGAGAGAAAGAGGAGCCGTAGTGGAGGGCTACGGAGTAATTTCGACCACCTGGGGATCTTCAACGAGCGCTGACATCGCACAGCACACCTCGCCTCTTCGTTTCGCCTCCATCGAAACGCAGCCGCTGACGTCGGGTTCGAACCCAGGTACTCCGGCACAGTAGTCGGGCGTCTTACCACTGCACCACCCCGGCGGGGCTGTTCGAGTGACGCACGCTGGATTTTGGAAGGGGAGAGAGCGAGAAAACTTAATAAACGGGAAGCTGGCTGCTGGAGGAGACGGACGCCACTTTGTTTCGCTCCGCAAAAGTTCATCTGCGAATGCGGTATTTGACTTCTCACCTTCTATCCTGTGTTACCAACAGATGCCTGAACCTTGAAACACCACGGGGACACCGGACTTTCGACGGTAGGCCCAATTTTCTGGATTTTATGAGTCTTTAAAAATTTCTGACCGAGGCCTAGGCCTAGTTCGACTCCGAAGCCTCGCTGGGCGCTAGGCGTTACCCGAAGAGGCTGGGAGCAGCGTCGCGACTTGAGACGAGCAAGATGATGGAAACCGTGGAGGGAAGAGACGCTTCCGCCAGCGATATTTTGAACGGACAATGGTTCATCAGAAGAAGAAACCGAAACGTGGCCGTCAACAACGCCCAAGCCGACTACGTTGGAACGCTGAGCCCACCCAAGCCCCCTCAAGGGAGGAAGCTGGCCGAAAAATCGATTGAGCGACAGCAGGAGCGAATTCCCAGCACCGCTAACAAGATCATCATTCGCCCCAGAGGCGGAATTAACAGTATTATCAACATTGTAGGAAGATTGAACTTGTCGCGAGTTATCATCCAAGCCGCCGGCCTGGATCTGACGACCACGAAGGGTGACATCATCTCCCCAAACTGTACTCAGCAATCAATACTGGTCGCTACCACGGATACCGAGAGAACATACAAGTACGCAGCAATTTAAGCTCTGAAGATTAGACCCAACATAATTGAAGCCAAGTCATACATCGCCATGCCGGAAGACGGAGGCAAAGGCGTCGTTCACGACGTACCACTCGAATATTCAGCGGAGGAAATTAAAGAAATGATAGAATGGAGTGGGACTAATCCGCAAATCTCCGGTATTAGAAGATTGGGAGCGGGATCCAAAACCATTCTGATACTTTTCGAAGACTGGTTTGTGCCGAAATGGCTCAATTTCCAGGGAATCAATATGAGGTGCTACTTGTATAAGAAGAAGTACGAAGTCTGCACAACATGCGGCAGGCTGGGACACAGAGCCGATGTATGCCCAGACCCAACCAACGTGAAGTGTCGCGGCTGTGGCTTGGAACATCCAGGCGCTGAACACACATGTGAACCTAAGTGTCAACTCTGCGGCAAAGACCATGTCCTAGGAGACAAAAAATGCCGCGAAATATACAGGATGCCCTACCTCTCAAAGAAGAAAATGTGGGAGAAAAGGCTAGAAAAACAACAACTGCAATCAACTTCAGAAAGCCAGGGATCCATCCTCTACTCTTCGGAACAAGAGCACCGGGGACGAGAACCCCGAGGAAGGAACCGGGCAAACACGGACTCACGGTCGGGGACCCGATCGAGATCAAGATCAAGCTCGAGAACCAGAGAGACCTCGAAATCCCGGGACACGAGCCAGGGACGAGGACCTGGCCTGCCTCCCAGAGATCCTAAGAATCCATGGGACCAACTCAAGTCAGCAGACAACAAGACGGTAAGCTTCGTTAGCAAAACCTCCCAGGCTGAAAATAGAGAGATGAAAAACTCAGAGGGGAAAACGCAGAACTTAGAGAGATGATCAAAGAAATGAGTCGCGAAATTCAAGAACTTAAATCTAAATTCACCGAAAAGCCCACGGCTAACAGCCCGCCAGCAAATCAATCACATGAGGTACCAAAAACCACAAATTCAATTACTACTAATTCTACTTCAGAGGAATCAAACTGTATGAACTTGGAATTCACCCGGCCGCCACCCCAGAAGCGTAAAGGGGGAGAGACCGATCCATTTATAACCCTTAATAGAAAATTTGAGCAACGTAATGACAAATTTGATAAGCAACTCGAGAATATTAACACGCTAATCCAGCAACTTCTAGGGGCTCAGGGACAGATGCAAGTGCAGATTCAAAATCTCACTAAACAAATGCAGGAATCATCACTAGCCTTCTCTGAATCCAGTAACAGAATCGCAAAACTAGAAGAAACAATCGGTAACAATCATGGGCAAAAGCCATAATCAGAAAGACAACTCCACGATCTGGCAGTGGAACTGCCGAGGGTATCAGAGAAAGCGAGCGCTATTGCAACAATACATAGAACAAACTGCCTACAAACCCATAGCTATCATGATACAGGAGACTGGGAAAAACCCAACCAAATTGTTTGGATATCAAAGCCACAGCAGCGATAGGGGCGAAAAATCCAAAGTCACGACTTTTATCCAGAGAAACATAGCCGCTACTAATCACGAGATCACATCTCGGGATATAGAAGCAGTTTTAACTGAAATCATCACCGGAAAAAAAGACCGAAAGAGTATCTTTCTCTTGAACATATACAGCACTCCGAAGCAAAAGAAAGTTAGGTTTCAAGCCCTATTCCGAAAAGCCCTAAAGATCGCAGGAAATAACCCGCTGATCATAGCCAGTGACTTTAATGCAGCCCATCAGGAATGGGGGTACAATCGGCAGGATCCTAAGGGCAGACAATTATGGGAAGACATGCAAACACTAGGACTCACCCTGCACACTGATCCAAATGCACCCACACGCACGGGTAATAGCGTCAACAGGGACACCACCCACGACCTCACCTTAAGCAAGAATGTAAGTACAGCGGACTTGAAAAACACCGAGCAAAACCTAGGTAGTGACCACTTCATTATTGCACTCACATTAGGAAAAGGAATCAAAATTAGAAAACCCAAACAACCCGAAATCACGGAATGGGAAAGATTTAGGCAAATACGAGACCGAGGGAATTGAGAAAATCGACGATATCGATAAGTGGTCACAAACGCTAAAGAAACATGTGGAGGAAGCAACAGTCACTCTAGAAGACGAAGATGCACCGCCGAATATCGATAGCAAACTCCTAAACATGTGGAACAAGAAACAGGACCTAGAGAAAAGCCTAAAAACACAAAGATGGAACCGTAACATTAGGAGAGCACTAGCTCGACATAATAAAGAGATGGAGACATACGCCATCAAACTAAATGAACAAAACTGGTGTAGCAGATGTGATGAAATGGAATGAGCCTCTCCAAAACATGGAATATTCTACGACACATGCTCGATCCGGAAAAATCTAAAGCACAAGCCAACGTAAATCAAACTAAAGTTAAGCATGCCTTCGAAGGCTCGGACGAACAATTGATGAGTAAATTAATCGAAATCTACATTGGACAAACGGAAACTGAAACGTTACCAGCATATGAGGGGAAACCTAACCTAGACTTAGACGCCCCCATTACCAGGGCTGAAGTCCAAGCTGAGATTATTGGATTAAAGACAAGATCAGCCCCTGGACCTGACGGTATCACGAACACTATTATCAGAAATCTAGACGATGATTCAATCACAGCCCTGACAGGATATATGAATAAGGTATGGGAGACTGGACAACCACCGCAGGCATAGAAAAATGCCAGTATAGTCCTCATACCCAAACCGGGGAAGCCGCCAAAGCTAGAAAACCTAAGACCCATATCACTGACCTCGTGCGTGGGAAAGCTAATGGAACGCGTTATTCAGACGAGACTTACCAAATACATGGAGCAAGAGAACCTCTGGCCACACGAAATGGTGGGCTTCAGGCCGGGTCTAAGCACACAGGACGTCATGCTCAGACTTAGATACGATATCAAAGCACATGAATCTTCAGATACAAAGACTATTCTCGGACTTGACCTAACCAAAGCCTTCGACAATGTCAAGCATAAGGCAGTGCTCGAAGGTCTCTAAGAAGTTGGGGTTGGAATCAGAACCTATAACTATATTAAAGATTTTCTCACTAACAGAGAGGTCACCATGAGCTTTCAAAGCGCCAAGTCACACACAATCACCTTGGGTAGCAAGGGAACGCCACAAGGCTCTGTCTTGTCTCCCTTTCTATTTAACATTGCTATGAGGGGGCTACCAGCACAACTAAAGCAAATACCGGACTTAAAATTTAGCATGTACGCAGATGACATAAATCTCTGGATAAATAAAGGTAGCGACGCAGAAATAGAGAGCAAACTCCAGGCTGCCGCAAATAAGGTGGTTGAGTACGCTGCGGAACGCGGTCTATCCTGCTCGCCGCAAAAGTCAGAACTATTCATCTACAACCCCAAATATAAGAAGAATACAGCAGACATAAAGATATATGTTGAAAACTACCCGGTTCCACAAGTAGAAGAAATTAGAATCCTAGGAATGATCCTCCAAGCAAGAGGGCAGAACACAAACACCATCAAAAAATTGGAGAACTACGCAGCCCAAGTTACGGGCATATTCAGAAGAGTAACGCTTAGAGGACACGGTCTCAAGGAACGTAGTCTACTCAAAATGACACAGGCCTACATCATCAGTCGCATATGTTATGCCACACCTTTTCTCAATCTCAAAAAGACAGAACGTGAAAAAATCGACGTCATAATTCGAAAATGCGTCAAGCGCGCACTAGGCCTCCCTGTCTCCACATCAACAGAGAAGCTGGAGAAAATGGGGATTCATAATAAATGGCAAGAGCTCCCTGAAGCTGTCAGAATCTCTCAACTGGAAAGACTAAGTCAGACGGAGACAGGCAGAGCCATCCTAGACTGGGTCGGACTCCAATCAGACAGAGGCCCACAGACGAAAACATCTATCCCACCCAACATAAGGGAACACATACTGGTACTACCCTTACCTCGAAACATGCACCCAGACTACAACAAAGAACGCAGAGAACACAGAGCCAAAGCCATCGCTAAAAGGATGAAACGCAAAGCAGTCGATGAAGTTGCTGATGTAGACGCATCATGCGGACGACATGGAGCAGCTGTCTCGGCAGTAGTAAATGGAGAAGGTGCACCTAAAATTGCGGCCTCAACACGCACCCGTGACATTAGTACAGCTGAAGAGGTCGCAATAGCGCTCGCATGCACTGGTACACAGGCCAAAACTATGATCAGCGAGAGCAAAACGGCTGTCTGGAATTTTGCAAAAGGACGGATCTCAGAGGAGGCCAAAAAGATTATTCTCACAAATCCCATTACTAGAACCATATCCATCGTATGGATACCAGCACACGAATCTGTCCCTGACAACGAAGCTGCGCACCTGCTGGCCCGAGATCTCTACCACCGGGCAGCGATAGAACAGCCCGAATGCAAGGGAATTAAAGATTGCGCTATCACGTACAATGAGATCACAGAATCTTACAAATTAGATCGAAAAGTATACCCTCCCCCAGATCGGTCTCTCACTAACAATGAAGCACGCGTCTGGAGGCGATTACAAGCCGATAACTACATCTGCCCTCTCTGGTTTTTTTTTTAACACAGACAGGGGAGGAAAAAGATTCTAATTGTAAAAACTGCGGACAAAAAGGCACGCTAGATCATATAATATGGCAATGCGCGGATTCCCCAGGCGCCGGCATTAACATTGATAGTAGAGAAGCGTGGGAGGTTTGGCTGCGGAGCGGAGATCCCACCGTTCAGCGGCACGCGACCCGCCTGGCGGCTGAGGCCGTGAAGAGTGCGTGTAACCTCACCTGACCTCAGCCTGCGGGGCCCTCCTGACCCGCTACCCGGCCTGCGTGCCGGGGACGGGAGATGAAGGGCTCCTTTTCGGTGGAAATAAAGTTCTCATTCATTCATTCATTCATTCATTAATAAACGCAAGCGTATTGGGGCATGCTCGTACCGGTACCCGCGCGGCCCGAAGGGGAGAAGCGAGTGAGCGAAGCGAGTGATCTAAAGAAAGGAAAGTCGCTTGATTCTACAACCCGTGAGGGTGCACGGCGAAACGTCAGGGGCGAGTGGCGCGCCACGTGTCGGGGCAGCGCCGCACATTGCGAGGAGGGGTTCTTCTGTGTTTGCCGCAAGATGGCTCTGCATGTGCGCAGAGCGCAGAAGAAATGTAGCGGAAACGTACTTCGCTACTCGTGTAACTGCGACTTCTGTAAGTAACATGCTCATAATTACCGATATACACCGCAGTATAACGTTCTACGGTTTCTAAGGCAACACCGCATTCACTAGAAGCGCTTTTGTACCGCTTTCAAGCATCGAACTCGTGGCTGAGTATGAGGAAAAGAAAGAAGAAAAGCAACTGCAAGAGCTCTTAAAATATTTAGGGCGTGAAGAAGAACGAACGCCGGGTATGTTCATGCATGATATAAAAGGCATCAAAGTTAGGCTAGAAGCTTTGGATGCCCAGAAGTACAGAGGCGCTGCGATAAGAGCGCGCACGGAAAAATGGCTCGGTGGCGAGACGCCAACAAAACGCGCCCTCGCTGATGAAAAGCGATATGCGCGCGCGAACGAGATAGCGGTTATTGAATACAAGGGGCGGAGGCATGATGAGCAAGACGGAATTATGAGCGCCGTCGTGGAACATTACCGTGAGCTGTTTTCGAGCAAAGCACCAAGTGAAGAAGGGTTTAGAGATAACTTTTTGCCTCTGATGCCAATGTTAGGGAAAGAAGTTACTGAAGGGTTAGAGAACGAAATAAGTGTGGAGGAAATAGAAAAGACCATTGATGAATTGAATGTCGGAAATTCCCCGGGTCCAGATGGTTTGAGTGCGGCCTTTTACAAGAGCCTTAAAAGTGAGTTATCTATCATGCTCTATAGGCTTTTCAATGAGTGCTTTGATGTGGGTTACCTGCCACCGTCGTTTTGCAACGCGCATACGGTCTTGGTTCCCAAGACTGATGAGCCAGCCATGCTTTTAAAAGTTACAAGCTATAGACCGATCACGTTAACAAATGTTGATTATAAAATTCTGACGGAGGTGTTAGTTAAGAGATCGCAATACATTATTAAAGATATTGTTGGACCTCATCAAACATGTGGAATAAAGACCAGAAGCATAGTAATAATATTCATGTAGTGCGTAGTGTGTTCAAGTGCTGCGATGCTCTAAACAGGAGAGTGGCCATGATTTAAGTGGATTTAGAAAAAGCGTTTTTTCGTGTGTCTCATGAAATATTGTACTCTTTGTTGGAACATATTGATGGTAGTGCCGTTTTATTGAAAGGAGTTATAATGGTTTATGCATGTTGCTCTTTACGCCTTATGATTAACAAAGTGTTATCTGAAGGAATTGATGTAAGAGCATCTGTGCTGCAGGGATGTCCAGTGTCTCCTCTCCTCTTTGCTATATATTTGGAACCATTGTGTAGTATGGTAATTGCTAAGAATACATCCGTGGTTTTAAGCTGGGAGTATGTGAAGTGAAAATATTGGCATACGCTGATGATGTGGCGCTTTTTTGTGAAGATCGCGAAAGCGTTTCGGAAGCTTTGAAAGTAACACAAAGGTATTGCAGGCAGACTGGTAGTGCTGTCTCGGAGTCTGGCACGGGGAATGGGAAGAGGAACCGGAAATTTTCTCTGGAGTAAGATGGGCTACAAAGCCCGGAGTTTATTTGGGAGACCCATTGGACAAATACGGGGAAAATACGAATTACTGGAATGAAAAAGCGGAAGAAATATGGGAAAGGACGAAAGGATGGATGGGACGTAACCTCTCTATTTTCGCCCGTGCGACTCTATGCAATTCCTTTTTGGTGGCAAGCATAATGTATTTACTTCAAGTATTGTATTGTGCTCGAAGCAATATACAAAGGTTCCATCGTGTATTTGCGGTCTTCATTTGGTCGTCCAACTGGGAACGAATTAGCAGAGATAATCTCTTTCGGCGAGTTAAAGACGGAGGGTTGTCTCTAATGCATCTATATGTGCGGAAGATGGTTTTAAGGTTTTGTTTCCTACGTGACCAAACAGATGCATTCCTGAGAACCTTTATGCAAATCATGCTATCCAGTGCAATTCCATAGTTTATAGTATCATCATGCTCTTCTCGGGGATACACTGTGTCACGCTTCCTGCGAGAAGTGGTGTGGTCGTTCATTTTTTTGCGCGTGAGGTACTCTGTAGAGTATTTAGCGACGGTACCACCTAAGCGACTGTACAAGGATCTTATTTCACAATTGTTCCCAGCTCCATTGTACAGAACGTTATACTGTGAAGGCCCAGGGAAAGATGTGCTCAAACGAGTTAAAAACATGACCGTCGCACCGGGCGTAAAAACATTCTTTTTTAAATTGCATACAGGAACCCTCCCAGTCAAAACATGGATGGAAGAAAAGGGCCTTTTTAGAGCGCAGCTCTTTGGCGTCCGTTCCTGGGTTTCGCGTCGGCGTCGTCGTCGGCCTCGTAACCAGCGCCGCCCCCTTTCATCCCCCCAGCGCTAGCAGCGACCGACTGATACCGCTTGGTGCCGCTTACGCCGCTAGAGAGTCAAGATAACGTGACTGCATAGAACATCGTCGCCGCCATGCCGAAAGAGGAGGGGAGGGTCCCCCCCCCCCCTGTTCTTGTGTGGCGGATAGGGTGCTCTTCAGTTGCCGACGCGCCGGTTATTTCACGTAGGCCCTGGCACGTCGACGAATACATGACCACCTTCCCACGGCTAGACCTGGTTCTTGGCGCTGCGGAAGCGAGGGTATCATATTGTTTGCGTCGGCATCGGCAGTGTTGTCCCTGAAACCAACTCCGCAGCTGGGGTTGACTCACTATCGGCGTCAGCGGCATCAGTCAGTCGCTGCTATCTCTTCCCTCCTTCCTTTATCGCGTTGTCCGCTTGCTGCGCGCGCTTCTGCCCCCATCTTTTGCCGCTGGGTGTGCACGCCGCCCCCCTCCCTCCTCTTCCTGCGAGTTTCTGGTTGTCAAAGCGCCGGCTCGAACTTAATTCCTTTCTTCGCTCCTCCTCCAATGCAAACCCTGTGCGGTGGCAATCAGAGAGCCAGATCGCTGGCGGCGGATCTGTATATGTGCACTGCCCGAGCAGAAATTGCCGCTGCCGTTCGCCACTGCGAAATTATCTGCCAGTTCTTTCTGAGCCATGAGCGAGACGACCGGTGGAAGTCCTCCGTCTGCTGCTGCTGCTAAACGAGCTGCCAGAGCAGAGGCCCAGCGCCGTCGCCGCCAGAATCCAGAGCAGGAAGCGAGGCTGAAGCAGAAGCTCATCGCTGCCGTCGAGAAGACCCTGCCGTTCGCACCGCCGAAGCGGAGGCTCATCGCCACCGTTGAGAGCAACCAGGTGTAAGCGAGGCTGAAGCAGAAGCTCATCGTCGCCGCCGAGAAGGGAGTCTTTGTTAAAGGAATACGTGTGAAAAATAAAAAAAAGAAAACAAATTCTGTGATAGCGCATACATGTGTTGCTCGATTTCTTTGCCTCAATCTATCGAAAAGGTGAAACAGCTTATTTGCTGCGCTCAAATTTCGCATTAGGAAGTAACGTAATCGTCGGTAATTTTTTACCTTGCGGCTCGAACTGTCTACTATGTAGGAAACCTGAAACAGTTGAGCACGTGTTCCTGGATTGTTGGGATGTGGTGTTTTACTGGGATGTGTTACAATAGACACTTAAAAAAGACCTGCCATTGACGCCACGTGGAATTCGGTACTTGACAACTATTAATGATGATTTTCAGTATGACCTCATCATGCTACTGGGCCTTCACAGTATTTGGAGGAGTAGGATGGTTTATAGCAACTATGATGTCGACGCACGATCTGTGTGTGATTATTTTGTTGAACAAGTGTATAAACTAAAAGAAATTTTGAAGTAGCAAGACGCTGCGGAGGAGGTCTTGAGTCTGATGGACGAACTTGTGGTAATGAAAGTCCATTAGACATGGTTGTCAGCCAAGGGGCATGGCAACCACAATCTTTTACCGATGTATTTGTACCAATTCATGCGATAAAGAAAAAAAATCTCGTGGCTGAGTGGTAGCGTCTCTGTCTCACACTCCGGAGACCCTGGTTCGATTCCCACCTAGCCCATCTTGGAAGTTGCTTTTAATTTATTAAGTGCATGCCGGGATTTATCGCTCACGGCCAACGCCGCCGACGCCGACGACACTAGCTTTTCTGCGACACGAGCTCCTTAACGCTATCGCGTTAATATGTTATTGCCTATCAAACTAGGGATTGCATGCGTTTCTTCACGCACTTCAAACTAATGGCGTGTTCAGATGCTACCATCGATGTAGGTGTTGTAGAGACGCATCAAATGTTAGCTGGATGGCCGCTGGTCAGCCCGGAGATGCATGATGTGCTTTATGCACTTCCCTCTTTAGAAGAGGTATAGACAGCTTTGGAGTCAATGAAACGCGGGTCAGCGCCTGGACCTGATGGGCTTCCTGTGGAATTTTATTTGGGTTTCTGGGACGTTTTCGGTCCAGCACGGACCAATGTCCTTCGACAGTGCTTTGAGCATTTAGATTTTCCGGCCAGGTTTCGAAAAAAGACAATAAATCTGATCCCTTAAACGTGATCCTGGGATACCTCGTCCCGAAGAGTGGAGGCCGATCACCCTTCTAAACGTAGACTACGAAGCTCTCGCAGCCATCGTGGTTCGTCGCTTGAGGGGTGTGATGGCCTCCCTTATTGGTTGTCATCAGGTGCGCTCAGTTCCTGGCAGGGAAATACATAGGTGTCGTATGTCAATCGAGACATTATTGATTACACAGAGACGCTTAGCTAGCGGTATCCTTGTTTCTTTAGATCAAGAAAAAGCTTCTGACCGGCTAGAACATGGCTACATATTCGACGTTCTCAGTGCTTTTCAGTTTCCGAAAAATTTAATATGTTTAATTAAAAGCAGGTAATTAAAAGCACACTGGCGATGGATTGATGGGAAAGTGCCCATTTCCCTGTGACCCGCGGTGTCAGGCAAGGTTGTCCCCTCTCGCCTCTTTTGTTTGCTCTCAGCTTTGAGCCTTATTTGAGCAATAATTACAGACCAAAGTATCCGTGGCCTCTCTCTCCCAGGCTGTCATACGCTGCGTGTGACTGCTTATGCGGATGATAATACGTTGTATCAACGCCATGAAGTGAGCCTGCTGCGCTGCCTCCATCTTTTTTACAGATACGGCAAGGTGACTGGAGCTGCTCTCAATTTTGAATAAAGTAAATATCTTTTAACTGGCAGGCCAGAAGCGCGCCTTAATAATGCCCTACCAATTATGCACAGCGACACCATCCGCATACTTGGCATTGATTATGAGGCACGTGGGATAGCAGCTTCGGTGTGGACTACCGTCTTAAACGAGGTGCGCAGCAAGGTGACTACAGCCAGTGCCTTTGAACTACCCATGTTGGAGAAACGCTATCTTATCCACACTATTTTCTGCAGGCGAATATGGTACCTCGCACATGTAGCGCATCCACCTCAGAATTTTACGTTCTCTTCAGTCTGTTGTGAGTTGATTTTTTGGGCAGGTCGCACGGAACTAGTATGCCGTCCGGCACTCGGCCAGCCACGTTCGCAGGATGGGTTTGCCTTCTCTTCTTTGTCAGTCTGCTGTCGGCTGCTGGCTCTACGCTACCTTCTTCGTTTGCTGCAAGTCGATGAATGCTCAGCACGGGTGCCTGCTTTCTATTTTTTTAGGCGCAAGTGGGAGAGAGCTTGTCCCTGACATACCACTCAACAGGGGCCCTCAGACTTTCCTGATGCCTGTTTTTTATTCGTGTATAGTGGCATTTCGTCACCACGCCCGCCACGTGAGCCCTGACTTAGACATCTCGGCGAACAGAATGGTGGAGTCAATGGGAACGTTACTACTTCCACTGGTGCCTGTGGAACGTAGGCGAAGGGCGGACTCCACTTGTTGGTTACCACTCACAACGTCGTTTCTGCGAGGGCATTTACGTGACTTTATGTGGCTTTTGGAGTGGGGGGCTTTGCCTACACGAGGTCGGCTGCAACGATGGGGCATTGTGCGGACCGCGCAGTGCCCCAACTGCCCACTTCAGAAATCCACTCGCCACATGGCCCAGCAATGCGTCGTTGCTCGTGTTTTTCGGAGGGCAGTTCATGCCGGTTTCCGAAGTCCAGGTATTAACCGATTTCAGATAAATGGTAGATGTCTTTGCGGTCGCTTTGCACGATTGCTGATTGCAGCTGGCGCTTTCGCGTTATGGCGCAATCGTTGTGAGGCTGTCGCATCGAGCCGGCGCCGATGTGCGCTTTTCCCTGTCCTGGCGCGTCAGCGAAAGGAGATCTTAAGCTTTCTGGCTGAGGAACTTTTCTACCTTGGTGAACGAGAATTCCTTCGCCAATGGTCTTGCCCTTTTGTTTCCGTGTCGGATGGACGTTTCTGGGTGGTTTTCAACCCACCTTGGTACCTGTAATATAATGTAAATATTTATGTTCACATCGCAACCCACATGTGCAATACAACTGTACATGCGATTGCTGTATATGTTTATATCCATTTTATTTGGCAAATTATTTTACACTGTTTATACCTTCATGTATATTGCCATTCATTGTTGTATATGTCATCACCATGAACTACCAAATTTTATTCTGAATGTAAATACTGATTTGTGATGTATTTGTTCCTTAGGATGTATTTTATGTTCACTTTCATTTGCTGTTAATCATATGTATTTCCTGTTTTGGTGATTTGTCGCCGCTCATGTCAACGTCTAATGTGAACGTCTAATGTCTAATAAAACTTTTTCTAAACAGCTCTTAAGAAATAAAAAACTTTCGAAGTCACTGCAGGGCGGCAGCAAAGTAATCGTTTCAGATGTTCAATTAAGCACCTCATAATCTAAAGCGACTGCACACAGTTCATCGACTTCTTGGTGGAGGGGAGCGCAGCGCGGAGCGATGGACGCGTGGCGTACTGGCTCCGTCGATTTTCGGCTGGAACCGCAGAAATCTGGATCTGACTCCTGCGAAACTTGCGCATCTGCATCCGTGAAGGCAGCGCGATCCTGGAGACACCGATCATATCCAGGTACGCTCAAGTTTCGGCCATTTAGAGCAAATCTGCGCTTAACCACGTAGCGGATGAGCTAAGCCTAACGGCTGCGGCTCCCCCGCCGCTGGTTGCGGAGACGCCCGCTGGCCACCCGATCAACATGGCTCAGCACGAACAACGCGGATACGACCCCACGACTCTGTCGTGGTCGTCTGTCCCTATAAGCCAGCCAGAGGACGGTCAATCCACCATTTCGGCGGAACAAGCTGCCCTTTTTCAAGTCGTCGAGAACCGGCGACTTCGCCGGCAAAACACACGAGGAGCGGCCAAGTCAAAGACTCCTCTGAACAATGCAGACACGGGAGACGCTCGCGCTCCGTCTTCGAAAACTCAACAAAATTCATCCCCACTCTCCAAGTGGACGCCGAAACCAACCGTCAGGATGAATTCTGACGACTACGTGATCGTGATCAAGCCAAGTACTACGGTCGACCTCAAGACAGCGTTTCAACAGGGTGAGCTCGGCGCTGCCATTTCTCAATACATTGGTAGGCAGCACTTGAACGCCATCACCATTTCTCCCAATTGGGAACAAAACATCATCGTCTGTGGCACGCAGAACGCCGAGGTAGTTCAGAAGCTGCTCACGGACTTCAAAGTTAACACCAGCAAAGGACCGCTTCCGCTTCACGGACACCTCAAGCTCACCGGTGATGTGTGTCGCGGAGTGATTACTGTGCACAACCTAGAAACCAGTGACTCTTTGAAACATAGTGTGCAGTGGCGTGGTGGAGAACTCGTCCATGTGCGCAAGCTGGGGAACTCCAACGTAGCTGTGCTCACTTTCGCGGGACGTAACGTTCCGCGGCACGTACACTACAACGCAGAACTGACTCCCGTAAGGGGTTACAAGAAGACAGTGCCAGCGTGCTACCGTTGTGGCACCCTGGGTCACCGGGCGGACAATTGTCCCATTCCAGTGAATGAAAGATGCGGACTTTGTGGCCAAAACGTGGGGGCTGGTACTGAGGGGATGGCCCCCCACGAATGCAATCCAGTGTGTATAATCTGCGGGGGACCGCACCTCACCAGCTCCCGCGAATGCACGGGGAAATTCATCAGGCCTCAACAGCCAAGACCCAAGACATCGGGCCCCCCCGCCAAACAGAAACGCCAACAGGAGACGCAAAACCGCGGCGGAACGCCACCAAATAGCAAGACAGCGGGATCAACTGGATCAACGCCACCACCCGGAGACGCGGAGTTCCCAGCTCTAAAGCCTCCTCCTGGCGGCGCCGCCTGCAAACAATCCAAGGTAGGCAGCTGGGCAAGGGTCGCCTCCTCTTCTTCTTCTTCCCCTCCCCCCCTCACCAGCACCGCCGAGACGCAGGAACTTAAACGCGAGCTCGCCCTTTTGCGAGCTCAAAACGAAAAACTAGCCAGTGAGCTTAACTCGCTGAAAAATAAAATCACTACGCAACCCCCTTCTAGCGACGAGGAAGAAAACATAACAGACAGGGAGATTCCTAATAATATGGAGAGTCGCTTCGAAACCCTGGAGACTCGGGTCACCGCGATTGAAACGCAGTTGGCTGATCTTCCCAAAATTATCCATGACACAATCGCGCGTCAGCTGGACAATGTCATCACACAGGTGACACAAGCTGTAACTCACATTATCCAAAAATGGATACAGGAAAATCCTCGCGTTCTTAAACGCATGGGTGCAATGAGGGACGTTAACCGACCTTCAAAATTTAACAGAGTCATTCCCGATGAGTCTGACCTTTCTGAAGACTCCTGCATGTCTGCGCCGGGCACTAGCGGACTGGGAGGTCTTAACAACGTAATCCCGCCCTCCGTATCCGAACATGGCCCCCAGCCCTAAGTCGAGAGCCAGAACAACTTAGCCGCTTACACTAACGCAGTGGAATTGCAGAGGTCTCAAGAACAGCAAGAAGCGGGATGAACTCCGCCTCTACCTTGAGACCTCTGAATTCCTCGTTGCCGCGGTTGCCCTTCAGGAACCCGGCGCAGGCGTCAAGCTCACAAACTACACTACATTTCAACACAACCCGCAGACATGTATACTTGTTCACAAGCAATATACTGCACAGGAAGCCACACTCCCCACAACACCACCGTTCGCGTACACGATGGTGTCAGTACTGCCCCTAAGGCGGTCTGACCCACCTGTACACATTCTAAACATTTATTGTCCCCCGAAACTTAAAAATGTTACGTTAAGCGAAATTTTCACGCAAGCTATGCAGGTAGCGGGAAAAGACCCACTTCTGATTGTCGGTGATTTTAATGCTCACAGCAGGCTCTGGGGGTATCCCCGGGAGAACACACGTGGGAGGAAGCTTGCGGAACTTCTCTCTACACTCGGACTCACCCTCCACACCGACCCCACCAACCCAACACGTGTAGGAAATTCGATTCAACGCGACACTTGCCCGGACCTCACATTTACACGCAACATACGCCATGCTGACTGGCTGAACACAGAGGAAACTCTTGGTAGTGATCACTGTATAATCTACACAACCATCTACACGCGTCCACTGAAACGCCCACAAACACAAGCTTGTGTCCCGAACTGGACAAAATTCCGCACCTCTCTGTCTATCGTAGACCCCCTCCAGTCGGGATATGACACCTGGTACAAATCACTCACGTCTGCACTGAAACAACACGAAAGGCAGATACAGCTCACGGAAACGCAAACGGACGTAGACAACCACCTCCTACATCTTTGGGAGGCCCGCCGCAGCCTCACCAAAAGATGGAAAAAACAGAAACATAACAAACGCCTCAAAAAACGCATCCTCGAACTCACACATCAAGCCGCGGAATATGCTGCTCAGCTAGCCGACACTAACTGGGTAGACAGGGGCAACACGGCTGCGCGCCAGATGTCTGGTCGTAATATGTGGCGCCTATTCCGCGCGCTCATCGATCCAACACAAACACGCACGGAAACCCAACGCCACTTACATAAAGTCATGCACAACTTTACAGGAGCGACAACACAGCTAGCGCACACACTCAGGGATCGATACCTGTGCACCACCAAGGACCCCCGGGCGGTCGCCTACTCGTATGCAGGCAAAGAGAACACGGAGCTGGACACTCCGTTCCAGCTCCACGACCTCCGGGCGGCCTTAAGCAAGATGAAACGCGGCACTGCACCCGGGCGCGACAAGGTTACAGTCAAGCTTTTGGCCAACCTTTCCGATGCAGCATATGTTGTGCTTCTAAAATACATCAATAGTATTTGGGACGGAGACACTCCTCTCCCTCTCGATTGGAAGTCGGCTCTCGTCACCTTTATCCCGAAAACCGGCAAACCTATTGATGTGGAGAACCTTCGCCCCATCTCTCTCACGTCTTGTGTCGGCAAGCTGATGGAGACAATGGTGCGCGACAGACTCTCCGAATTTCTTGAAACACAGCACATTTTCGCGGACACCATGTTCGGTTTCCGCCCTCAAAAATCAGCACAGGATATACTCCTTCAGCTCCACCACGACATATTAGATCCCGTCGAATGCCCCCATAATGACGAGGTGGTCCTGGCCTTGGACCTTAAAGGCGCATTTGACAATGTGAAGCACGAAGTAATTCTCGATCACCTCAGTCACACCAACTGTGGTAACAAAACTTTCAATTACATAAAACAATTTCTTACAGACCGCCAAGCCTACATACGCATACAAGATGCGGAACACGGACCATACACCATCGGCTCGAGGGGAACACCTCAAGGCGCTGTCTTGTCTCCCCTCCTCTTCAATTTAGCCATGCTTCATCTTCCCTCCAAATTGGCTTCTCTTCCCGGGATACATCACGCACTTTACGCGGATGATATCACAATCTGGGCCACGCAAGGTAACCTGGGCCACATGGAGTCCTGCCTGCAGGCAGCGGCGACCGTAGTCGACGACTACGCGACCTACTGCGGACTCCAGTGCGCCCCAGCTAAATCTGAATTTGTGCACGTACGTCCATCCCATCGAGACACAACTCAGCTTCGCATCAGTCTCCCCTCGGGACCGATCCGGGAGGCCAAAGAGATCCGCGTCCTTGGCCTCTTCATACACCATCAACGCAGAGTTGACACCACTCTGGCCAAACTTCGCATGGTGGGAGACCAGGTGGGCCGTATGGTCCGCCGGGTCTCCAACAAGCGGGGCGGATTACGAAGCAAGGATGCACTGCGGCTTGCCCATGCTTTTGTAACGAGCAGAATCCTCTACTCGACACCCTACTTGTACCTGCGTAAACACGAAGAGGATCAATTGGAGGCCATCCACCGGAAAGTCATCAAGCGGGCTCTCGACCTTCCGGTCAGCACGTCCAACCAGAGACTTCTGGCTCTGGGCGTGGTGAACACGTTCCGGGAGCTACGAGAAGCCCACTTACTAAGCCAATACACGCGTCTTACACAGACCACGTCCGGTCGCCGCCTCTTCGACCGGCTACACATCAAACACGATTACCACATTGAGGAAAGGGTGAGAGTGCCAGAACTCTGGAGACGCGCCCTCCAGGTCCGACCCCTTCCCCGCAACATGTCCAAAGAAGACCATAACGGTCGTCGCCAGGCGCGCGCGGAAGCGTTGGAGCGATACTATGGTCACCAGCAACACGTGTATTATGTGGATGTTGCCGGCCCTTACCATGGGGGGTGGTATATGGCTGCAGCCTTACACAACACAAACACGGTTAACGGGCTAACTTTCAAAGCCTACAGCACAACTCACGCGGAGGAGATTGCTATCGCTCTGGCTCTCAGTATTCCCAATTCGAAACACATCATCACCGACTCGCGAGGGGCCTGTCGGAATTATAGGCTGGGATGGGCTCCCCCGCTTGCCCGGCGTATATTGCAATCTAGCTGCCGATACATAGACCCAACTCCGCATAATCTCATTTGGGCACCCGGTCACCAGGGACTCAGGGGAAACGAACAGGCCGATCAGGCCGCCCGCGCACTCTCTCCCCGGGCTATCTCCTTGTCCTTGGAAGCCTACTCCCAATCAGACAATCTGGCCCTTACATTAAAAGACATCACCGATTACTACAAGGAGGAGCACAGGCGCTACCCGGCCCCTTGTAAGGGGCTGGATCGCGCTGACGAGCGCCTCCTCATCAAAATTTTTACCAATACAGTACTGTGCCCGGCGGTGCTTAAACATTTCAACCCGTCCTTTGATGGTGCGTGCCAGTACTGTGGGAAGGTGGCTGACACCTTTCACATGGTCTGGGCGTGCCAGTCAAACCCATCCATTCCTCCCAACCCCAATCCAACTAAAGAGGACTGGGAGGCGGCCCTGCTCGGCTGTCAAGAACTCAAGGCTCAAAAGGCCTTGGTTCAACGGACGCGGGCGGCGTTGCTTGCCAATGGGGCCCCGGAATAGAGGCTCCACCTAGTATTGTGAGGGGGAGACCGATACGTCTCTAACCCAAACACCTCTGTAATCATTTATTGTTATTTATAAATGTTTTAACCACCACCACCGACTTCTTCGCATACGAGCATAATGTTTCCTTTTACTGATTGAGACTCCAGCTCGTCACCTATTTGCACGATTTCGACAAGGCTGTTAACCACGCGCACTGAATATGTGTGATTTCCGTGGTATACCATTCCTCCGTTGGGTGTAATTATAACACCTCTGAAAATAAAGGCCCCCGAATGTTACAGCCCGGAAAAGACGTCCCTGGAAGAAAAGGCCCCTGGAAATGTGACCACTACTAAAAAACGTCCCCAAACAAAAATTAGACCTAAGAATGAATTCTTGCAGTGGTAAGACGCCCAACTACTGTCCGGAGTGCCCGGGTTCGAACCCGACCTCGGCGGCTGCGTTTCAGTGGAGGCGAAACTAAGAGACGTCCGTGTGCTGTACGATGTCAGCGCACGTTAAATACCCTCGGGTGGTCGAAATTACCCCGTAGCCCTCCACTACGGCTCCTCTTTCTCCCACTTTCCTCCCTACCCTTACAGCGTGGTTCAGGTGTCCGCAGAAAGCCCCGCCGGGGTGGTGCAGTGGTAAGACGCCCGACTACTGTGCCGGAGTACCCGGGTTCGATCCCGACCTCGGCGGCTGCGTTTCGATGGAGGCGAAACGAAGAGGCGTCCGTGTGCTGTGCGATGTCAGCGCACGTTGAAGATCCCCAGGTGGTCGACATTACTCCGTAGCCCACCACTACGGCTCTTATTTCTCTCTTTCCACTTTCACTCCCACTTCTTTCCTTCCCTTGCTGTTGAGGTGTCCACAGAAAACAAGTGAGACAGTTACCGCGCCTTTCCCTTCCTATAAATCAATCTACTGTCCGCAGGTGGTGGTGGTAACAACTTTTATTGCCACAAAATGAAAGGAATTATTTCGGGCTGGGGCGAGTCTAGGGTGGCCTCCAGTCGGGAGCGACCTCTTGAGCTCGCGTGACGAGGGCCAGTTGCGTAGTTTTCCTTGGGCTGGCCAACAGCTTGTCCCATTCCTCCGCTGAGGGAGCTGGCAAGAGTGGCAAGAGCTGGCAGAAACACGTGCGACAGATACTGTTCCTTTCCCTTCCTGTGAAAACCAGCCAACCAACCGAAATTCACATCGCAACGAATGCACATAATATTCTTTTCTTTTTGGGCTTTGACATAAATGTAATCATCATTTGGGACTGGGTCCTTTTGACAGCTGACGCGCTTACATGCTTGCTACGGGCAACAAGTCCCCTCTTTGGGAATTTTTTTCATACTTTGCGAATTGGGACTTTATTCCGTGGATGTTCCATCCGGGGCCATTTTCTCCGGGGACGTTTTCACCGGAACCCGCCTTCGTGAGCATGATAACGCAGAACGTTATGCGAGATATCTCAAGCGCGAGCGTCAGTTTTTCTTTGCAACAGATTGCTCTCTCTGATAAGCCGTGAACGTTCTTGTTTTCTAGCTTTAACTTCACGTGACTCAAAACCCCTTTAGAGAAAGGAGTTTAGAGAGTGCGACTGCTAGCAGAAATAAACAGGTCAGCAGTGTGCTGGATATAGTTGACAGTCGAAACACCCGCTTGACGGGTATGACTTTTCTCATGTCGTATCCATTATTATTTCCAAGCAATTACCTGTTGTTCCTTATTTGCCGCTACAAACGGAAGTTTTGTTGGCAGGGAATGGCAATCATTTGCATGAACACTTTTGGCACGCGTCCCAAATCCTCTCTTCAAAAAGGCATATCACTTTTTTGGTCTAACGTCTCAAAGAGGTTCAGACAATGAGAAATGCCGTAGTTGACCGTGTTAGCAGCTATTTGGACACGGAGGCATGCCCCAATGACCGAATTTTCAAGAGGAATGTCAACAACCGCGCTAAATTCCTTAATTCCTGGAATTTCTGGAGCGTTTTCATACCCCGTAAGTGAAATGGGCGTTACTTTGATGTTAAAACATCGACAGGGCTGTTTATTCTGGCCTAGTTCAAGTTTATGATCGTATAACTGCGAGTGCAGTGCGCCGCGTTCCTCTTGCAAAGGAGTCACACTTTTCATTTGTTCTTTTTTTTTTCTTTTTGGACGGCAGTAAGCGAGATTTTTTATTCTTCACAGCTTCCCCTTGCGTATATCACACTATCTTTAATTTTCAGCTGGCTTTTATTACTTCTTGCTCCAGCTCTTTCTGAATTCCTGGAATTATGATTTTAGTTCTTGCGTGAAATCATCAATACGTTTCCCAAGCTCTTTTGAGATTTTGAAAATTCGTGCTTTACACGTTTGTCGTCTGTACAGTTTATCGATAGGGCAGCATGCAGAAATGGGGATTTCAGTTCAGCGTGACAAGACACAGCAGGGGAAAAAGTATCTGGTAGCAACAGTGTTGCTCTCATTACGGCGCTCATGCGCTCTCATGCAGTGTTGCTCTCATGCGCTCATTACGGCTGCCTGACCAAGTTTATTCTGTACTGGACCGTCTACTAGCCCCGCGGCTATCGGTCCAAACATTCTTTATGTATTTCGTTTCCTACAAATAAAGATCACTTTGATTGATTGATTGATTGAGATGCGCTTAAACCACGATGGCGGGCAGACAAATAAGCGGCAGTCAACCTTCAATGCTCGGGCTACTCTTTTACCGATGAATGTGCTGTCCCCATCACTTCTACTGTCAAAGCAGAGTGTGTTAGCTGCAGATAAAATTTATAGGATAGGTTACCATGACGTCATCGATAGCAGCTAACTTTGAGTTCGTTTACCGCGTTCCAGGATGGGTGGTGACTGTTCGACAAATAAAGACGCAATTGCGAACTGGCGTGGAACGGGCAACAAGGATTCCTGCAAGACACTGGTCATTCGTTTAGCGATGCGCGTTTAGCGATGCGCGTTCTCCGTCGTCACTGTGGCTTCCTAATGTTCGATATGTGGCCAAACAAGAACTCCGTGTCATGCGTTATTGATTTCAAGTTAATATGATTGATTTTGTTTGGTTCATGGGGTTTAATGTCTGAAAGCAGCTGATGCTATGAGAGGCGTCATAGGGGATGGTTTCAAAAATTTCGATCACATCGGGTTTATTTCACCTGCACTGACTCCGCACAGCACGGAAGCCTTGCTTTTCACTCGATCAAAAAGCAGCCGCCGCGGCAGTGATTCGAGCGGGATTGATTTTAGATTATCTGTAGTGCATTTTGCGCATATGTGATTGCACGCAAATGAAAATAATATAGGCGCACTTGCGTCTTTGTTCGTGCAATATAATTCTGAGGTGCAGTGTCTGACTATACTAAGATGTGTTATTGTGTTGAAAATCAGTCTCTGTGCAGCTAATCTGAACGTCTCTCATAAACGTGTCTTGCAATGAAAATTGGGGCAGAGCAAATATAAAACAGGCAGTAGTGAATACGAAAGTACGAGGACAAACAAATGACGCTACCTTTGAGAGAAAGAAGAAAGAGAAGACTGAAGACATGAATCGAAGCCCTCAGACCAGGAGCACCGCTGGTTCCCGAACAGCCACAATCACTCTCTTCAGAAGGGACGGAACGCATCTCTGGCTGCTGATCTGCACCGCCGTGGCGGTACTGGTCGTGATTGGCGCCATTGGAACCACCGGCATGTTCTTTTGGAGCTACAGCAGACACAGGGAAGTACCCCCATTCTGTTGCCCGGATATGTTGCGAGAACTGGCCTCGTATGTGAACAAAAGTATAAAACCTTGTAATGATTTCTTCGCTTTTGTGTGCAGCAATTTTATTAGTGACAGAGAAGCGGAAAAAAATCAGCAAGGACACCAGACAAATGATCTCGCGTATTCCTTCATAACCGGTGCTACGTCTGAGAACATAATCATGGGCAAGGCCGGGTACTTCCTCAAGTCGTACTACAAGTCGTGCATTGAGACACTGCCACAAACTGAAGCGTTCTTCAAGTCCCTAGCTAGCGCTCTTGTTCGTCACTCGTGGGAGAGTCCCGAAGCACTCAACACCAAAGGAGCTTTTGTCTACTTTTTAAATGCGTCGATTAAGTATCAGCTGACATCAGCTATTGACGCACACTTCAAAAGCGCATCCTCAACGTTGTCGTTAAAAATCAGCACTGTTTGTAAAAACGAAGAGTACTTCTTTGGTGCGATGACCGCAGTGACAGAAGCATTGAATGAGCGTCAAAATACGTCAGTGGTAGCCCAAGTCGCCTTTGACTTTTACCGTAAAATGTGCCAACGTCTCTCGGCCTTAACAAGAGAAAAGAGAAAGTACATGACAGAAAGCGATAAGGCAATCTTTTACAAAGAAGTGTGGAGCTCTGAAGATCTGGATACTGGCCTGAAGCAAATCGGCTACAATTTGCCGGACGCAAGTTCTATAGAAGTCGCAGGAGTGCGCGAAATTATTCTTATTCGTGACCAGATTGCGTCGTCAAAAGAAAACGGCACTGCCTCTTTGTTGGTAGCCGCCTTCCTTTTATGGCATAGCGTCATACGGGGGATGCAGATATTTAACATGGAGGCTAAGAGGCCTATGCCGGCCATTTTCCAAGCATGCATTGACGGCGTGAATTTCTTCCTAGAAATCTGGTACACGTATGCCGCTGAATCGTTTACAAGCCGCGACAGGGACGCTAAGGCAAGGGCTCTATTTACGGCTGTTAAACGTGCAGTGCACGCAAATTGTGAGGCAAGCCGTCTTTTTGAAGCTGAAGATTATGAACGCCTGCTGAGCTTCTTCCACCACCTCGTCTTGGTCACGCCCATGGAGGCGAGCCAAATATCTGTCACTGTGCCCGATGCCACGAGAGATTTCGGCGAGAGTCTGTTGAGAGGGCGCTTGTACGACTTTGAGGTTGTCCAGCAGCGCTATGCAAATTTTACTGATGAAGAGGAGATCCAGCACAAAGATGTAGTGTTCCTCGGAGAGAGGCAATTATTCATATCGGCTTCTACATATGCCTCAATTAATGCAAGCGCTGGTAAAGACCAACCTACTAATAACGCTTTCCTGGGCCGTCTGTTGGCAGAAGGCATGTGGTACATGATTCTGTTCAAAATAAAATGGGGGACAAAAACTCGCGCCAACATCGAGATATTTAAGACTTGCCTCGTAGAAAACAACCCAAGCAGTAAGGAAATCGAAGCCGCCGAAGAAGTGGTCGTCGCAGTTCAAGGCATGTCCTCCGTTCTCAATCTTGTGAATAAATCGGAGTGGTACACCGTCCGGCCAGCGTGGAGTCTGTGGCGAGTTTCAAACGCGCAGTTTTTCTTCATGTTGAGCACCTTCTACCAATGCTCGAACGGCGGGTGGCCTGAGACTGCACGCCTCGTCAACACATCACTTCTGTACAGTGAAGACTTCTTGAATGCATTCGGTTGCCCGATAAATAAGCCCGCGGTGAATACTCGTGACTGCTTGCTCAGGACGCTATCTAGAGGTTGAACAGTGATCTACTGTGCAGTTGCTTTGTTGAACAGCATCTAGCAGTGTCCAGGGCGCGAATAGCAACTGTGTTCTTGACTAGCAGGCTTGCTACTTATATGTTCAATTTTCTGCGCAACACTTACAATTGTTTTGCTGTAGTTACTCGTCATTAGCAATTGCAGTTATACCATAGAAGGATTTCATTGTGCGTGTGTGGGAGTAGCGGCACTTGGTTTCGCATTTCATACCAGCCGCTTTCAAATCTTCTCGCTAAAATTGATGTTAGAAAACATTTTATTGACATTTTCGTTCTTTTCTCCCATGTGGAGACATTTCATCTTGCCGTCCCAGAATGTTCTGAACTTTGTCGTTATGATTTGGCATTATTGTAGATCTGATTTCTTAAAAGCGAGTAATGAATAGCGTAACCCTCAGTATTTCTATTCTTTTCTTGTGATGTGTTCTTTCATATTATATAAGAGCGCTTCATTCCGAAAATTCTTCAGCCCAAAATTCTAGTAGGACTCTATTTTAATACATTGCGTTCTATGCCTATCTGACGAACTTCGCCAAACTAGCGATAAATTTCACTCGGTTCATTTTTAACAAGTGCAATCTGACTACAGTAACTCTATAATGAAACAAACCTTACGTCTACCTCCACTCGCTTTTTTCCGCTGTGCCTATTTCACAAAACATTATTACCCGATGCACGTATCTACGTGGGCAGTAGATTAGATAGATATTTAGACAGACAGACAGACAGACAGACAGACAGGCAGACAGGCAGGCAGGCAGGCAGGCAGGCAGGCAGGCAGGCAGGCAGGCAGGCAGGCAGGCAGGCAGGCAGGCAGGCAGGCAGGCAGGCAGGCAGGCAGGCAGGCAGGCAGGCAGGCAGACAGACAGACACAGACAGACAGACAGACAGACAGACAGACAGACAGACAGACAGACAGACAGACAGACAGACAGACAGACAGACAGACAGACACATAGATAGAGAGACAGATAGATAGACACAGACAGACAGACAGACAGATACACAGATAGACAGATAGATAGACAGACAGACAGAGACAGACAGACAGACAGACAGACAGACAGACAGACAGACAGACAGACAGACAGACAGGCAGGCAGGCAGGCAGACAGACAGACAGACAGACAGACAGATAGACAGATTGATAGATGGATAGATAGATTGATAGATTGATTGATAGAATGTTTGATTGATTGATAGATTGATTGATATATTGATTGATAGATTGATAGATTGATTCATAGATAGATAGATAGATAGATAGATAGATAGATAGATAGATAGATAGATAGATAGATAGATAGATAGATAGATAGATAGATAGATAGATAGATAGATAGATAGATAGATAGATAGATAGATAGATAGATAGATAGATAGATAGATAGATAGATAGATAGATAGATAGATAGATAGATAGATAGATAGATAGATAGATAGATAGATAGATAGATAGATAGATAGATAGATAGATAGATAGATAGATAGATAGATAGATAGATAGATAGATAGATAGATAGATAGATAGATAGATAGATAGATAGATAGATAGATAGATAGATAGATAGATAGATAGATAGATAGATAGATAGATAGATAGATAGATAGATAGATAGATAGATAGATAGATAGATAGATAGATAGATAGATAGATAGATAGATAGATAGATAGATAGATAGATAGATAGATAGATAGATAGATAGATAGATAGATAGATAGATAGATAGATAGATAGATAGATAGATAGATAGATAGAAGTGTCAACAAAGTGACACCTCTGCTTTCAGCGTTAGTCCTGATGACTTGATGGCTTCCAGCACTGTATGTAGTCGTTTTAGGTGGTCTTGAAAGTTTGACGACAAGACAACAACATCGTTCAAATATACCAAACAAATTTGCCACTTCAAGCCAGCCAGAACTGTGTCCATCACTCGTTGAAACGTCGCTTGTGCGGAGCATAGACCAAATGGCATCACCTTGAACTAAAAAAGACCGTCCGGTGTGATCAATGCGGTGTGATCAATCTCTTTCGTCGACCTCAATTTGCCAATATCCGCTCTTCAGGTCCATCGATGAGAAGTACCTTGCATTGCAGAGCCGGTCGAGAGTGTCGTCGATGCGGGGAAGCGGGCAGACATCCTTCTTCGTTATGCTATTCAAGCGGTGGTAGTCAACGCAGAAGCGAAGTGTGCAGTCTTTCTTCTTCACCAAAACGACGGGTGCCGCCCAGGGGCTGTTCGATGGCTGGATTACATCATCACGTAGCATTTCCTCAACATGATCGCGAATGGCCTGGTGTTCTCGCGGCGATATACGATAAGGGCTTTGGCGCAGAGGTCGGGCGTGTTCGTCCGTTATAATGCGGTGCTTGGCCAGTGGTGTTTGTTGTACCTTTGATGATGACGAGAAGCACTCCCCGTAGCTTCCAAGAAGACTGAGAATCTGGTCTTTCCTGCTGTAGGTCAATGCCGGGTTGATGTCAAAGTTGGGCTGACGGAATCGGTCCGGTGCGTCTTCCAGAGTTTGGTCGTGGAGGGCGAATACATATTTCATCATCATCATCATCATCATCATCCTCACTATACCCACTGCAGGACGAAGGCCTCTCCCATATTTCTCCACTTAACCCGGTTCTGTGCTAGCTGCATCCACTTGACCCCTGCGAACTTCTTAATCTCATCCGCCCACCTAACTTCCTGCCGCCCCCTGCTACGCTTTCATTCCCTTGGAATCCAGTTTGTTACCCTAAGCTACCGTCGGTTATCCTCTCTTCGCACTACATGTCCTGCCCATGTCCATTTCTTCTTCTTAATTTCCACTAGAATGTCGGTAACTTGAATTATTTCACTGACCCACTCTGCACGCGTCCTATCTCTTAATGTTACCCCTACCATTTTTCGTTCCATAGCCCTCTGGGTTGTCCTCAACTTAAGTAGAACTCTCTTGATTAGCCTCCACGTTTCAGCGCCATAGGGAATACATCTTTGAGGTCGGCTAATTCGTCGAGAAAAGCAATCGTCGTGCCCTTGTTGAGATGCCGGTATTCTTCGGTGAAGTTTGTTACCAGCACATGAGCTTGACCTCTCCGGAATTTCGTGATGCCTCGTGCGATTCCGACACCTCGTTCTAAGAGCATTTGGATATTTCCTTCGACGATGCCTTCAGCGATTTCGATATTTGTGCTACCTACGCAGACTGCGTAGCTTGATCGGGGCGGGACGGTCAATTCTCCGTCGAGGACGTTTAGAGCGACGTGTTGCGTCGAAGTCGCCGTAGCAGTTATGGCAATATTTGCAGAGAGCTTGATGAGCTTGGATAGGAGGTCGATGATAGCCTTATTTTCATTTAGGAAGTCCATGCTTAAAATCACGTCGCGGGAGCACTCCTGCAAGACCACAAAAGGTAATGGGGTAAGTACGCCCATTTACGGTTATTCTTGCAGTAAATCGTCCCGATAGAGTAATCAGGTTGCCACCTGCGGTGCGAATTAGCGGGCCATCCCAAGCGGTCGTATTTTCTGAACTGGGAGGCTAACGATCCACTTATGACTGAATAGTAAGCTCCGGTGTCTACTTGGGCAATGACTCTGCGACCGTCGACATCAACTTCAAGGTCGCTTGTTCGCGTCAGCGCATTGCACGTGGACCTTGGTGTCCGATCTCAGCTGCGTCGTTTGTTCAGGTCATGGCCGGGGCATACCGTTGTTACTTCGCTGGGCGGCCGTGTCGGCTTGCACTCTGGTCGTGTTGTCGTCGATGTTGTCGTGTGGAGCTGCGGCGAAATGGTTGAGTCGTCGTTAGTGGTCGTCGGCGGCGGAGGATCTTCGTCTTTTCGCCGTTGAGCAACCTCACCTCCAAAGTTTGCTGCTTTTAGTTTCCCCTGCGGGGGCTAGGAGACCATCCTTGCACGTAACCGCGGCCCGGCGACGCAAATCGGGCATTGTACGGTGATGGGGAGCGTGACAGACGCCTTAGCGACGAGTGCTCTCCGCTGCGCAGGAAGTCATTGATTTCTTGTGGTCGCTCGCCAGGACGGGGTCGTGGAGCGTCGACAGCGAAACCACGGAGGCCGATTCGCCTATACGGGCAGTGACGGAGGATGTGTCCTGCCTCACCACAATGGAAACAGAGCGGTCGGTTGTTAGATGTCCTCCAGGCGTCGCATGTCCTGGGGCTTGGAGATCGTGGGTAGAATTGGCGGGCGGGCGCCAAGGGGCGGCTTTCGGAAGCAGGATGGTAGCGACGAGGGCTTGGGAGGTTGCGTCGGCTTGGGAGGTCGCGTCGGGGTGCAGGATGACATAATGCAGCTGCATAGTCCATCGGTGCTGATTCATGCTCAGGAGCCGTCGGAGTCGTCGCCTTAGGAACGCCCAGCGCCTGCTGAACGTCTTCACGGACGACGTCCGCGAGCGTCGCCACCTGGGGTTGTTGCGATGATGGCAGCATTCGGCGGAGCTCCTCTCACACGATCTGCCGGATGAGGTCCCGAAGGTTCTCTCCGCTTGCTGATGCGCTGAGGTAGTGGCATGAGTAGTCTGGTTGAAGTGGTCGCTCGTAGTGGCGCATCCGGGTGTCCAACGTCCTCTCGATTGTCGATGCTTCACTTTCAAATTCTTCCACAGTCCTCGGCGGGTTCCGGACAAGCCTCGAAAAAAGCGACTATTTAACGCCTCGCATTAGGAATTTCACTCTCTCACCTTCGGTCATGTTAGGGTCTGCGCGGCGAAAGAGGCGCTTCATCTCCTCAACGTACGCCAGGACAGGCTCGTTAGTAAGTTGAAGTCTTGACTGAAGGAGGGCCTGGGCTCTTTCCTTTCGGACGACGCTTGAAAAGGCAGTCAAAAACGCCTCCTTGAAAATGTCGCAATCCTTCATAGCTACCGCATGATTTCCGAACAAAACTCGGGCATGTCCTTGAAGAACAAAGTAGACCTGCGTGAGTTTCGCAGCGTCGTTCCAGCCGTTGAATTCTGCCACACGGTCGAAAAGTTCGATCCAGTCTCCAGCATCTTCATCCGGTCGTCCATGGAAGCAGGGGGGCTCACGGGGTTGGACGAAAACAAATGGTGCTGTAGGCTGAGCCATTGTCAGCGTCGATGCCTTCCGAGATCGAATGGGGTCAGGCAGCAGACCGTGTTCGGGTTGTGGGTCTTGAAGTCGGCGGCTGGCTCGGTGACCTGTACGCTGGTCTTCCAGGGCGACAGGAACACGGTTTGGGATACAAAGGCAGCACCTTTACCAGATGTCACGTAGTTGCGACAAGGCCGTATACGCCAAACGAAGGCACTGGCGTGATGGTACTAAAATAACTCTTTATTGGGGCTGACTTGCGTCCGCAAAAAGAACTAAGCAACTCGGCGGCGGCGATAGCAGCAAACGCGCTCGTCGGTCGTCGAACAAAGAATGCCCGTCAGACTCGTCAACGCTCAATTTAAAGGCTGCACAGAAAAATCCAGATAACGTCGCAAACAGCTACCAGCACGGGCTGGAACATTGTGGAAAGACACACGAGTGGCCGGAATCTTCGAGATAGATCTCGGTGCATCTTGCGCTACAACGAAACGGATAAAAGTGTGACTCGCGACATCGTGCATTAACAAACAAAGGTTACGGAACTGATACGCGATCCAGAATCAGAGTGATAAGCCTGTATGCCAGCGTCTGTTGAAAAACAACAAATACAGGTTTGAAGGTTTCGCGGCACTATTGTACGGCTGAAGCCATATTACGCGCGTTAAAGAAGCTGTGGTGTTTAAACTTTGTAGTGTTTATGTTTAAGTTGCTTTTTTTCAGAACATCGAGGCGATGTTTCTTTAAGGGGGGAGTAATGCCGCGAAACGTTCAACACTGTATTTGTTGTTTTTTAACAGCCGCCGGCGTACGGCCTTATCACTCTGATTCGGGATCGCTTATCAGTTCTGTATTCTTTGTTTGTTATTGCTCGATGTCGCGAGTCGCACCTTTATCAGTTTCGCTGTAGCGTAAGATGCACCGAGATCTGTCTCGAAGATTCCGGCTCCTCGTGTGTCTTTCTACAATGTTCCAGCTTGTGCTGGTAGCTGTTTACGACATTATCTAGATTGGTCTGAGCAGCCTATAAATTGAGCGTTGACGAGTGCAACGGGCATTCTTTGTTCGACGATCGACGAGTACGTTTGTTGCTATCGCCGCCGCCGAGTTGCTTAGTTCTTTTGCGGGCGCAAGGCAGTCCAATAAAGAGTTTCTTCAGTGCAATCACCGACTCTTCATTTGTGTCATCGGCCTTGTCACCACCACGTGCCAATATTGCCCATAGTCTCGGCGATGCCACAAGTTGAACATTCCGGGGAGTCCACCTCTCCAATTAAATGTAACTACTTGCGTGTGAAAGCCACATTTAAACGAAGTTTATGCAGCAAGCATCCATGAGGCGTACTATCATGCGCAACATAAAATTTCAATGTTCGATTGAGCCTTTTTAGAAGAATATGTCGTGTGTCTGGCTGGACCCAGTAAGCTACCGTAGCATTGTTCATACAGTTTGCAAGAAGACACGTCGTATCCGCTCTTGGAAAAGGCACAGCTGTTTGGAGGTACTTTCTGAGTGCACTTTTCGCTTCAACATCGGCCTGTTTATTTCCATGAGCCACGACATTCATTGAAACATTATCCTGTGGCCTTGCAGGCGGGCAGATGGGAGGAGCTCCATAATGTTTATTGCCAGATTTTGGGAGCCAGTTCGGCGCAAAACATTTTTCAAAATTTGCAATGCGATCTTTTAGTCCGTGAATATACACCCTCTTTTGTTGGGCTTCCCCACATATGTAACGAATAGATACTCTATGGCTGCAACGTCAGCAGTGGTTGATGTAGAAGTATGTCCCAAAAGGAAATTTAGAGTCGTTTTCACAGCTGCAGCGAATGCCTGTGCTGACGCAGATCCGTCGGTGTATACGTGAATATAATTAAGATATTCTGACCAGATGTGCACCACGTAACTCTTTTTTTTTTTTGAGACCACTAAGTGGCACTATTGATTTCTTTAGTACACCAGGAACACGAAGGTGCACCAAAGGTTTATCATCACCCATGGTGGTTGAGCGGGACGAAATGGGAGGGCATATTCTGTTGGTACTTACAACTGATGGCAACGGAGTGAACTTTTAAAACTGCAGTCTGGCCCCTCGTTCAGAATATTGCTGAGTGGGTGAAAGCGGTGTCGTGTAAGTGTTCTTAAATATACACGAAGTGGTTCGTGTGACAAGTGTATGGATATTGGGCGAGCATGTGCCTCTTCAATTGGGCCTTTGTGAAGGGTGCATCTGAGCAGTCCGAGACATTATTCAGTGCCTGCGCGTGGACGCTCTCTGAAGTTTGCATGCAAGAAATGCTCAAATTATAGAGTACTGAGAGGCCATCTCGGATGTAGCCAACAAACAGAGTCTCACAACGCCGTAGTGAGGAGCACTCAGTTGGACCCCATTTGATGCCAGCTATGAAACAAAGTAGGTGGCAAAACTTGATTAGCCTTTTCTTCACCATAATAATATGTTTGGACTAAGGTAGTCGGTGGTCAGTAATTACTCCCAAGAATTTGTGCTTAGAGACGTACGGTATTACAACTCCATTAAGAGTAATCGGGTAGCGGCTGACACATTTCACCGTAGATGCGATCGCTGCACACTTCCGCTGAAATCAAACCTTGACGCCGTAAGTGCATCGATGTCGATGACACAGCTCGTTGCAATCTGGCACGTAGTTGTGAGCGCGTCGAACCAGAAGCCCATATGCAGATGTAATCACCATATGCACTGATGTGGATGTTGGTTGGTAGTTTATTCACCAGGCCAATTAGCGCAACGTTAAATAAAGCTTGGCCGAGGACACCCCCCTTTATATATATATATATATATATATATATATATATATATATATATATATATATATATATATATATATATATATATATATATATATATATATATATATATATAAGCGTAAAGGAGATGACGCACGGTAGAAAAACAGTTAACTTTATTCCGACATTTCGGCCGTGGTCCGGCCTTTGTCAAAAAATGTAGACATTCCTTGACAAAGGCTTGACCCCGGTGTCGAAACTTCGGATTAAATTTTTGAAAGTTTTTCTATCGTACGTCAACTGCTTTACATTCATGCCCTACCGGACCCATTCGAGCTTCAACCCCCTCCCTATATTTATATATATATATATATATATATATATATATATGTGTGTGTGTGTGTGTGTGTGTGTGTGTGTGTGTGTGTGTGTGTGTGTGTGTGTGTGTGTGTGTGTGTGTGTGTGTGTGTGTGTGTGTGTGTGTGTGTGTGTGTGTGTGTGTGTGTGTGTGTGTGTGTGTGTGTGTGTGTGTGTGTGTGTGTGTGTGTGTGTGTGTGTGTGTGTGTGTGTGTGTGTGTGTGTGTGTGTGTGTGTGTGTGTGTGTGTGTGTGTGTGTGTGTGTGTGTGTGTGTGTGTGTGTGTGTGTGTGTGTGTGTGTGTGTGTGTGTGTGTGTGTGTGTGTGTGTGTGTGTGTGTGTGTGTGTGTGTGTGTGTGTGTGTGTGTGTGTGTGTGTGTGTGTGTGTGTGTGTGTGTGTGTGTGTGTGTGTGTGTGTGTGTGTGTGTGTGTGTGTGTGTGTGTGTGTGTGTGTGTGTGTGTGTGTGTGTGTGTGTGTGTGTGTGTGTGTGTGTGTGTGTGTGTGTGTGTGTGTGTGTGTGTGTGTGTGTGTGTGTGTGTGTGTGTGTGTGTGTGTGTGTGTGTGTGTGTGTGTGTGTGTGTGTGTGTGTGCAGGATGTTTCAGCAAAAGAGAACCACAACTATGGGAAGAAACTCATTAGAGCTAGAATGCTTCTTTTGCCACAGGCGTGCTGTGGAAGTTGGCGGCCACCATAATATCGAAAAAAAAATCCAAACATTTAAAATGAAAAATAAAAATACTGAAATTATCTTTTTAACCATTTGATTTTTGGGGGCCCACTGCATACGCAGAATTGAAGAGCGGCCTCCGTACACACCAACGACATTGTTCAATACGGCTATAAAAATGGTAGCGCGACAGCCTGGAGCTGAATTTCACATGTCTCGGCACCTCCAAGAAGAAACTGAGCGTGCAAAGGGCGCCTGCGAAGTTTGTAACTCCGCCATTCGTTGCGTGACTGGCTGACGACGGCTACGCGCAGAAATTGAGCAGGCATATCGCGACCGATTACAGCGCTTCGCTCAGCGCACGGTGAGTGCCAGCGTCAAAAGAAAGCAAGCGGCGTCCCTGATGGGTGATAAGCAGTCTGGGCGCAGAACTTAACTAGAAACGCGCGTCATTTGTGCCTGCAGCGCAGCGAAGGCTTTTCGTTTGATGCGTTTTTTTTTTGCTGTCATCAATTTTCAGCAACACATTGCTCAAGCTACGTTCGAAAATGAGGTGGTGGGTTTCGAACAAAAATACCTGGTGATGCCGAGAGCTATTGCTCAGTGTGTTTCAGCCATTTTTTTTACAGCTGGGCACGAAATGATCCTGACGCGTCATATGGCATGCAAATAATCTAATTGTTTGTGAGTTGCTTAACACGATAAGAATAAAGCATTACATCATTATAAAATTACAAAAAGATTTAGTTCATGATAAAAATATCTATAAAATTTTAAGTAAACAAAGATAAAGGGCTGCTTTAAGGGCTGTTAAACAACAGCATTATATTTCATGCGCTGTTTCCCAAATGTTTTTCTAGTGCCGGTGGAGTAATCATGTTCAGCAGTTAAATGTCTGTTGCGCGTAAATCTGTTGTGCATGCCGTAGCTTGCATAACATGCTAAACTTGAGTGAGAAAACATCAGCGTACGTGACTTCTTTCATAGCTTTTTACGTAGTCCTCTGCCGATGATATCGGCTTGAAAGTGTTTGATTGAAGTATGTGTTTTCACTTGCATTTCACTGCTCATTTGATGCCTTTGGTACCACACCGGTCGCGGAACGTACTGGCATAGTATGCGATTTTAGTTGAGCCCAATTAAATTTTGTAAAAGGGGATTATAATGTGTACTACCGTGAACAAAACTAACTTACCCCTCCTCTTAGTTCCGAACTGTGCCGCGCTACGTGCGGGTGCCAGATGTCGATGCACTCCTGTTCTCCAAACCACTGCACTGCTCAGTTGCTTTTGTCCTCCATTTTCCCTTCTAAACGTGGTGTCGATGCTAAATTACGTTACAAAATATTACCTAACTTGTTATCCAAAAGAAAGGAGAAAGGGTAAAATGTAGTATTTGACCTAAACAAGCAAATAACATTACTACGATTGGGCAGATTGTGCGCCTTAAAGTTACTTGGGCTTCCAAGTGCCATGCCATTATGCGCGTGACAAAGTAAGAAAGGTGGTTGGGAACGCCACATTGGGATCGCCATACCATTACAGAAAATCAACAAGCCATGCATCCCAAGTATATTATGAGATGGCCTTCACTGTGACTTTACTCCGACAATTTCGGATTGAAATGAGTCCTTTCTTGTACCGTAAGCTATATAAGAAAGGCACCCGAGAATGTTTAATAGATAATGTCTTTTTTTTCAATTAAGACTAAAAACAAATACAACACTTCAAATTGTGACATAACATTTTACGTTTTGTTGGCCCGAAAAAAACATCAATTTCGCTCTCATAAGAAAGATAATGTATGAATGGACGCCGAGTCGATCTGCACGGAATCAACAAGCGTTTGTTGGAAGAATGCCGCTGCCCAAATAGCTACGGCGAACGCCATCTGGTGATAACCATCGCCACGAAACCTGGCGCATGCTCTCTTGAAACACACCGATGACACAGCACTTGATTACACAGTCTATCACATCTCTTCCCTCTTATTCACCAATGCCATACCATCGACCTGAACGACGTTGGCGAGTGGAACAACGGAGCGGCTGCGATGTCTCTGGCTTCTCTGCGACGGGGCTTCACGTATCCGGCAGAGCGAACGAGGGGTAAATTTTCTGGTCTATGACCCGGGACGCAGAACGCCACGCTCTGCAAACGTGGTTCCTGTGACGCCGATGCACTGTTCCGCCTGCAATCCGCAGCCCGTACATGACGTGTCCTATCCGTCGCACAACGCGAGTCGGCCACCACTCAGGCCCTGGCCGGAAGTTCTGCACGTACCCGACTGAAAAGCTCGTGGTGGCGGCTGCAGTAAGCATCTTGAGTCTATTTCATCCGGATGTAGGCTTGATAAGGCGGTCTTGAATTTTCGGCCTAGCATCATTTTGGTTGGCGATTAACCGGTCTCGGAGTGTGGCGTAGAGTGCTGTTTGAACAGAAAGCCAGAAACCTTGCATAACACGCTGCCCTGTTTCTCTTTCCGTAATGCATACTTCAGTTCAAGAACCATACGCTCCGCCCTTCCGTTGTTTGACGGGTAGTACGGAGCTGTATACAAGTAGCGCATACTATTTTGTTTCAGGAAAGACTGCATTTCTCTACTTGCAAAAGATGTGCCATTATTTGACACGACCAAGTCTGGTAGTCCATATGCTGCAAACGTTTGTCGCAACTTCTCGATTACAGTACACGACTGCAGAGACGGCATCACTTCGATTTCCACCCAGGTCGACAGTGCGTCTACCACCAACAGGAAAAACACGCCCTGGATTGGGCCTGCGAAATTTACGTAGATTTTACCCCACGGCTGTTCAGGTTTCGTCCAGAAATGCGCTGGCGTCTTTGGTTCACTCTGCCTGTTTTCCTGGCATAGCGTGCAGTGCTTGACACATTCTACAATCCTTTCTTCTGTTTTCGGTTACCACACGAACGACCTAGCGATTGCCTTCATGGCCTGATTCCAGGGTGGTTAGCGTGCATATAATTTAGAACCTTCGCCGACATTGCCTCAGAAATTACTACCCGGCTTCGTCATAGTACGCAGTTCTTATATATGGAAAACTCGTTTTTTCTTATGCAATACGCCGAATACTTCAAGGCTACCCGATATCACGGCCAGCCCTTAAGGATCCATTGCTTCACCTGTGACAGCTGGAGATCACCCTTGTGAACGTTGCCACTTCCATTGCTTTCAGAGGAGGGTACTAGACAGCTTCCAGCTGGATTATGTTGCCTGGCCCCTCGGTCACTTGCTGGGTTAGGGGCCCCGGTAACCTGCTTAGGCTGTCTGCGTTTCATGATCCTTCGTTTTCCTATACTTCAGCACATAATCGTAGGCTGACAGCATTAGCCTCACCTTAATATACGGGGAGAAATGATCTCCGCAATTTGCTTTTGACGCTGAAACTTTTCTTGCAGGGGCTTGTGATCTGTGAGAATAAAAACATTCCGCCAGTAAAGATATTGGTGAGAATGTCGAACTCCAAAAACTACGGCAAGAGCATCACGGTCAATGAGCATAATTTCGCTCCGCCTTAGATAGTGTTCTAGACGCATACGCCACAGGCTGCACATTTCCTTTGCGGTCGCGATGAGCCAAAACCACTCCCACACCCACAGGTGATGCGTTGCATGACAAGACTAACGGGGAATCTGCCTTAAAATGCAATAACAACGAGTGCAACAACAAATGCACCAACAACGTCTTCAGAATCTCAACGCTTCCATATTCTCTGCCCCTCCAGTTCCATGCTACATTGCTATCCAACAAACGATACAGCTTTTCCGCTACTTCTTTCCTGCCCTTCAAAAATTAGTATAGAAATTCATCATACCCAAAACAGCTCGCAGTTCCTTTTTCTTCTCGGGTGCCGGAGCCTGCTGGACGGCCTCGACCTTTACCTTCGATGGGTAGATGCCCTTAACGTCAATGCGATGCCCCAGAAATTCAAGGCGCTCTTTGAAAAACTCGCCCTTCCCTCTGAGCGCCGTTTTGGACAGGCGACTGAGGACTTCGACCAACATCCTTTCATGTTCTTCAATAGACTCGCTGGCGATTAGGATGTCGTCTAAATATTCAGCGACTTGCGGCACTCCGACCAGCATCGTGTCCATGGTTCTTTGAAAAACCCATGGGGCTACGAACACACCGAACGGCAACCGGAAAACTTTGTACAGTCCTTGCATGGTGTTAATTGTGAGCAACTCCACCGTTGCGCCACCGTTGCAGATAGGCCTGTGTCAGATACAGCTTGGAGAAAAAAATGCCCTCCTTACTAACCTATCAAAAAGATATTTCCTTGTTGGAAGTAGGCACACATTACTTTTGGCGGCCTGGTTCACAGTGCTTCAATAGTCCCTGCATATTCTCAGGGAGCCGTTTTGTTTTCCGCAGAATATTGTGTGGGTTGCAGAATTCCGAGTTCCACCAAGCGATTTAGCTCTGTCACGACTTCATCCCTCATGGCAAACGGAACGCTACGGCATTTCAGGAACCTCGATTGTGCGCCCTACTTCAGTTCGATATGTAAGCGTGATAGGGCATCGCCGGGCAATGTCTCACTAAACACATCTGGAAATTTTTCTAAAATTGATTCTGGTTCTGACGTGGGCGCTATGAAGACCAGTTAGGCTGATTTCCAACGGCTGAAACCAATCCCGGACCAGCTAAGTGTTTCCCTCATTCTTCACTACAACTAGCGGCAACTGAAATTCTCTGACTTTGGACTTTACGGGCCCCGACGCTTTTCACAGCACGTCGAGACCTTCCTCTGTCCAGGTCACGACTGGTGTGCTGCAATCTTCCAGCTTGATCCGTTTGACCACTTGAAGCTTTTGAAATTTGTTCACACTTTTAATCTATATGGCAGCTCCAGAATCTACTTCCATAGGCACGATTTCCTTCCCAATCTCGACATCAACGACATATTTTGGCGTCTCACTTTTTTGGTTTTTCATTTTTTACTTGGCTGACACTGAACAACTCTTTTTGGCGTTCCATTGTTTACTTGGCTGATGCTGAACAACTCGTCGTATTCGCCCTTCACCGACTCTTTTATATGCTCCAGCTGCAATAGGACTTCCGCTTGCTTTTTTGGGCATGCTTTTGCTATGTGACCCTTTGCAGCGAAGCTGAAGCACGCAGAATCTTTGTATCTACAACGCCATACTGCATGAGCTCCACCACACCGAAAATAACGCCGCTGCCTTTCTGGTTGCCTGTCACTGGCGACCTTTCCTACTTCCGCCGCCAATTTCTGCCGGAATTCAGGCTCCTGTGCATTGCTCCTCATTTCTTTTTGCTGCTTGGCAGCGATTTTCGCCGTTATAGTGCTACCTCGTATGCCCTTTCGAACGTCACATCCTTTTCTGCAGACAACCGTTTCTGAATCACACTGTCAGCAATTCCAAAAACCAAAAGGCCGTGCAACATTTCACTTTAATGGATATTTTGTGCCGCCAAATCCGCACTTCTGGGCTTGCGCAAAACAGTGACATAGCCACACCCTCTCCGTCTTGTTGGTCTCGCTTCGAAAAGTTGCCAAAAGTACCCAGGCTGAATGGTTTGCTTCTCATTGGCATTATTAGGTCAATAAAAATTCCCAGAACATCTCTTTTTTTTTAGAAGTGGGGACAGGGTCTCACCTTTAATTTGCAGAAAAGTACTGCTTCACAAGAGGTATGATTTCTCTACAATATGATTGAAGAGCAGACCTTGCAGCCTGGTTACTTTTGGCTAAGACGGTACCTTGTGCATAGTTCAGACGGCTTCGGGTTGATATGCTACTTCACTGCCTCATCGATGTTTCGGTAATCCACGTTGAGTTGTAGCGAAGGCTTGACGAGGGTTGCTATAGAGAGTACGTTTCTAGCCCACAGCAACTGAGCAGCATAACTCTCTTGTCCCCATCCGTTGTGAACTTGTTAGCTGCGCACGATAAATCATTGCGCTCGACATATTCTAACCACGACGACTTTTCCCTGAGGTCTAACTCCCGAATGCGACTCCCGAAGGTCATGCTGCCAGCCAACCGGCGTCTGCACGGGTCAGACCGTGCCTCGTCGCTACTGTTACGAACGGACGCCGAGTCGAGCTCCATGGAATCAGCAAGCGTTTATTGCTGTTGTTGTGGCTTTAGTAGAAAGGAAAAGAAAATGCATGGGCGTGCTACTGGCTCTCTAGCTGAGCCACTGATCTATTTATTTATAGGAAGGGAAAGGCGCTGTAACTGTCTCACTTGTTTTCTGTGGACACCGCAACCGCGCCGTAAGGGAAGGGAGGAAGGTGGGAGTGAAAGTGGAAAGAGAGAAAGAGGAGCCGTAGTGGAGAGCTACGGAGTAATTTCGACCACCTGGGGATCTTTAACGTGCGCTGACATCGCACAGCACACGGACGCCTCTTCGTTTTTAGCTGAGCCACCTCCGCTGCCTCGTGCTGACAGACGAGAGCAAGAAGGAAGAAAAGAAGAGGGAGAGGAAGACGCACGCCGCAACAGCCGTCGTCTACCCCTATGCGTAGGCGGGTGCAATGACGGCTTACAACAGACAAAAATTCGGTGGCTGGCTAGTCCCCGCCACAAGCGGCGTTCACCTACGGTCCCAGCCCCGTAGGGCCGGGAACAGCCACTCTTCACCACCTCCCCAGAATGCCTCTGCTTCAATAGCTACGGCGAACGCCATCTGGTGATAACAAACACCGGCACAAAACCTGCGCATGCTCTCTTCAAAACACATCGGCGACACAGCGCATCATTACACAGCCTGTCACAGATATGTACTACATAAATTGTTAGAAGTGCAGACCCTCCATACCAATACACATCATTAGGCGGTGTCGCATGCAATCGAGCATCCTGGTTATCATCTCCGGTTGTATTTCAGCGCATGCCGCGATGATCTTCTGCTAAACTTTCGGGATACCAAGCATTCCACAGCGATAAGGGGGAGCGGGCGGCAGTGACAACTTTAGTTAAAAGAAATATGGCAGCAGTACAACACGACCTCGCATCGCCAGAGATAGAAAATGTTTTTGTGGAGATTATCCTGGGAACCAGTCCTAGAGTCAGTATCTTCCTCCTCAATATTTACAGCTCACCGAGGCAGCGCAAGGCCGGATTCAGGACTTTGCTCCGAAAAGCAGAGAAAGTCAGCGGGGAACATCAGTTAGTGATTATGGGAGATTTCAATGCAAGACACCTTGCGTGGGGATACTGTACGCCTTGCCCTAAATGGAGGCAGTTGTGGGAGGATATACAAGACCTAGGGTGCACTATACATAAAGATCCTACCTGTCTGACACGAATTGGGAACAGTGTTAGCGTCGATACATCCACCGACCTCACACTATCTAGGCGCACCCTCGGTCCCCAGTGGAACAACACGGACATCAACTTCGGTAGCGATCACTACATAATGGCGCTTAAACTTGGGGGTGGCCCCGGCCCCAAATATCGTCCAAAGCCAGAGATAGTGGAATGGGACAAATTTCGAGACAACAGGACAGGCGACAATGAAGGCAAAATAACCGACCTCGACACGTGGGTTGCACAACTAAAGTCCGACATCAATTCAGCAACTAAATATCTCGATGACGCTAACGCTCCGGATTTAGTGGATAGTCGTCTTCTCCGCATGTGGGAGACAAAGGAACGAATGGAAAGGAGACTTAAGGGGCAGCGGTGGAATCGTAACCTAAGGCGCAAGATAGCTAGGCATAATAAGGCCATTAAAGATTACGCTTTCAAGCTATGCGAGCAAAACTGGGGGGATCGATGCGAACACATGGAGAATAATATGAGCATGCCTAAGACCTGGGGACTTCTTCGTCACCTTCTGGACCCTGAGAGCTCGAAAGCTCAAGTAGGCACTAACCTCATGAAGATTAGACACTCCTTTACAGGAGATGACGAGAAGTTCTTCCGACAGTTGCAAGACTTGTATGTTGGCGATACAAGCAGGATGCCCCTTCCAGATTACTTAGGGGGCGCCAATGATGAGCTTGATGCCCCTATTAGCACGGCAGAAGTAAGAGCAGAGATTATTAGGCTTAGAACCAACACGGCACCGGGCCCAGATGGTATCACCAATACACTACTGCGAAACCTAGATGACAAATCGGTAGCGGCACTAACTCAGCTTATGAATGAGTGCTGGGAGAAAGGGGAAATACCTCAGCAGTGGAAAACGGCTGACATTATTCTCATGCCCAAGCCATGGTAAGCCACTTCGGATAGACAATTTACGGCCACTATCCCTAACATCATGCTTGGGAAAGCTACTAGAGCATGTTATCCTAACCAGGCTCACCAAATATATTGATAGACACGACCTTTTCCCGCGGGAAATGATAGGCTCCCGCTCTCATCTCTCGACTCAAGACCTCATGGTCGAGTTGGAACATGACATTATCCGGCCCAAAAGTAAAGATGCTAAGGCCATCCTTGGCCTCGATCTAAAGAAGGCATTTGATAATATCTCGCACCAGGGAGTCATGGACGGCCTATCAGCATTGAAAGTAGGGACAAAACATGTATCTATATCAAAAACTTTTTGAGTGGGCGTAGTGCCCGCTTTAAATTCCGCGATAGCACATCACCACTTTTCCCTCTGGGCAGTAGGGGTACTCCTCAGTGCTCGGTACTCTCGCCTCTTCTCTCCAACGTAGCAATGGCAAAATTACCAGAACAACTAAGACGTTATCCTCATTTAAATTTTAATATTTATGCTGACGACATTACACTATGGATCAGCCGGGGTAGCGATGCCGCAATTGAACACACGCTACAAGAGGCAGTGGACACGATCGTCCGGTTTGTAGCAGAACGTGGGCTTACATGCTCGCCGGAAAAATCAGAATTCTTAATTTACAATCCACGAAGCCTGCGGACCGAGCGTAAAGTGCATATACAGGTTTCGGTACCAGGACATCAAGTTCCCCAGGTATATTAGGTCTCCTTCTCCAAGATAATGGCTACAATGGAGAAACTATTAAGAGGTTTGAGCGGCATGTATCTCAAACAGTTAGCCTCATCCGCCGAGTTTCAAGTAAAGGCAGAGGACTAAAGGAAAAGAATCTTCTGCGCGTAATCCAGGCATTTATCATTAGTCGAATCAGCTATTCTACGCCATACTAACCCCTTAAGGCAGCAGAACGACACACATTAGAGAGCCTCAACCGCACAAGTACCCAGGCAGCACAACAGCCCGGGCCAATATTGTCAGTGAGTTGGCAGAGATCAGCCCTATGTAGGCCCAGCGCTGCCATCTTATGGCTGGTATTGGTTGTGCCATTCTATAACATGTCCAACACTGGCCCTGAGGCTTCCATTGGTAACCAATATTGTTCGTACCTATTTAAAATGATAACAACATTGGCCCGTCATATCCGATGCCCTCACAATATCGGTGGTACCATTATACGAGGATGGCAACGATGGGCCTGGATATCCGGCGTATCACCGGTGTTGGCGCTGCCATGAGATAAGGATGGCTATAACGGACAGCATTAGCCGTCAGTCCACTGATGTTGGCCAATATTCGGCATATGCTGGACAATAATGTCAGCTCTGTTACAATGGCCCGCCAATGTCAGATATACACTGGCATACCTTACATATCAACGGTATTGGCATTGCCCTTTCATAAGGATGGCTATATCGAACAGCGTTAGCCATTACTCCACTGACGTTGGCTATTATATGGCATATGCTGGACAATACTGTTAGTTCTGTTACCATGTCCCGCCAGATGCATTGGCATACACTTTAGTCAACATTGTCTTGTCTATTTCACCTACTGGTCAATATTAGATGCAAATTAGCATGTGGCTGGAAATATTCCGTGGGAAACCGCATTAGCGTGCTTTTGCGGTCGGCATGCTCATTTAATACTTGGAGTCGTTAACTGTGCTGTTATAATCGATGTTTTCAAGTTACCTTTGCAATTTTTAATGCTACGGAAATCTTGTGTCTAAATAGTTATAGTTCCGCGGTGCTGGTTTCCGTCGTGTTTGCTTTAATTCCACCTAGCTGTTGTTGATGTTGCTTGGGATTACACCATGTTCTTTTACACTAGATCTTCATTGACTTAAGCTGGCACTGTATTCAATCCACATGTATACTGTGACGAATTTGGATGAGACCGACGATCGGTCAACGGCATCAAATAAGTTCACCACCGTTTGCTGGTCCGTCAGGGCGGCGGCGGCGATAAATAGCTCCACGCCGACCGAGAGATTAGAAAGAATCTAAACGACATGTCATATATCGTGCATAGGCAATGGTTGCTATTTTTTGTATTCTATTCGGCAATGGTCTAGGTTCTTCCATGGCTGCTCCCGTGGCGATTCCTGCTGCTCTGGGTGAAGAGAATTCCAAAAGTTTTAGCAAATTTTTTTGCCCCCGAGTGTATCAGTTTTAACAACAGTGGCTTCAAACAGACGGATTACCGCAGGACACGCATGCAGTGCGATGCAATTAATGAGCGATAAACGTCGGACTATTAAGGCTCGTACGTGACTCAGATCGACTATGGCGAGCGCGCTTCCATCGAAATAAACTTTAAAAATACACTTGGCCGTTCAAGCTATACGAATACGAAGCATCGCAGCACATACTTTCGCTTAAACGATTTAACAATGGTGATCTAAATTAAAGCTGGGTTATTGAGCGGTAAATTAAACGTCGGTCCGCACATGCATGAACGTTCCCACATATGGCAAATCGTATCGACGCTTCCTGCTTCGTTGTCGCTCTAAGAAGTGAAGTATTAGAAAAAAAATGGAGAGAAAACACTGCACGTACAATCTCAGTATGAATAATATTAAGGTTATGCTGAAACAAATAACTGGGTTACAGTTTCACTTTTCTTCATCGCACTCGTTCGCACATTTGTTTTTTTCTCAAGCGTCCGCTGTTGTTGACGACACACCGCGCACTTCTGTTCCAGTCCACTGAGGGCACTCACTCGCGCCGAAATATGGACGCTCTGTTCGTTGCTTGCTAGGGTGCATTGAAAAAATCACAAACAAAGGAAGAAAAACATTGAGGCACGGCGCCAGCAACAGCGGCGCCGACTTGCCCGAGTGGATGCAGAGGCTCTGCAGGGGGGTTGTCGGGTTACACGCTGCGCGATGCAATCCAAGACGCAGGCCCTGACGCTCCACGTGTGGTTCAAGGTGCACACGGCCGCCGCCCGGGCGGGAATTTACGACGCAGTGCGTCAGCCGCTATACTTTAAGGCTCTATTTCTTTCATATACCTATTTGACATACGTGCAGCTAGCGTAACTGACGTCTTAGGCTTTGCAAGAGTAGACCATTCCATACGTGTATAATCAAAAATACGACTGCAATGACCATGGCGCATTAATCAGTGATGGAATATCGCACACATACGGTACTGGTAAATGCTCTATGATTATCTTGAAACACTCATTCGGCAAACGAGTACGCCAGCTATTTGCTAAACAAGCCGCGAATATTCAAATCACTGCAGTGGCAAACATGATCGCAGAGCCAGCTATAGAGTCGCCCGCGGCACGGCGGCGGGCCGGCTTCCACATTTCACAAGAACTTGAAACGCGAAATATATCCGCGGAGGGCTTTGTCACACTGAATTTCATAGGAACACAAAATAGCTTCGTGTAGCGGCCAGTATACAAGAGCGGCAGCTAAGCAGAACAACTTTGATTCGACGCCATGCCAAGTGCATGGATAGCATAATTTTAGAATTTCTCGTTTGTTTGTTATGGCAAGAAGGAATAACTGTAGAGTTCAAAAACTAAATAAAGCAGTCGTTGTTTTAAATTAAGCTTAATTCGGTATAAAAGCTTATTTATTCTCTAACTACAGTTACAGGCGTGCGCGGGGAAGGTAGTTTTTTTTTTTACAAATATTGTGTATGGAGAGAAGATACCCACATGTAAACTGACTTGATAGCATTAGAACGAAACAAAAATGTGAAAGAAAAGACTGGAAACACAAATAAAATACGAAGAGGTACAATGGGTATATTAACAACTGGATTACAATAACACATCTTTGTTTCGAACACGCTCGTTCGCACAGTTTTCCAACGCCTGCTCTCCGTGCTGACGCACCGCTCAATCCCGTCCTCGCGCACTTCGCACTCCTGTCGTTCCCCGATCGCTCTCTCTCACAGCATGCGATGCGAACAAGGTCCGAGGTTGCATGCGCGCGTCGAAATCCACGCAGGTGCGCCAAAGCGGTGGACGGGTCGACGCACCACTCAGGGTCCAAGGGGCGGACGGCCGCCGCCCAGGGGAAGGAATTGCGCAGTAATAAAAAGACAAACGCTAACAGACTGGAGACTTCTTTCAAACATTTCCGGGCTCTCACAACAGGTTGCATAGAGAAATGTGCTTTTACCGCATTTTCTTGGCCAATAAAATATACGCAAGAAACTAAACTATGAGAAAGAAACAAGCGCCTAATGAATCGGGCCAACAAACGACTAATCTAGCAGATAGAATGATGCTGACGGTGCGGATATATGAGAAAAAATGTAAGCATCGTATGCAACTAGCTTATAAAGAGGTGGCAAGTCGTGGTACTGAGATGCTTAGCTCAATAATTTTCAACGAACTTGCTTCAAATCCTCATTTCAGGGTGATTGAAATATTCCACCCGATTGAGCACTATTGTATGAAAGCATTTTCGTTGGTATGCTAAAAGTGAGCAAACTATTCGTAGTAGAACACAGCATTCACAAAATACAACTTGAACAGGTTTGGGTGTTGTAAACAAAACAGCTAGGCGCCTCTCCAGGGCGACGACGCGCTTCGCTGCTGGCACAGAGCCCTACATTGATGAGCAGCAACAGCAGCGCATCGTTCAAGACTGATTCAAGTCCTGTCATCTAGGAAACGCTTGCTAAACGGAGGGTACAAAACCGAGACCATCGAGCTACTGAAACAGCGATTACTAAAAAGCTCGAAGGATGACGCGACAATCGCTTAGCCGGCATGACGGCGGCAGTTGTATTTTGTTTCAAAGAGGGCGCTCCGTTCTTTCGTCCACCCAACGGCCACTCGTTCGCTCGGCTCGACGTTCGGTGGCACCGCGCACGGAAAATGCTTTTTTCTTCAAGAAATATTCCACGTAAGTTCTCAAATTTTTTCATTCAGGTTTTATAAAGCGTTTGTGTATATTGGAGCAAAATATTAGCCTCCTAGATTGAGCATTTTTTAAATTACAAGCGTTGTCTTACATTTCATTGTTGCTGCAGGCTGCGTAAGCCATGTGCTAGGGAGATTTGTCTTCTTTTAGCATATTTCTTACGTGTTTAACTTTTCAAAAGTGGTTCTCAAGTATACGCGACTTGATTCCGATCATTTTGCAGCTTATTTCAAGTTAAACCGTTGCTGTTTTGCAGAGTACTGATTTCCTAAAGTACACAACTGCGTAGCATCGTAGCCCTAAAAGCCAACTTCGGATATTCACGGCGTTACAGTGGCTGGAACGGCGTATAGCCGTCACTTGGCTCGGCCGCTCGGGTTCCCTCGGGTGACCTCGGGCGGAGTCGGTGGAGTCCCGGCAAAAACATATATTTTCGTGTCTGGTGCGATAAAACGCTAACCGCATTAGTCGCGCGGCAGCACTATGCGCAGTGCGCTGAGGACCGCTAAAGCATTGCCGCTCGGCGCTGTCGCCCAGGTTCTGGGTTTTTAGAAATCGCTCATGATGCTGGAACCAGCTCGCGAGGCAGCCAATCGCAAAAGGCTTTGGGGTACTCACCTTCGTTGTTTTTTTTTTGTTGTTTTTTTTTGCATGCAAAGTTTGTTTCCCTTGTCCGGTATGAGCGAAAATCCTGCAGACGCTCATTTCGTCTGATCCGTGCATATATGAGCGCATCGAGACGGTTTAGTAAAAGCTTGGTAGGGTAGTATTGCAAAACAAAAAAGGCTAGTGTGGCTAGATATTGCTAATTTTAGAAAGTTGCAGAAAACGCCACTGCTTTCAATCATGTCTGCATCGCAGTATAGTAGCACGCCGCTGCGCTGGGACCATTTTTTTTTTGGGGGGGGGGAGGGGGGGGGGGGGGGGGGGGGCTCGACGCTTTTCAAGAAATTTCATCAGTGTTGCTGTTTAGTGCAAGAAACTGGATATAGCGTAACTATACTCATTTACTAAACGAAGAGGCGGCGCTAATAAAGCAAGGCTGAAAACGCGTCTCTGTCGCTGAGGTCCTTCGCTCTGTGCGATATGCACTAGCGGCAGCGACAGGCGTTATCGTCGTCGTCGCGCGATGCATCGCCAGGGATTGTGGCCTATTTTTTTCTTTCTGTATCGTTGCTTCAGTTGCAAAACCTACACGTCAGCTTCCCGGTGCGGCAAACATTCCTGCACAATGGTGGCATAGACTTTGGGGTAATAGTTGGGTACAGTGCTAGCACATCGCCTGACGGGAAGGGTAAATCCCGCACCTCTTGCCCATTCGTCACAGTATCATTCGCGTGCCGATTATCGCCCCACTATTACCCTCTCCGGTTAGTGTCCCTTTTCTAAATTTTCTTTCTTCACCCCTAGGGTGACAGTGCTCCCCCCTTTATTCCAGTGTTAAGAATGCCTGAAAACCTTTCTCTGACAATGGCCTGTGCGTGGGGAACTGCATCCCGAGCAGCGTGGACTGTGGTAGATGCATGTACTGCACCTAACTATTATCCCTGAATCAGGTTCTGTCGCTACTGTGCATGAATTCCTGCCTCATAGGGAAGCCGACTTGTAGGTTTTGCAACTGGTCTGTTATAGCATGTCCAGCAGGGCGGGAGCCTTCAGTGTGAGCGCTGGGTGGGCTCAGACAATTTCAGTTCCAGGCCGGGTTCGGGGCTCAAAATTTATGCCCGTGCACACCTCTAGTCGCGTCGGTTGTGTAGCACGCGTTTGGCGCCCGTGCATGCTTTTAATTTTGTTCTCCGCACCATGACACTTTGCTCCAGCATCAAGACTGCATGAAACATCAGTATGCATTTTCCGGTCGTTATGCTAACTGATCGCCCCACCGCCCTGGCACAGCTATGTTATACCATGTGTAACATAGAGTTGCAATTAGTACTTTTTTTGAGACAGCTTTCAATTGAAATTATAGATTAACTAAACAGAGAAGAGCCGTGGTATGCTTTTATCATGATTTAGAGGCATCGATTTAATGGAGACTTTCTTTCCTTGAATTTAGGGCTCTTTGCTCTATAACGCCCGCCGTCCAGCTGCTCCACTTGTATCATCGCACTGCTATTGCACAAGCAATGATCTGCCATCAAAGGAGTGCTGCGTGAATGTGAGGCAGACATCATCATCATTTTGGTGCTGCATAACCTGTCAACAACTGTGGGAGCCTTGCCATGAAACATGCTGTGTGTAAGGAAGCATTGCCTCGGCAGGTATGACACATTGCCTTTGTTCTGCTTTATATAAAGGCTTTAAAAAAGGCTCTGCTGGCTTTTCGCTATATGATTGCATGCTATATGATTTTTTCTAGCTTTTTAGCTCAAGACTTACTTGTTCAGAAGTCTTGCCCACAGTATGCAGAAAATAATATCCTTCATGTCCCTGGCAGTGCTTTAATAGCTGGTGCTATATTTCGTTGCTTTATTTTAACAGTATGTGACTATTTCAAGTTGAGGCATGATTGAGTGAACCTGTGGTGTAATAGCACAATAACAGACATAGCTTGTTGAACTGACGAAGTAGTTGTCATTTGCGTAACACGGGAGAGCAGGTGCTTTAAGTGATGGAATATTTAGCATGCTTGATTATGCTTGCATTACAAGAATTCGCAGGAAGCCTGCATTGAGGTTGCAGAGAAGAAAGCCATTCAGTATTGCTCAGGTTATTTGCCTTCCACTCTCCCTTCATTACTGCTGCCTGCACTGTATGTATTTCTTCATACAGACATGCAGTTACTGACTGCTTGTACATTTCTGGTTGCCTACACTGGCTTCAGTCATGTAGATGTAATATTACTTTGATCTAAACCAGGCTATTTACTTTGCTCAAAGTGACAATTATAATTAATTCTCTCCCCAAGCCATTGAGATTTGCCATTAGCTCCCAACTCGCTTTATTCGCAGCTGCAATGAATTTATTCTGTAACCCTAGAGCAAGACATTTGCAGAAAGGAGATCATCATGCAATACTCGTGCAAATTTTGTAAATTTTAGAGGACATTCTGCCCCGCCGGGGTGGTGCAGTGGTAAGACGCCCGACTACTGTGCCGGAGTACCCGGGTTCGATCCCGACCTCGGCGGCTGCGTTTCGATGGAGGCGAAACAAAGAGGCGTCCGTGTGCTGTGCGATGTCAGCGCACGTTAAAGAACCCCAGGTGGTCAAAATTACTCCGTAGCCCCCCACTACGGCTCCTCTTTCTTCTATCCACTTTCACACCCACCTTTCTCCCTTCCCTTACGGCGCGGTTCAGGTGTCCACAGCTACAAGTGAGACAGATACTGCGCCTTTCCCTTCCTGTGAACCAATTATTATTATTATTAGAGGACATTCTGTTTGTTTTTGCATATGCTTCTGTGTTCGGAAAACAGAGCAGACTTGCTTACAGGGCAGGAGGGGTGGGCTGCAAGACAAAAGGAAATTATTAGTGCAGCTGCTCATTCAGGCGTGCATTCCTTGTGCATTTATTGCTCTTATATATGTGCACCTTTGCCTGCATGCTTGCCAGGGCTTTCCCCATAATGGGTGGCAGTGAACTTGCCGCCTACCTCTCAGGGGGACTGCCCTTTACCAACTACTTGCCCACAACCAACTCACTTCCTGGGCTTCAAATTTGTCATACTCAAGGACGATTTTCTGTGTTTGATGTTACCAGTGACGTCACTTAAGATACGCAGTGTGCATCATTGGTCCAATAGTTTCATTTCGGGATGTTGTCACCCCTTATATTCCCTACTCATATTTCTTTTTCTACATCCCCTTGCAACTGCCAAACGAAATAAGACGTATAAAACTGCCAAACTCCCGCAGTCTCTGAATGCTATGTCAACAACCAAAAAGCTTTTGCATGTCTTAATAAAAGTAGAAATGATCCCCCGATTATTTTTTTGATTGCCATGTCTAGTCAGATGGTTTAGTGAACTGCCACATGACCAAGCAAATTGCAACTGTAAGTGCACTGAGGAGTCATGCGTTAGAGCAAGCATATGGATCTTGTGTTGCTTAGCTGCTTAACTCCAAATATCCTCCTTTGTCAGACAAGATATTTTTTTAGAAAACTGGATGGGGAGCCAGAAGAAAGCAGATTGGATTCTTAGCAGCATTGCTACTTGTTACACGTGCGTTCCACCCCTGTATACATGAACTCGGCAGTATTGGGTCGAGTACATCTGTCGAGTGAAAAATCAGTTGTGGGGTTCATGTATACACAGTCAGGTCGAGTAAAATATGCGGCGGAGCGGGTTGCGTTAACTCGCTTGCAGGGGGTAGGTTAATTCGCTTGACCCGCTTATCTAAAGGCATGTAGACGCTGTCCAGTCAGGGAGTCTAGTTATGGGGAACTCTGGGACATGAAAAAGCCTCTGGAGCGGCGACGAGCGTCACTCGAAATGAATGCTTTTTAGCGCTCATCAACGATAAAAAATAATCGAAGCTCTCGATAGTAAAAAGCAATGGGATCAAATACGAGTAAGAACTTGCACAATAACTTGGAATCTCGATGCAACGCTCTGCTACGATACTTACTCACTAGAAAGCGAGTTCATGTAGACATCAGCCGTGTCGAGAATGATGACCTTGCTTACTCAACGCTGATTCAACCCGGTGCTGTCGAGTCCATGTAAACAGGGCTATTGTACTTGTAATTTTAGGTGAACTCTCATTTCGTGTATTGCACATTAAATTTGAGTGATATTGGTGCTTTCTTGCGTATGTGCTGTTTTGTTCTGCAAACAATACTATTTCTCCAGACACAATCTTATTTTTAATTTGAGTACAAAATATTGTCCATTTTTGAAAAAAAAAAACGTAATTTATGAGTCTGTTAAGAAATTTTGATTTTGAAATATATTAACAAAATAGCAACATTTTATAGATACTGAAATATAAAATGTGTGCGAAACAACTTTTCAGCTCAGGATTAAACTGGTTTTTCAAGGAACTTATTGTGATAGGGTGAAAGTGAAAAATCACTGTCATGCTAGATGTATCGTTTTTTTATGATCCCATAGTCACATCAAGCATTGTATTTTATGGTGTGCTTAAGCAATGAAAATAATATTTGGCCTCAGATATTCAGGCAGATTACTATTCTTTATACCAACAACTACTATGAATTGGTTTTAAGAAATCAGACACCCGAGCACCACACCTGTTACCTGGACATAAAATCACCCATGTATGCCTAACTGAATATAATCTTGCACGTGGAAGGTTGCCGATGGTATGGCCATATGATTAGCTGTGATGAGGGAAAATGCATACCTGGTAGGCTGCTAGCTGATAAGGAAGTACAATATCATTGTACTCAGATCTAGCATAACATTTTCCTGCCTATGCAAAGTAAATTTCTAGTACTTGCTCAATTGCTCATTGCAGGCTGACTGTAATAATTTTAGCTGAACAAGCATGCACTGTATGATTACTAAAACTTCTTGTTGGGCTTGTTCGTGTTTATTTATTATAAACTGAAGGCGCCAAAACAATGCACGCACACAAGAAAAGAACGGGACAGAGTTCCACTCACAACTGATTTATTATGCAGAACAAAGTACATATATATCTCACTGCCGGCACATGCGCGAGGAACACATTCAGCTACATCACATTCAGCATCATGTAGTTTAAGGTAAGCTGTGTTCAAGAAATGCTTTCTCAGAGAAAGAGGCTGTGGTATGAGGCATGGGCTTCTTGAGCATATCTTATCTTAAACTACATGATGCTGAATGGGTTCTTTGCGCATATGCCGGCAGTGAGATATATATGTACTTTATTCTGCACAATAAATGAATTGTGAATGGCGCTCTGTCCCGTTCTTCTTTTCTTGTTTGTGTGCATGTTGTTCTGGTATCTTTAATTTATAATGAGCACTGTATGAAAACTATTCCTTGGTACATTACAATTAAGGCAATTGTTTATAGTAGAATGCAGCAAGCAATAAAGCTGTGAAAACTAAAAAGCTGGAACTTGAAATGGTACGGTTATCTTGAGAATATTATATGCGTACACAGCCTTGAGAATATCTGCGATCTACAGATCTCCCTCAGTTAGCTGATTGAAGATAGCTTGATTGACTCTGTCAGGGCAATTATTTCTTCATTCTGGCCGCAGTAATGTATGCGTGCCTGTAACTGGTGTACTCCAAAAAAATATTCTTTAATGTGTTCTTTAATATCCAGTTTTGCATGCTTAGTAATCCATATTGTCTATTGCAGGAATGTTTAAGAAGTTTTTAAAAATTGAACGTTCTGGAGCCTGAACCGTCATATTTTCAGGAACTGTAATTCTATATGAACACTAAGCATCCACCTGAAGTTATCGGTTTGCCGGAAGCAGGTTTTTTCTTCCAAATATCTTTCTTTTGTATCTGGAATGGATATTATTTTGCATATATGTTTATTATCCCTACGTTATAAGATGCTGCATGCCCTTGCAGGCCCAGAAACCTGTCGCAAAGTGCTCTAAAAGAAGAATGTGTGGCAATAGGCCTTCAATATATACAGTAGAACCCCTTTATAGTAAAGCCACTGAGGCCAGCGAAAATATTTACTATATCATGGTCTTTACTGTATCAGTGGTCTGTGATGACATGGTCCTGAAAGTGCTGTCTAGTAGTTAAATAGGCACTTACTGAACACGTCTTGTTGCTTAATGAAAAAAAAACCTAAATACCTTCCATCTCGCTTTTATCATCTCTTTGTGTAATTTTTTCATTATAAAATTTCTCAACATCTTCTGGAAGTACCTTTGAAGCTTGAAGACGTGATTACGAATGCAACCAAGTTCGATTTCATGTAAAAACTCAAGCCTTGCATGAACATGGTGTCCCTTTTTGCTCTTTCTGTCTTTTAAAAGGCAATAAGTGATAAATTCGCATGGCACTCAGGTGCTGTAAGACCTTACTCGCTGCACCTTCACTTTCTGCCACCACTGCCTCATGATTTGTACTGCACATTGCAGTGTATGTTGACCCATTTCTTTCCCTTCCCTATTTCTTGCTGCACGTTTACTCCTTTACTTTCTGAATGGAACACGCTGCCTCCTTGCTATGTTTGAAGACAGCTTTACTTTTTTCTTCGCGCTGCGCGCTTTCCCTCACGGCTCCAAGGCTTCTGTAAAGTAGGCTTCTTCTGACTGCTGCTACGGCTAGTAGTAAAGCCACCTAAACGAACACTCGGGGTTATTGTTCTGTTTTCAAATACAAAAAGCCTTGGCTTCGCGACTCTAGGTAGTGCGCGGGAGTCGTCGCCATGGCCAGAAGCACTTTAACCGATTTTTACCAAAAACATCTTTACTATAAAGGGGGAAAATGTACAGTTGCCTATGGAAGATGAACTGGGACTTCAGTTTCACTTTACTATATCAGAGGTTTTACTATAGCGGGGTTCTGTATTTTGTACTCAATCGTATAGAGCACCCAGACTTCAAATATGTGTTTGGATAAGTGTTGAGAAGGTGAGTTTAGATCTTATGGTGATATATGCTTGTCTTCTGTGTAGATGTCATTTGTAAGACCCACGGACCAATCTCCTCAACAAACTGTTCCTGAATGGTTGCTTCCTGCGGGGTGCCCAGCTTACTACCTGAGCCATGTGCTTCCCCCGCCCCCTCAACCTCATCACTTGATCCATTGACCCTTCACTTCCGACTATCATGCTCAACACAGTCCACTGCCATTTTCCATCCATGGTGGACACTGCCCTGAAATGCACCCATGCTCAGCCTCCTATTCCTGCAACACCTCTCGCATTACAAGGCTATAGTGCATCAACCCTGCTCAACATGTCCAGCCCCTTCCGTCATGACCAATGCACACTGCACCCAATCACCTCTACCTGCACTACCTGGTCATGTGCTGCTTAATTCCCTGTTTCCAATTACACCTACTAGCCTCTCCCATATTAACCCTGTATCCAATGCCTCCTGCACTGTATTTTGGCCCTCTGATGTCCTTGTGGCATTTACATGTATATGAGCTCTCAATAAAATGTTTTCGGAAAATATTTTGCTTGCCTCATTTAATTGCATGGTTTTATGGCTCCTTAGGGAGATGACATGCAAGGTGGTATTGGGAAATGACTGCATAAGAAAACCACAATTGTCAGAGTGACAGTTAAGCAAATGGCAGCAGTAAGGGCAAGGGTGAAATAACTGCATGGCTAAAGGTGGCTTAACAGTGGCAGGCCACGTGTGCCGATGAATACTTGTTGCATGCCAATAAATACCAATATATGATACTAGCGGCACGGCCGGTTTGTTGCCAATGTCAGATGTGCCAATGAATACTAGTGGCAGGCCAATACATGACACTAGGGGCACGGCCAGCTGATAGCCTATGTTGGCAGTGCCAAGACGGGTGCAATGTTGGCATATAAGCCGGACCAATATATAAAAATGTAGTAATTTCTCAAAAAGCCAGTGTTACGCCAATGTTGGTACCAATTTTTGTCGACGTTGGGCCGGGATTGGTGCGATGTTGGTGTGCTGCCTGGGTATTAAGAGCCCTTGGACTCCCGCGCTGTACTTTCACCGCTAGCGTCCTGCAACTGGGCATCCATAACACATGGGATGAGATCGCGGAAGCGGTGCGCACTTCACAGGTAGAACGGCTCCGCCTAAACGCCGCAGGCAGATCCATTCTAGAAAAACTGGGCATCGACACTTGGGGAGGCGCTCAGACAAAATCTGAAATAGACGTGGCTGTACGGGACAGGCTATGGATAGCTCCGCTGCCAAAAAAGCATGCATCCCGAGCACCATACGGAGCGTCGGGAAAAAAGAGCTCAAATGCTCAGTAAGAAATTTAGCCGCTTGCCGCCGGAGGAAGTGGCCTTTGTAGATGCTGCCGGAGGGGCAAGCCCCTTTATAGTTGCAGCGGTATCGAATGGGTCGGGTAGACCGATCACCGCGGTCACCCTGAAAACTAGATCTCCTGAGGCATCTGAGGAAGTGGCTGTAGCTCTAGCCTGCGCCCAGACAAAGGCGCGTTTCGTGATCTGCGACAGCAAAACTGCCATACGAAATTAAAGTCGTGGGTTGATTGTTCCCCAGGCAATTAGAATATTACAGCAATCACCAATCTCGCGAACTATACAGCTGATTTGAACTCCAGCGCACACTGGCGTTCCCGGCAACGAATCCGCCCATGCCATGGCTCGAGGGCTCTACCACCGAGCCGGCGGCAGAGAAGGGGGGCTTGGAGCGGGGAGCATAGAGTGTGCCAAATCTTACACAGAAATTCGGCAGCATTATAGACTCAGTAGACGGGCGGCTGCTGCGCCAGCCCCTACCCTAAATTGCAGGCAGGCCGTCGCCTGGCGTCGCCTTCAGACTAGGATATTTCCACACCCGCTCCTGGTGAGCCATATGCTCCCAGGAGAAAGATCTGAATTCTGTGCAAACTGTGACTCGATAAGGACTCTCGAACACATCCTCTGGGACTGCCCCTTTTCTCCCGGGAGGGGTCTAAATCTGACGCCACAACTCTGGCAGACCATGCTGCGCTGCTCGGACCCTGGGCTCCAGCTAGCCGCCATCCAGCTGGCCTGGGAAGCCGCCGGCCAAAAACGTCTGCCGGCCTGCGTCTGAGGCGGGGCACCCGCCATCCATCCCAAGCGACGGAGGGCCGGAGCCTCTTCATCCGCTGGAATAAATAAGAAGTTCTGCTCTCTCTCTCTCTCTGCTTGAGGTCGTCAGGGCTCTTCGTTTTAGTCACGTGTATCTCAGTCTTCACATAAACACCCAAGGCAAAAACCTAGGCGGCCGAGATCTGGAGACCTCGGCGACAAGAGAACGGGGCCATTCTGTCGAATCCACTGCTGCGCAAAATTTTAATTAAGTAGCGTACTTAATGTGACGATGCATGCGCTGGCCTCATGTCATGTTGAAAGTAGACTTCTTTCACCACGCTGAGCGAAGGCCAAGAAAAATATCCTCAATTACTCCCTTTAAAACTTTCTCTGTGTAAAAGTTTCCAGTCAGTGGCCCTTCAAAAAAGTACAGACCCAATATTTTGCTGCCAAGGATGCCGCACTACACATTCAACGATCAACTTACTTGATGTTTATGCTGTCGTAACCAATGAGGGTTGACGTCCGACCAGTAGTGCGCATTGTGCACGTTTACAGCGGTAGAAGAAAATAGCGCAGGGGACGGGACAAGGCAGTAGACAACGCGAGCGCCGTCTACTGCCTTGTCTACTGCCTTGTCCCTCCTCCTGCTCTACTTTCTTCTACCATGATCAGTCAACAACTCGCCAAGCAACGCACTTTGATTACAACGGTGTTTCGGCAGAACTGTTCCTCGTCTGTCCATATAACTTTCTTCAAGAAGTCAGGGTCTGTTTTTGTTTGAATTAGTGCCCAATTGCAGAGCTCTTCGCGTCGCTGGAAGTCCGTGCTGGGTAACTTCTGGTACAAACTTACATAAAGGATGTAGTGAAGATCAGGACGTCGTCCGTCTTTCGCAGGTACCGGATACTTGGACACATTGGAGAAATATGACAAGTCAGGCAGTCTTATTATTGAATGAAGAGGGAAGATATATTCATAGATGACCTACAAACGACAACTGAATTTACACTGGCGGCATCACGCAGAGCTCCCACCGCCCTAGCCAAAGGGTACATCATATGCACAAAACATTTCACACAGAGAGCCGCTTAACTCACAAAGAGAAAAACTTACTTGCCCAGCACGGAGTCGCCAGTTGTGCTCGGCCGGGCGAGAACTACTCAACCAGGTCTGAGCGCCACTTTTTAATGCAACGACAAACAGAGGCATAAGGACAGTTACTTCATGGGATCCGCCTTAAAATTACGCAGCAAGTCAAACCCGTTGGTTAAGTAGACCCAACCCCGGTGGGTTGGCAATAATCTCGGATTCAGGTCCCTTAACTGCTTAAAAGAAAAATGCAGCACACATGTTGCACGCTCTCTGCACTCGAGGCTAACCTCCCCCAACAGGCACTCGCCCTCCTTTCTCACGGCCCGCAGCTATATCACGGCCACCGTTCTGCCACTAGGAACATCCCCATCCTAAAAAAGAAAGTACCGGCTGCTTCGAAAGCGCAACCAGAAACTTCAGCATATCCGCACACAGACGTCGCCAGCGACTGTGGCCGAAATAATAAATTATACGCACGTATGTGTAATCGCCAGATGCTGCGCTGGTTGAAGCTCAGCTTAAGCTCAGCAATGTTAAACGCTGTGGTGGCCGTTGCAGCAGCTACAACAGAGCATTTCCCCTGAAATTTTCACTTTCATCCCGAAAGGGCTGTGGATAATGTAGACAGTTTTGAAGCGAAAGCTTCACTGTACCAGCTTTTCGAGCTGTGAGCATCGCGAAGGTTTTCGCCTTGAAGCGACCTTGACAGATACTGCGCCCTCCCTTTTTTATAAACCATGTAAAATATTAAAAAAATGAAAACATGATCCTGACCTGGTTAGGTGTAGGTCCACAGTTCCGTGACGTCCACTAAAGGGTATAAGGCTCCTTTCTTTCTTGAAAACATAATTCAAATAAAGATAGTAAAACAAAAACACGGATTGAAAAGCGGGTGTTAAAGATGCTACCGCTGCAACATACAACTTTCACTCCATCATTAGCTTCAAGCCACGTTTAAACGCCACAAAGTTTTTATGTGAACATCAGTCAGTACACGGCAGCTCTGGTTGAAGGTGTGCTCCGTAGAAAATAGGGTTTGTCTTAAATATTTGAACTAGTAAGAAGCAAGGAGTTTTATTTTAGGTACCCATGTGCGTCGACTATAATATTTGATGAGATGTATATACATCCAAAAACGCACTATTACGGACCTTTCGATAGGTTCGAATGCCTTGTGGAATACTGTGGCATGCAGGGTGGGAATCTTTGCGATAAGGCACTACTCTTCATGGCTAGAGGCAATTAAACATCATGGGAACAGCTTCTTGCTTATTTTTTGTGCGTTTGAATGCCTTTTTAAGGATTTTATTCAGCGATTTGTGTCTCGAGACATTATCGGTCAAGCTGTTTGCTTCATTCTTGATGAAAAAGTAGAAACTTCTAGGCAGTGTGCAGCGATGCTCGATATGATGAAATGTATTCCTTCTTCCCACGAGTTTGGCTTCGTTGGTTTGCGAAGCAAAGAAAGACCGAATATTGTGACGTGTCTGCTCATTCGAAAGCAGCGCACAGGCACAAGGGCTAAGTACTTGAGTCTGCTGAGATGTCTGACGTTTTATTTCAGTGATTATTGAAGAGTTTTTGTGGTGTGCATATATTTCAGCTGCGTAATACTTAGGTTGCTGGGAATATTACTGCCTTGGAATCATGTGCGCAAGGTGACTGCTATTTGTATCCAAATCATTCCACCAAATACAATACGCTTTCATGTAGTAGTGCATTTGTACCGAGTGAAGACTCCCGCACGTTCGTTTTCATGTGGGCGCTCCTTCACCTGTATGCCCTGGGACGTGTAGTGTGTGGGCATATAACTGTACACAGTTTATCTTCTATATAACTATACACACGAATAAAGATGTTTATAAGAGTACCCGCTTTTTTATGTGCTTTTTGTATCTTCAAGCTTGACCGTACTGCTGCTGCAACGTACTACTCTGTGGCATTATTGGAGCTGTGTATTCCGTCTTATTCTAGGGCCTACTGTTCTATTCACTGCACCGTGCTGCTGTTTGATCACGTCCTAGAGCTGACATTAAACTGGCGTTGCTTCTCCGAAACTCAATTGTGCCGCTGTGTTTTCGTGGTGTGCAAGCACTACGGCACATTTATCACTCATCAGGCCAGAGCATGCCTGAAGGATTAAGGTGAATGTAAGTAGCGATGTAAAGCTGCATGCATTGACATAACTCGCACTGAAAGGGAAGGCCAACGACGACAAAGACAGAACAATGTCTGGGCACGTCGGCTAAGGATAGACTCTGTTCAACATCAAGACTTGGTTCAACGTGGCATTCAAATTTTCTGTTGATTTAAATTGCGCGTTAACCGTTAAGGGGTCACTTTTTTGCCGACTTGGCCGAGTATCGTTCAGTCTTCGTCGTCGTTCCCCTTGTCTTTCGTACTTTACAAGAAAACTAACTCGAAATCGGCGCCGAGCGTAGGTAACTATGACTTCATGGCTTTTTTTATTGGGTCTAGTACTTGGAGCAGTTCTCGGGGCGGCGTAGTGGGTCAAAAAAATTCTTGCCTCACACAGTCGTCATCATGAGAATCGAGTCATCATGAGACTCGAGTCATCATGAGACACGGGATCTACCTTGTTGGCCTTCGGAGGTGAACCATGGCAGAAAGAGCAAATGGCAGCGAAACTCTCATAGAAGGCTGCGTGCCGGCTCTGAGCGAGGCCTTAGTTTCTTGGCGTCCTCTGCGAACTGCGTGGCGAAGCAAGCACGGGACATTGGGACGTCATAAAAGCTCGTGACGTCGCAGTGACGTACTATTGGCGATCACCTCGATTTTATTTTTACTTTTGCACGAAAAACAAGGATAACGACGACGTAGGCACAACTATGCTCGGATAGGCCGGAATATCAACAAGGTTGACGACTGGGCGAGTCTTGTTAGTTTCTATTCTCTCTCTTTCAGCCTGTTTAAAATTAGTGAGTGGAGAGTGAAAATATGGATATCAGGACTTTCCTGCTAACTTTACTTGACATAAATTGATACTGTCGAGTTTTACGTTAACTGAAATGTTACGCCATCCTCAACCACATTATCATGGCATCGTTCTGGCTCCGTCGTCGTTAGCTTAGTCCTTCGTCGCCCGTCATGTTTAAGCATTCTGAGGCCTAATTCTTGAGGCACGTTTTTGAACATAAGGGGCCCTGGAGTGAATTCGGCAAGCACATGGATAAGAATCACATGGCTTGAAGGATTCCACTAAGGGCATAAATGAGTGAAGCTCTGTGCATCGAAAGCCAGGCTTTAATAGTTCACTATTACATGCACTGACGCATTACGACAATGCAAATCTTGAACTGTAAGAAGGCAACTACCGTTCATTCGTCTGTTATCATCTTCATAAAATCCTCGTGATAAAAAATATACCGACCGTAGGTCTGCAAAGGAGACGCGGTGAGATTATACAAGGGTAAGAGATTTTGCGAACAAGAAAGTACATATCAATTTCAAAGAACAAAGAAAAGCTAACGGGATAACTCTAACGCTAGCATTAGAACACTAAGCTATAAGAGCTTATGTAAGCAATTCAAATTGGGATTGCTAGTATTTAGAAGTTAATGCGTCTCCGAAGTAAAAGTATCTGTGATACAGCTTCGCTTCCTACAACTAAAATCTCACCCTGATCGCGATTCTATTCTTTTACTCGCGCTTCGTTCTTCGCTTAGAAGTGTCAATGGGAGGTTACAATCCCAGCCTTTAACATATCTATGAGAAAGATCCCACTGACAATACGAATCTCCCTGTGATACCAGATAAAGCACATTGTGCGTACATTGCTGCGGTATTGCGACTCCGTAACCAAAACACGCAGCAAAGGAATTGGACCGAAAGCTTTTCGCAATGCGACACTCGTCTTGAGGAAAATGAAATATCACCTTCACCGTTCAATTGAAATAGATGCAGCGAAATGCCTTTTGTGCGGGCGTGTATTCATACAGTATAAGCCGCCACTCTTGCTACGTGCCTGGGAGGCCGAGTTGGCCGAGCCACCTAGCGGTAACGCAGCATTGTCGCCTCGTCCGAAAATGGGCACACACAGCGGCGATTAGTTTCTTGAACACGCACAATTTCCAACTTTCTGTAAAGCTGCTACCACCACCAGCAGAACGGAATACTGATTGTTTGACACTGATAACCCATAATGCACGCAGACGCTTACAAAAGGCAGCACGCAACGTCGAATGTTGAACCGGGACTGATGACACAACCACAGGGCGAGTAATAAAGTTTCTATCTGAGCCATGTCTCAGCCTCGGATACTAAATGGCCGAGAGACGTCACTAAAAGCAAGTTAACGTATTGCGCTTTCTCTCAGGTAGCGCAACCTGACTTTGACCTTGGATGAACTAGTGCGATTTATGTCGACGGCAAAGTGGGGAGCCATTTGTAGCCGAAATACGTTGCGATTCAAGCTTTTTAAACTGACCCTATCGGCCGATGCCTTGAATTTCGCAGCTCGGGGACAGGCGTGGGCGCGCAAGCCTTGTGGCCAACCAGCTGTTCCTGCTCAGTTGGTGACACTTCTGCACTTTATAAACAAAGGCAAGGCGAAAAATAAATGCCTTGTTTTTGCCAAGGCATTTCAAGCAGTTTATTGCAGCACACTGGCCGGCGAGGTTGTGAGCAGGCATGCTTAGCGGCTAGCCATGGCTCGAACACGTACTTGCCGGTCGGTACGCAGTTAGGAAAGAGCACGCTCACGTCTGACTCCTTTTGCTTGCTGTGCCTATAGCGAGTATCTTTGCATGATTTCGTGTTGAGGTTTACCGGACATGGCGTTTGTTATGACCCTCACAAATGCACAACTTCGGTCGGGTGATAGGTAAATGCGAAATTCTTGGAAGGAGTAGCTGAATATGTAGACGAATGTTCTCGCACCGTAACATTTAGGACGCCTGGGAACAAGGTGACGCACAGAAAGCTGAAAACCCGGGAATTTCTGTGTCGCATAAACTCACTGACATGCGCCATTGAAAACAGCATTGCACCCGAGTAATGACATCATCGGAATGCGTTTCACAAAACGACAGGGGAAAAGGCAGTGCGTAGGTCTATCTAAAAGCCTTGAAAACCAGTAAACGTTGAACCTCTCATTTCGCCTTCTTTGCTTTTGGAAACAAGTGTTGCACCCGCGTATTTATTCAGTGCTCCTAACCCACCACGAACATCCAGCTGATAGTCCGTTTGTTGCGGCTGTCCGTGTAGGAAGTAGTTTTGTCAAATAAAACGCATAACTTTGTATGCATGAAGCCTTTAGAAAGCAAAGAATCACGACTGAAATTTACCATTGCTTGTATGCCAATGCTTGTATGTGCCTATTGCATGTGCGGCAAAATGTTCAGTACGCAATGTTCACAAAAGCTTTTGCTCGTAATTCGTAATTACACTCCTTTACCGCTTTCGCGTGGTTCGACTTTTTGTACAGTTTCGGTATGCGGTTAAAAAAAAAACTTCTAATGTAAATTTTTCAGCTGATGTCAAGAACCGTGAACAGCTGCTGTTTGCCGTGATTCAAGAATATCAATAGCACGCGTGCATTGGCACCGAAAAGCCTTTTGCACTCCACGACAGAATAGGTTTGTTTAGCTTTAATTTTTCAGCTCACCGCTTTCCTGCTCTATGTACAGATCATGTTTTGCCACGCGATATAGCTGCTAATAAAGCTGAACGATGCATTTGTGGGCATGAAATATTTGTTTCTGGCGTTAATTGTGTCAGACATGTGAACAATATTTTTACATTCTAGCAAAGTGACAATAAGTTATTGGTTGGTTTACAGGGCTAGTGTCCCAAAGCGGCCCCGGCTATAAGGGTGTGCATAATAATGGAAGCATGTTGCACTGAAGCTATTGTACATTGCGGCTAGGAATATTTCAGTGAACGTTATATTTTCGTCATCAAAGCTAGGTGGGTCGCAACATGAATACGGATGGTTTTTTAATTATTTCAGGCCTAAAGCGTATTACTATTTAGAACCTCTTCCAACTCTCCGAACAAAGTAATGCCAAGGATGACAGATATGACCTGCTGTTGGAAGTTTGCTGATAATGTCGTAGCCCTCAACACTTGATAGTGAGAGGAGGCTGCGTGTATTTAAGCTGAAAACAATACTGTACCCCGCGAAACATTACCCTGGACGGCTAGCTTGTAGCTTATTTTTTAACATATGTTTAAAACAATACATATGTTACTCTTGTTGCGGGAGGTGCGGCTCTAATTGTGATTCTTTTATTGAATTTTTCTTTTGCAATGCTGCAAATAAATATAAACCTTAAAGAGCACATATAATGCGCCAAAAGGGTGCAGGAAGGCTCAGCGCTTGCTAGCATTAAAACTGCTCACGGCTAGAACCAGAAAACAGTTATCGCCAGGCGGCAACTCGCAGCGCATACCAGCATTCAAACAACGGGCCTTAAACGGGAGAGCAAGTTGTTCAGCCCCACAAGCTTGGAGCTCAACAATCAGTTGCACCGCTGAGCCATATGTATAGTGTCCGGTGTTTAATAATTTCTTTGTCTATGGCTAAAAGTTTAGGGCGATGAATTCAGAAATTGTTCAGTGTAGCCTGTGGACTATTTGACGTAAAAGGTAAATATATCTTGTTCAGTCGCTGGAACGCGCTGCAGCACCAAACTATACCGGCTGTACTCAAGCTAAAATAGGCTATTCGGGCTCCAGAAGCACTCCTCTTTGTGCTTTACCATCGTTGTTGGTGACCAAACTAGCTATCTTAGGACGCCATTATAAGGGCCTGGCAGACTCATCATGAGCTGCTGTGCGACTATGAAAGAAGTTATGAAGCAGCCAGGCAGGTAATTTTACCTCTAAAGCAATGCCTTGAAAAAATATAGGGCATATATATGCGTACCGCAGTGCTGGTATTATGTATTTTAGAATTATGAGGAATGTTTTTCTTGGCAAGAATATTCAGCAAGCGCTGAGCATTGTGTTCGGAAATGGAGATGTTTCATGGCCGCAAATCTGAGTATAAACGGTTCTCAAGCGGTAAAGAAGTTACCTCTTAATGTCGATCAGCAAGAGGCTTCACTCCAAAACCCGTCGGTGTGTTCTCTCTATAAGCTAAATGGAGCAATACTTTTTCGGGGCTATTATTTTATTGCTCAAGTCAAGTAAGAAAGGAGTATGCCGATTCCCTGTGATAACGTTTCCTAGGCAAGACAGGCGGGTCAATGAAAACATAGAAGAAGATGAAGACGTTTCAGTTTCGTTGGGGCGATCTGGGTACTGAACCTCAATTAATCTCGTATTGACCAGCTAAAGAAGCCTCGAAAATTGAGGACGTGCCTTCGACGACCGCCATCCGATTGCATTTCTCAAGAGGTATGTCACCAAGCCGATCCAAGCGAGCTAAAAATTCTGGTGGGGGTTCCGCAGCTCCGGTGGAGTCTCACGTCCAGCGCCAGTCGCCATTCGCCAGTGGGCCGCCGAAAAACGTTCCATTGACGCCATGTTCAGCTACGTCGCTGCTTCGCCGTCCGGCTGACTTATCGAGGACACCGAGGCACCATAGCATTGCCACTGGTGTCTATCAAGGTGAAATAGGCGCGGTGGACACCGAAGACAACACCCTGCCGAGACGGCCACGCTACAAAGCGCTGCGCACGTTCAGCACGGTCGCTACTATTGTTTGCGTGCTTGCTCTGGGAGCTCTTATAGCTTCGCAGCTCACCGTTCGGGAGAATCGTCTGTCGCATTTCAGAAACAAGACCAATGTGAAGACCCCCCAGAAGTCCATGCCAGAAGATTTCACTTCTGAGCAGGAGGTGATGTACTCACAAGATACAAACGACATACCGCTAGATGTTACAACACTGACTGCAGAGGATGCAGCTTCGGAGGACAGTCCTGCTGCTTGACGCTTTGTGATGACGACAGGATCATTTCGGCACTGCGAAGACTTCCTTGGCCTCCACACAGCGTTGGCTGCATCTTGCCTTTTTTCTCCGGTTGAGGAACGCGCTTATTTCAGCGGACGAATTGTGTATTGTCGTTGTCCATACCAAGACTTGACATTCAAGACCACTTGGCAGGAACGAACTTGAATTCACTATCGAAGCCTTATGGAACCATTACTCGCTGTCTATCTGATGCCCTAAATACTACGAGATACAAAACTGCAACTATGAGTCACTTATTCATAGCCTCTACTTATGCATGGCCCTGCCGCGGTGGTGCAGAGGTTAAGATGCCCAACTACTTACTGTACCGGAGTACCCTCGGATCCTGACCGCCGGCGGCTGCGTTTTTAGGGAGATGAAACGGAGTGGGGTCAGTATGCTCTTCGATGTCAGTGCACGTTAAAGAACTCCAGGTGGTCGAAATTAATCCGGAGTCCTCCATTACGGCATCTCTCATAGCCTGAGTCGCTTTGGGATGCTAAATCCTGCACACCAAACCAAACAATCCTTATGTATGGTCTTTATTGAGTGTTTGATAAATGTTTGGAGCCATAGCCCTAATTGCTGCTGTCATCAATAGTGAATAAAAAAAGATCAAAATTTCTACGTACGTGCTCAAGAAGCGTTCCATTGAGTATAAGATGGCGCTTAGAAAGAGAGCGTCACACGCACCCCTACTTTGTTGAGGGACGAGCCTTCTACCATCGAAAGAGTATACATACACTAAAATTTTTTATGGTGACTACAAAAAAAAATGAAATCTATGCCTACTTCACGCCCAATGTCTGCGAACTCGCAGAGAATGTTTCATTTACTCTCATATCCTTGAATATTTGGGATATCGATTTTTTTCATTCTTACGGAAATAATAGACATTCTAACGCCCTATACACACAGGGCAAATTTTATACTTACTTGAAGTTAGGAAAGAAATTCCTGGAACAGAACTTGAATCAAAAGAACTGAGTTATCAATTGATAGCTATAAGTACCACCTTCTCCGGAACGTCTGGCGCCGGCTTTTTGAGGGAAAAAGTCGAGGTCATGCCTCTGGCAGGGTACAGTAGCCAGGTTACACAACCGGGTATGATTGGTCATCGGTGCTGTGTGATAGATACCACGAAGCTAGATAATGCAGCCGCACTGTCGGGAGCTTCCAACTAGGGCTTCTACTTTTGCTACAAGGGTGCACCACATGTAGTGGGACCTCCCCTGGTTATCACGACATCATAAAAACACACCTTCCAGACTATGTACCCACATTCAGTGCTTGGACAACACCGAGAAACGACGACGATCGACCCCTACCCTCGCTTGGAAATTTATACGTGAGGCATGCATTGACACGAACTATGACCTCTCTAACGCTACTACCTTCTTCAATAAATAGGCATTCGTGCCGCGTGCCAGCCCCATTGAATATTAAAGACAACTCACTCACTCACTTTGAGAAAGGGGACAAATCCGTGTCCTCAGATCTCGATTCAGACATGCTGGCCCTAGGTCATTTACGTGCAAGGCTCGTTCTTGTGGCTTGGTTATGCTCGGTTTGGTTATGCCGATATGCATTCCTTTTGTGTTGTGCGATTGCACGTGACGCCATTTAATGACACATATAGCTGGGGTTTCAATGCAGTGCCCTGCTGCTTACATGTCCAATGTTTCTATCGTCGCAATTTTTCCATTGAGAGTCGGCTATAGGTCTGCAGGCTTCCCTGCTGATCATGTTTACCCATTAAAGTTCTCTTGTCAGGCTTGATGACGCCTTGGGAGGTGTAGTCTTCTTCTGTTCTTGTATCCTTTGCTGTTATAATAGCTATCTTGGCAGTCGAGATTACTGCTTGCATGGACTAAACAATCAACCTGCTTATGTGAATTTCAGCGAGTGCTGTGATTTCCACCTTTAAAAACGCAATCGTTTATTTACTTTCTTACCGCGATTTCTCATTTGTCTGTTTTACAAATAGTAAAAAATTGATGAGACCTCCCTTGGTTGGCTGTGGCTTATGTTTCATCGTAGGTCTATTATCGATTTTTATTCACTACAGGTACTTGTTCTGAGCCCCAGTATAGGCTTAAGATGGCATGCTTCGAACGCACTTTGCGCCCCCACGCAGTGTCCTGGTTAGCGGCATAGATGTTGAAAGCATGATTTTTGATTATATTAAGACAATCCTTGTCCCTATAGGTTACACAACGGTCTTAAAGGGACGTTGATTCTTTTCAAAAATTTACAACTCGAAAGACTACAGGTGCTCCCAATGTACAGTGCTAAGCAACCCTGTCTTGAGCGCGCCGACGGTGTTCCGCTGAGCGAGTCAGCGTCACTTAACCATATGTCCTGAGTTTTAGTTATGCGTGTTATCCACATGTGCATCCATAATAAAGAGCTGCCTACTTGTGGATTCCCGGCCTCATTTCCGCTCAGTGTTCGCGCTTTACACCGCCCGGGCCGCGCTGAGTGACATTTAATAGCGGTCGGAAAAACAAATGTGTTTCGTCGCGAATCACGACATAGCTAGGCAAGCGCATGCAAGTGATATCAGATGATAGCCCGTTTCAAAACCAAGTGAAGTGATAGCGAGTGATCGCGAAGAACAGACGCAAAATGCGCCGTCCTCTGTTGCTAAATATACAGCGCAGCTATACGTAGATTATAGCGGCGACGAGTTGTGCATATGCAGGAAAAGCTCGATCAGGCCCGATCACTCCCGCTTGTTTGCCTGGCCGCCTCGTTATGCTTGTGAAACAAGGCAGTGTGGATACGCCCAGGCCATCGTCACAGTGTCATATAATGCATGCAGCGCGGCGCTGTCCTGTCGGCACGAAACCAATTCACAGGCTGGGGCTGGACAGGGAAGCGATGAGCAGGCATCGCTTGGCTTCTGCCACGTATACGCATGGGGCGCGTAGCTCGAACCCAGGGCCTGAGATTAGGTGGAGCTAACTTGCTCCGCAGAACATCGTTGGCGTGCTCTAGACAATGCTGCTAACCATTGTACATACAAAAAATTACCACTTTAACTAAAGATTTACTGATGCTAATGGAGGAGATACTTTTTTGGAGCCTCGGTCTAGTTTTGTCGCGATGTTCGTACTTACCATCGAGTTCCAATCTCTTGCACTGCATTATAAAAAAACGGGTTCATGCGTTGTAAAAAACTAGCTGTACATTATTCGTATACTGTTCCGATGAAGATCGAAAGTGACGTGAGAGGAGCCATCGAGTGGAGCCGTGGGAATTGTATAGCTTCATATGCGGACTCATGGTCCCCGGAGCCACCTTTCCCTTACGGCCTTGCGTTCACTTGGTGCCCGACAGCAGTTTTAGAGCCTTCGTCTAGTCCCTAGGCTCTGCACCGCATCAGTTAGTTTTTGCTACCTCCCTACTTCTTGTGTCTTCCTTCACACGTTTTCCTCACACTTTACGAAACGTTGCCTGCCGATTTTCCCACTTGATATCGCGTTTGTCATAATCTTGAGCTCGCGCTCCACAGTTCCAACGACGCCAGAAGAGATGAAACTAAATGAGCCTAAATCATCAAATACTTCCTGTGTTAAGGATACCTCTGACCTGGACGCAACCGTCAACTTCCTTTCAGCCCAGGCACGTCGTCTCGTCTCGATACTGAACTTGGTGAACATACGAGATAGATACGTGAATGCCCGAGAAAAATGTTGCCGCCCCGAAACGACGGCCTTCACAGCAGCAAGTTTCAGAACCTTTCCGTGCTCGCCTTTCGATGCCCATCTACGAAAGGCACATGCACACGAGATCTGTTGTTGTTGCCATCAGTCTTCTTAGATTCGCAAGTATTGAACGCAAGGACATAAACTTTCAAGCTCGTCCTTCGGCCGCTACTCACCGAACTGTTTAGCACCAACTCCATATAGACGAAATCGTATGCTCCGAAACGCATGCCGCACGCCTGAGAACCGCCAATTACTTATTTGCCCATTGACAGCATGATTAACCAAGCTTCTCTCAGCTGAATTGTCAGGTAGAAATGAAAGCTTACTCTGGCTTACGTCGCGTACAAAGTTATAACAGACCACGCTAACGACTTGAGTAAAATGCAAAAACCGAGGCGACGACGCAAAATTGAATTATGCAATTCTGGCGCTCATTAAGAGGTATAGCTATACAGAAAAACATGAAAAATTTGGTTTTTGAAGCTCGTACATTCAACAGAGTGCCTGCCCCAACAGCAGTGAGAGGGGCCACGGGTTACCGCTTCCTCCTCTAGGCCGACGATTGCAGTGGTGGCGCTGGATACGACTGAGCACGCAACCCTACCTCAGCATTTTCGCTGCATGAACGCAAAATGTTGATTGCCTGATCATACGGGGGTTCATGTGCGCATTTGGGCTCTGCATAAATTATCGGCGGAGCGCTGCTTCACGGCCCTGTTAGAGCACAATGCTCATAGGCAGCTAGTAGAGGCTTACCTCACTTCTCAATCCGAACGTCTATCCCACACACCGATAAAAAGGTTTACAACTGACACCCTCTCAATTGGTTACGCCGCAACAAGGAAGACAAGGGTATCACAGACAGTCCATGCACCCGTGAACACACAGGTTCTACCTCTCCCGAGCAATATTCACATTGACTTTCACTTAGAAAGGCTAGGAGAGAGAGAGAGTCAAAGCCCTATGAACTAATACTGCAAACAAGACAACGTCTAAGTCGATGCAGTAGAACACGCCGACCGCAATGGCTTATCGATTACGACTAAATTACCAGGACGAAGGTTACACGGCCAATATCGGGTTTTACAAATGACACAGAGAAAGCCGAAGAAGAGATGGGATCGAACTGTTCTGCATATTTTTACTGACTCAAAAACCGCAATAAAGAATTACAGCAAATGCCGATTGTACTGAAATCGCTGCTTTCCTCTGATCACCAGCACATTTCTTGTGAAAAATGAGGCTGCCTCCACTTTTCGCTCGAGTATTCGTTAGCTGGACGATGAGATAACTTCTCAGGAGGCAGTCGAGAGACCGAGTGATATTATCAGGAAATCATTCTGCACATTCGTCGAACCGTGCCCTAAATCCCACGCGACAGAGATCTTTCGCAAAGGCGCTGGAAGGCATCTGGCGAAAACAAAACACACAACGGTCCAAAAACCGGTTACCTACGCCCATGCATACCACGCATTATACACCGCTTATTGTAAGTTATGTCAAAAAGCCCAACCCAGAACACGCACTATAGGCTTACAGATGAGATCCCCTTCCGCGGATTCTACAGCTCCACCAGCAACCCGTAGCTGGCAGCTATGCCCAGCTTGGACCTGATAATAAAACTGTGGTCCAACAAACGAACAATACAGCTCACCTGTCCATCTATCGCGAAAACCCTGCCCAAGATTTGTTCCTCGGCAAATAATAGTTTATCCTGCTCCTGCATCTTACCCTCGCAGCGAATGTCTCCCAGAAATTGTTCTAAAAGTTTAGAATATTGTAAGATACATTTTTAAACATATCAAAAGAAATGATAGCTTTCGATCCATAGAAAATTTATTCTTCTGAACGTTTTCCTGCACTTGCACTGAGTAATTAAGTCTGCCGGAAAAAGTAATGCAATTTGTTTTTAATTATTATTGAAGCAAGATACTTTCATGAGCATATTGATAGCACAGTTATGGCATGGCAACAGGAAGAAAAACTTTGGTGGGATATTTGGGGGAACTGCCCAAGGTAGAGTACATTTATAGTAATGAACTCATTACTCATTGACATCTACACCATGTGGCTACAAAGGAAAGCCATGTGGCTACAAAGGAAAGCTATACAGCTTTCTGAGAAACTTTGTAATTTAAGAAAATTCGTCCTGGTTCGGGGATCAATTTTCTCACAGCTATAATCTGTTCTGGTGGCGGTCCTGGATAACTTAGTGTGTAGAGCGACTGCCCAAAAAGGGCTGGATCCTGGGCTTGTACCTCGGACCAGGTCGATTTTTTTCTGGGCTTGGGTGGAGGGCAGTCAGTAATTTCTCTCTTATTATACGAACAAAACTTCATTTTTGAAGTTCGTCTTGCACTAGCAAAAGCCAAATTCGACTGTCATAAAAAATGACTGTCCACGATTTCCAAAGGCGTGCGAAGTGAATATATGTGGACGTATTGACTGTCCTCGTGAAATTTACAATGTTTACGAAAAACATTTTCAAAAATTATTTCTCAAAATATTTTGCAAACATATGCTGCGTATGTATGAATGGGACGTGACGAGAGATGACAATGGCATATTGTAATGGCTGCTGGTTTAGCGCTAACGCTTCTTGCAGCGTTGTTGTGCCCCTAGCGCTTCTTCCGGCTCCACAGCCAATGCATCTGCTTCTACACAACACAACATATATAATTTTTCTTTTTTTTCACAACATATATATCTATATATATACCTTGGAGAGTTCCTTGGAAGGCCACAAGATCAATTGAGTCGATATTGTCGAGCATAAACCCTGACTGCTCATTGGAGGGTCAAATTCTAAAGTTAAAGCTCAGCTACTTTGGTTATCTGATAGCAAGAGAGGAATCGCTGAAGAAAGATTTGATGTTGGGAAAGGTTAAGGGTCACCGGAGAAGGGGTAGGCAGCGAACGCCATAGTTAGATGGCATCCTTGAGGCGCTGCAGGTGAAGTTATGTGATGTTAGGAAGATAGTCAGAGACCGGAAAGCGTGGCGTGACATGGTACATAGGGTCACAAAGAGATGGACACGTCTGAACGACTGAACTGAACTGATATATACCGAAAAAGGCGGAAATTCCCCATCCGGTCTTAGAGTAGGTACCAAAGTGAGGAGCATACTTGAACCCCTGTCCGTTCAATTTCTGCACAAGGTCCGACGTGCGACGTCACAAAGGTGTTCTTTAAATGCTGACGTTCTCTCTGCACGCTGTCAATCCAGTTCGCAATCGAAATCCCATCATTGGATCTTGCTGCATTTTCTTCGAGATTACGGTCTGTACTTGTAGATTACTACTTTAGGTCGCGCTGGTTGTCTCAATAATAGAAGGCCAGCAATGGGCAGGAGAGAATGTTAGGAGGTTCGGATATCATAGCTGCTACACCTGATTCCGTTCTCTCAAAGGTAGGGTCCTCCAAGCAGAGTCACCTGGCGATAGATAGCGGAAATATTGTAAAAAAATGAATAAAAGCATATTTAAAGCCTGCCTTACTCGTTGCTTCAGTGGCGCAATGGATTGACACTACTTACCAGAGAACTGAGCAAATAAAACATCTGTTCGAAATCCTGTAAGTGCAACTTTTTTCAGATTTTTTTTTTTAAATTGCAACGGCAAAATAAGTTACGAATTTATTTTTCTAGGGGGTGTTTTCCATTAGGTTGCAATATGTGTTGTTCTAACTCATAATAGCCTCAAACCCAGCCATCAAACAGAGCCATCAGGTGGCGGCATGACAACGGTAACACTATTCAATTACCTCCACCGTAATTGTTTTCTGCCTTCAGTGAGTGTATGTTACCTTTAGGTTGCGTTCACAGACACCTCTAGGTAACAATCGCATTTAACCCGCTGAGAGGCAATCAGTGAGAAGAAAGAAGTGGCGGGACCCTACCATTGATCAAACGTTATAACGAGGGAGAAGAAGAAGAAGGAATCACGCAGCGGCTACGACCTTCGAGAAAGAAGAAGACTGGCGAAAGTATGGACGGTAGCCGCCAAACCAGGAGCACCGCTGGGGTCCGAACGACACCAAGCGATCTCTACCGAAGTGACGGGAGGCATCGCGGACTTCAAATCTGCGCCATAGCAGCGGCAGTGGTCGTTGTTGGCGCCATTGGAACCACCGTTTTGTACTTTTGGAGCTACCATAGGTACAAGGAGGGACTCCCATTCTGCTGCCCTGCTTTGTTGCAAGAAATGGCACAGTACGTCAACAAAAGCGTAAAGCCCTGCAAGGATTTCTTCGGCTTCGTTTGCAGCAATTTTATTAGTGACAGAGAAGCGGAGAACAGTGACATGAGCAGGGACCTCGCCCAATCCTTGATCACCGGTGCTACTTCTGAGGGCACATCAATGGGGAAGGCCGGGCATTTCCTGACGGCTTACTTCAGGTCATGCGTAGAAACACTACCTCAAAGAAAAACGTTCTTTCAGTCTCTTGCCAGGGCTCTTGTTCATCATTCGTGGGAGAGTCTCAGTGCGCTGAACACCAAGAAAGCTCTTGTCTACATTTTTGTTGCGTCGATGAAGTATAACCTACAATCAGCTATTTACGCTACCTTCGAGCACAGGACTTCGACGATATTATTGAGAATCGGCACTGTTTGTGACAAGAACGATTATTTTCTTGATGCGATGAATGCTGTGACCGACGTCCTGAATGGACGTCAAAACACTTCGTTGAATCCTCTAATCGCTTTGAATTTTCAACGCAAGACATGCGAGCGTCTCTCGGCCTTAAAGCACGAGAAGAGGAACTACGTGTCCGAAAGCGATAAGGCGATATTTTACAAAGAAGTGTGGAGCGCTGAAGATATGGAGGCCGGCTTGAAGGAGTGTGGCTACACTTTCCGGGAGGCAAGTTCTATCGACGTCATAGGAGTCCGCCAAATTATTCTAATTCGCGACCAGATAGCCTTGGCAACAAAGAACGTCTCTGCTTCTACGTTGAATGCCGCCTTCCTTCTGTGGCATAGCGTCGTTCGCGGTATGCAGACATTCCATGTGCCCCAAACGAATGCGCCCCCAATGCCAGCCATTTTTAACGCCTGCCTCCGAAGTGTGTATTTAATTTCAGAAGTCTGGTACAAGTTTTCCGCTGAGTCGCTTACAAGTCAGGACAAGGATGCCGAGGCGAGAGCTGTATTCGCTGCCATCAAACGCACCGTGCACGTGGATTGTCAGGCAAGCCGCCTTTTTGAAGCTGAAGATCATGAACGCCTGCTCAGCTTCTTCAACAATCTTGTCCTTGTCACGCCCATTGAAGCAAGTCAAACTACAGTGGAGGTTCCTGATGCTACGAGAGATTTCGGTGAGAGCCTACTGAGGGGTCGCTTGTACGATTTTGAGGTTGATGTCGAGCGGCACGAAAAAAATCATGCAAACCTGGAAGAGATTTATTACAATGGTATACTATTTTTAGGAGAGAGGCAATTACTCCTTCCGACGTCTTTTTACGGCTTCATTGATACAAGATCTGCTAACCACGAAATAACTAATAATGCTTTCCTTGGCCGTTTGTTGGCAGAAAGCATGTGGTACATGACTTTTAGCAAATTAGAATGGGGGTCAAATACTCACACCAACATAAAGCGATTTAAAGCTTGCCTCGTAGAAAACAACCCGGGGAGCCAAAAAATCGAATACGCCGAAGATGTGGTCGTCGCCGTTCAAGGCTTATCCTCCGTCCTCAACCTTCTCAGCAAATCGGAGTGGCAAACTCTACGACCAGCCTGGAGCATGTGGCGCGTTTCAAACGCGCAGTTTTTCTTCATGCTCAGTACCTTCTACCAGTGTTCGAGCGACTGGTGGACCCATACTGCACGCCTCGTAAACGCATCACTACTCTACATTGAAGACTTCGCGAAGGCTTTCACCTGCGAAACGAACGATCCAATGGCGAGGACTCGTGACTGCTTCCTCCAAACACTCTCTACGCGTTGAACAGTGGCGCACATTGCATATTCTATTATCCACACAGCAGGATTATTGGTGTAGTGCGCTTGATATGTGGCGATTGGTTTGTGCCCTTTTCTTGTTATTCATGTAGTTCATGTGTTGCCCGAAATATGACCAGATGAAATTTTTGCTGTGACTGTACTCTTAATCTGTGCATGAAGGTAAAATGTTGCAAGGTTTAATACACGATCGTGAAAGGTCCGCAGTAATTCTTGTGAACAAAATGTGCCTCGAATTTTTTTTATTCTTCACATAGGAAAACGCTTGACACTTTCTGCATTTTATTTTAACTTAGAAACACCTACTCCAAGTTTGTGAACGGACGTTTTGAACGCCGGCATCTGAGCTTGGTGCCTTTTCTGAAGATTTCTAGTCATGAAGTTCTCTTCTTTAATGGCCCAAATTCATTATTCTAATATTTTCAGAAACAGGTTTTCGTGTTGCCTCTTTAGAAATTAAAGGGTGAGGACGTTTTCATGCCAGTTTCAACGTTTTATGCACCCTCCGCAAAGCAAAAAAAAATGGCATCGATGTGTTTTTGTCTCTGCACCGAAAGTTCGTACCGGGCTTATTCGAATCAGGGCTGAGAGCGTTTTATTTTTAAGAACACGATATAGGAAACACATAAGTTCAATTAGTCGCATAGGGGTTACTATAAAACAACTCGCTCAAAATGCCAAAAATTGCCTGCTGTTGACAGCTGCGCCAAACTCAGTCAGCAGGCACCCCTGTAGTCTATTATTTCTGGCTGCAGGCAGCGGAATTACTGGAAACGGTGGCTGGGGCTTCGCGCAGCAATTTCATGGGTCATGTTGATTGGGCTTCGCCCTGTCAAATTATTTGGCGTCCTGCGAATTAGCTATAAACGTCGTTTGTAAGAGCGTGAGGTGCTGGTGAAAAGATTTTAGCGATATTTTGGCGCCTATCTCCTCAACAGTCCTTAATTTCTATGTCACGTCAGCGATGAAGTGAAAGCTGCACTGTAATGTTTTCAAGAACCAGGCAGATGAAAATATGCGAAATCGGCGAATATTGGCCCACGGTGTAATTAACTAAAACAGTAGTACAGCTGGTTTCGATAAATATACAGTGCCATGTGATATGGTTTGTTTTCAGGGGGCTTAAAGTCCCGCAACGAGTCAAGCTATAGAGGGAAAGGGAGAAGGGTGGGACCACCTGCGGTTCTCTGACGTACAAGAGTTAGCGGGTGTGTATGCTGCACTCTGACAAGACAAACAAATGGCCGCAGTTTCCTCGAGTTCTCTCACTTTTCTACAGTACGTGCTTGATTTTTAAGCGAACAAAGTGGGCTGTTTCCACCTTCGGCAAACTGAGAAATGCTGTGAGCTGAGGTTGCTAGCAAGCTGACAGAACTTGAACTAACTGGGGACCGACCGAGATTTCCAGGTTTTATAGTGTGGCGCCTTAAAGGGAAGCTGAAACGTATTCCACAAAAAAATGAGTTGTGTGCGGCATTTTATAGTTTTTGTCCGCTGAACAAGACTATCATGCTTAAAAAAGGAAGAAAGGAGCACAAATGGCTGTTTTTACAAGAAAACGAGCACCAGCGGGACCGCCCTCCAAGCAAACGCCGCTGTTGTCTGTAATTGGCCGCGGATCCATCAGGGCGTCAAGTTTGGGTATGCGAGGCCGGCGCCGGCAGTGTTGCTGCGTGTGCGCCGCTTCAGGGTACTTGAGAGCTCGATCTAAAACGTTATTGATTATTCGAACGATGTACAAGACCTCTAAAACTTACCGTACGCGTTCGAGCAACCAGCAGTTCAAAAAAAAATAATAAAACGGCGCTACGAAAGACGCTGTCGAGTACGACGACAGGAAAGCAATGTGGGCACATTTGCGCGAATCGAAAAGTGTAAGAGCCCGCTTTAACAGCTGCCCTTTGCACACTAAAGCTCGTCTCAGTAGCAACAATAGGAACGGGCATTGTATATGATTCAATCATAGTCGACAGCGCGTTTATACAACCTTGGAGTATTGCCCAACGGCGCAACAACAAACGCACGCGTACTGCAGCTGCAGCTGCCCGTCCTATATATATTAACGCGGTAGCGTGAAGGAGCTCGTGTCGCAGAAAAGCCGGTGTCGTCGGCGTCCAGTGAGCGATAAATCCCGGCATGCACTTCATAAATAAACATGCACTTCATAAATAAAAAGCAAGTTCCAAGATGGGCTGGGTGGGAATTGAACCAGGGTCTCCGGAGTGTGAGACGGAGACGCTACCACTCAGCCACGAGTTTTTTTTTTTTCTTTATTTCCGAGGTATACATGAACAACAAATTGTCACACTTAATAAAACACTTCAGCTGCCCTTGAGCTGACGCGTGTGAGGTTAAAATATCTTCAATTTTACCAGGTCATCCAGAACTTCTGCCTACTGTGGTGGGTCGCGGAGCGCGCAGATACATTCCCGTAGATAAACAGCACTTTCAACAAAATTTTCACGTACACTGCGAATGTTAATACCTTCATGCCTTACTTGCATCCGTGTTTTCCACAAGCTGTGGAGGCCCAGAAGCATTATTAAATCATAGGGTACGTCTTCGTTCTCCACCGGCAAAAACCGGATGCCATAAGGGTTTAGTGGTATCTCTATTTTAATTGTTCTTTGTAGCACGTCCCAATGAAATACTGCATCCCAGCAGTCTAAGAATATGTGTTCAATTGTCTCTGGCTTCTTGCAAAGCAGGAAGTTTGTCGTCCAAGGGACATAGATTCTTTTTTCGTGAAGCCAGGTTTTGACGGGTAGAGTGTTCGAGTGCAACTTAAAAAAGAACGTTTTGGCAGCCGGTCGAACTGGCATCCTCTTCACTCGTTTTAAAATATCCTGCCCTGGGCCTCCACGGTAGGGCTCTCGATACAAAGGTGCCGGCAGCATTATTTCCACTAGGTCCTTATACAGCTTTTTCTTGCCAACACTGTACAAATATTCACGGGAAAAACGCACTTCTAACAACTTGTAAGAGAGAACTACCTCGCGCAAATATCCTGTGACAGCACCACGCATGTTTTCACTTGAGGAGACAACAAATCCGGGTAACAGCCTTTGCAGCCGCACTTGCATGACTGTTCTTAAAAAGGTGTCATTTTGGTCGCGAAGAAAAAAAAAGCGCGATACCACTTGGCGCAGAAACAAATGAATCAAACCGACTCCTCCGCTTTTTAAAGAAAAAAATAAGTTCGTTCGCCTCGTCTTTTCCCAGGTCGAAGTCCAAAGAAAAACTGCAAACACACGATGAATTTTTTGAATGGCAGTTCGTGACGCACATAGAACGTTCATTACATACCATATCTTTGAAATCAAAAAAACATTGCAGATGAACGTGCGTGAAAAGATTGACAGTTGCCTTCCCTGCCATGCTTCCGCTTTCTCTCGCACTCTATTTGTTTCTTCCTTCCAATGTAAGCTAGGATCGCGATAACATTGTAGGGGCACACCCAGATAGTGCATTGGCACGGAAGACCATTGCAATCGGGAGAAAGAAGCCGGTTCAGCATCCCATAAGCCGTGCCAAAATGCGGAGCTTTTTTCCCAGTTAACCCGACATCCAGTCTGGTCACAAAACTTTTCAACAACGTTAACCAATTCACAAATGCTCTCTCTGTTTTCACAAAATACTGCAATGTCGTCCGCGTATGCAAGCAGCTTCACATGCGCCGATTGAAGCTTGAAACCCGAGATGCATTCATTATTGAGAATGGCCAAGCATAATGACTCGAGATAGGCTGCAAAAAGCAGAGGAGAGAGTGGGCATCCTTGCCTCACCGAAGAACGCACTGCGAGACTGTCAGTGAGATCACCATTCACTATAATACGCGTCGAGCAGTTTGCGTACGCCATTCTCACTCCCTCCACGATTACCGAGCCCAGGTTACAATGCTCTAGAATGGAGAAAAGGATGTCGTGTGATACACGATCGAACGCTTTTTCTAAATCCAGCTGAATCATGGCAACCTGACTTCCAAGCGTGTCTACACATTCCAGTACGGTTCGTGCCACATGTATATTTGTGGCGATGCTGCGACCTCTTATGCCGCACGTTTGGTGCGGTCCGACTAATTTGGCTATTACACTCTGCAATCTCTCGCTAAAACCTTCATGAAGATTTTGTAATCAACATTTGTCAGGCTTATTGGCCTATAGGACTTCACCAACAGGCGTTTCTCCGGATCATCAGTTTTTGGAATAAGTACAATGTGTGACGTAGTAAATGATAATGGCACTTGTTTGCGTTCGTAGGCTTCTCTTATCACTTCCAACATGCTCGAAACATGGTTTTTAAATGCTTTGTAAAAGGTGGCGCTCAGCCCATCTGGTCCAGGGGCTTTCCCACATGGGAGGTCATCTATAGCCTTTTCTATCTCTTGTAATAGGCATTTCAAGGCTCTCTTTCACATGATCTTCGAGCGTTGGCATTAGCCGTAAATATTCTTTTGGAAACCCTTCACTATGTTCGCGCGTATTACTCAGAAGCTCAGCAAAATGTTTCAGAATCGCACACTTTATATCTTTAGCATCGTTTGTAATCTGCCCTTCATGTCTTATTTGCCTGATTTCCTTCTGGCAAGCGTACCTTTTTTCATCTGATAGCGCTCGCTTTGTCGACGCCTCGCCAGCCCACAGTTTATCGCTTCTTGTACGTATAACCGCGGCTCTGTACTTCTCAGCGTCGATTCTTTCTAAATGAGATTTCACATCTCTTATTTGCTTCGTGAACTTTCCTGGCGCACAGCTTTCCATGCACAACAGGCACTCAAGTTGTCCATGAAGTTCCTTTTCTGTTTCTTTCTGTTTGTACCGAATAACACTGCTCTTTTCTATTGCTTTTATCTTCACCTGCTCTTTAAATCTTTCCCATTTATCTGCATGGCTTTCTTGATGTACCTTAAGCAAACATTCCAAATCGTTCGTGATTTCCTTAACAAGCTCTTCGTCCTCCAAAATTTTCTCGTTCAGTTTCCATAGATGCCAGTTGAAAACAGATTTCTTAACCTTCATTCCAAAAGTCGCACTAACAAGGCAATGATCACTAAACTAAATAGGTTTTACATTATAGTCGGTACAGATTGGAACGAGATCAATAGATACATACAGCCTGTCTAGTCTCGCATGACTATCGCGTTGAAAGTGCGTGTATTCCGGACGGGTTCCAGAAGAAAACACATTTCCAATGTCTTCCAAGCAATAGTCATGCACCAATACATTCAACAGTTCAGCGCTCTTGTCTTTTACTGGTCTAATCTTCACTCGATCAGTAGCAGCACACACACAGTTAAAATCGCCCAATATAAGCAAAATTTTGTCACATTTCAGGTACGGCTCGGCTGAATAAAAGAAGTTTTGATGGTCACTTTCAACATTGGGGGCGTACATACAGACAGCACGCCAAAATAAATTTGAGAACAAAAAGTCAACAACCAAGAGTCGGCCACTTTCGCATGCAAATACGCAGTGTACGCTTATACCCAAAGTATTGCGAATAAAAAGAAGGCATCCGCCTGATGCCCCCACAGAGTGACAAACACACACGTCAAAGTTTGCATGGAAAACAGACACCATGCGGTCTGCATGGTCCTGAGATTCTATCTTCGACTCTTGAACGGCTAATAACTCGATTTCATTATCTAGCAGCAGGCGATTCAACTGGCATTGCCGCCTTCGGGCTCCAAGCCCTCTAACATTCAAGGTTGCTACACGTAATGGGACATCTAGCTTAATTGCCATGCATCTAGAGAAAAATGCGCCCGATCCATGTGATGCCTACCTCAATCGTCCATGTTGCTCTGCTTGTCCGAGGTTCCAAAGCGTATGTGCTCGTATCCGGCCTCCCAAAGGGATGTCTGAATGCGTACTGAGGCGTGCCTGACCACCGCACTTGCCACCTTCCATAAACACAGTCAAAGAGCCGCAGCCGAAAACAGGCTATGACGGCTGACGCACCCCCTGCACTCACATGCATTAGGTCACGTCCAAACTACGGAGGCGGTTTCCCCGCCTGCCGCGTCTCGGACGAAACGATCAGCCGAGGCCTCAACGTCGAACGTCGAACCCCCGGTGCTTTCGATGGCGGCTCGTTACTGCCACCATCAGGCGGCAGATCCTCACCGGCGCTCTCATCATGGGGCCGCTTCCCAACGGGTAGGCCGCTTACTCCTGCGTTGAAGTCCATAACTTCGGAGTTGGGAGACTCCGCGCTGCCTTGGCTTTCGAGCACAGGTTCTCTGGTGTCCGCCACGCTGTTACTTGCGTCCAGTTGGGAACCATTCTCCACTGGTGCAGAATCCGCTGTCGCAACGGCCGTGGACATCCTCCTCATTGTCAAAGGGGTCAACACCGGCCCATCATTCCTTGCCTCACATCCTGGTTAGCGGGATCAATAACGAGGCAGCGACGTTTCTTCACACACAACTCACCCACTCCAGCAATCTTCTTCACAGCATCCGCGTCTTTCATAGTGATGGCCCAGACGTGGCTCATGCGATACGCCCCCATGGCGATAACGTCAGGGAGCAGCGAACGCTGAGCCAACGCGTCTCGGAAATCTTCCACCCGGTACGGGCGGGCCCTGATATCCGCGTGCAAAAAAACTGTGTTTAACACAAAACGCCCTGTTGGAAGACTTGGCAGAACAACCTGGTAGCCATTATCCTGTTCCATAGCCCTGTTACCGCGGCCCGACATGGCCGCTGAAGCCGCTCCTGCGGAGCCCTGCATCCTGTGTCCGTTCACTGGCGTGGCCGGAAGCAGAATCCCACCACTCAGCCGCGAGTTCGATGCTTGAATGCGGTACAAAAGCGCTTCTAGTGAATGCGGTGTTGCCTTAGAAACATGCCGTAGAACGTTATACTGCAGTGTATATCGGTAATTATGAGCATGTTACTTACAGAAGTCGCAGTTACACGAGTAGCGAAGTACGTTTCCGCTACATTTCTTCTGCGCTCTGCGCGCAGGCAGAGCCCTCTTGCGGCAAACACAGAAGAACCCCTCCTCGCAATGTGCGGCGCTGCCCCGACATGTGGCGCGCCACTCGCCCCTGACGTTTCGCCGTGTACCCTCACAGGTTGTAGAATCAAGCGTCTTTCCTTTCTTTAGATCACTATCTTCGCTCACCCGCTTCTCCCCTTCGGGCCGCGCGGGTACCGGTGCGAGGATGCCCCAATACCCTTGCGTTTAGTAAGTTTTCTCGACGAGGTGCAATAACGCTATCGCGTTCCACTCTTGAAGGCGAAGCTTAAGCGTCCTCCAAATTTTTTTGCAGCTAGTTTGCGTGGTGCGCTGTTCAACGCAACGCCGAAAATGGTCCGAATTCAATCGCAACATGAAATCAGAGATGTTCACAGCGCCAGCAGCGCCGGATGAAGCGAGCTTGCCGGAACGGTGCCGGAAGCGAGCATAGAGGACGAGCGCTCTGGACGAGTGCACTCTCTGGTCGTCGCTAGGCCTATATTTTGTTTTGCATCGGCCTACAGCAGCCGACGCTTGGAAATTGAGAAGCGCTGTAGTGAACAGACTACTCGTAGGACTGCCTACTGCAAATCACTTTGTCTCACAATAAAATGAAGATATAATTTATCACGGCACCGCCTCAGAAGATGAGCTAATGCATACGTACAAGAAGATCGAATAAGCGGCGACGGCACCGGCGACTGCCGCTATCTGTGAAGAGAAACTTGCTTGTATCGCAGTTATCCTACCAGCATCTCGTACGGGTCAGCGAGCCTCAATAAGGGTTGACTTTTGATATTCCGGGGAGGGGGGGGGAACCCACCTCTTCTTTCTGATTGATGGCGGCGGTGTTCTACGCAGCACGTGTCTTGACTCGCTAGCGGCGTCAGGTCGCTGCTAGCGCTGCCTCCGGCGATCCTCCCCTCCCCCCACCCCTTCTTTCCTCCTGTTCTTCGGTTGCTGCGCGCTCCTGCCCCCATCGTTCGCCCGTTTGCCGCTAAGTGAACCCCCCCCCCCCCCCTTTCTCTTCCTGCGAGGGTCCGGTTGCCGAAGCGCCGGCTCGAACTGGGGGCCTGAAAAGGGGGCGCTACTGGTTACGAGGCCCTAAAGTCCCTTGATAATTCAAGGGGCTTTACGAGGCCCACGACGCCGACGCCGCCGCGAAACCCAGGAACGGACGCCAAAGAGCTGCGCTCTAAAAAACGGCACCAGCAGCAGATCCCTAAAGCGCGGGACGGAGCGAAGCAACTGTAACCGCGCGGCCGGCCGGAATTCCCAAATTGACGTCACAGCCGCCTGTTCCCCAGTTTCGACGCCCCTGCTCCGCAGCTCCAGGAAGCGACGAGGGCATGACCGCGGCGCGCTTTTAACAAGCAATTTCTCTTTTTGTCATCAACAGAATTGAAAAAAATTGACACACATGATTAACAATAGCCCTTCTTTCCAACCGCTGAATTTCATGCAATTTGAAAACCGCTTCAGCTTCCATTTAACGCTAGCGCTTTCAATCCCTACATTAAATGTGACTTTTGTATCTAACACTCACAAAGTTCAATTTTTTAGCCATCCTTGTGTGGCTCCCCAGAGTACTGATATCACAATTAATGAGGTCCCATAAGCGAGCGCGGTAATCGCCCGCTTCAAATCTGCCGCGGCAAGAGGGGGCCTGGCATCATGTCTGCGATTTGACGGGCGTGTCTAGACATGAAGCTCGCCGACGTTACTTTGCAGTACGCCGCTGCCTTTCGAAGCAGCACCGGAACTTGCAAAGGGGCCGTTAGCCGGAGAAGCTTGACGTTCGCCTCAGCTGAAATCCGGGTGGCGTGTCCGGGTAAAACAATATCTAACCGTGGTCTTTCACATGTCGCTGAACACTGGTATTGTTCCATCCTGATGGAAGCTGGTCAAAGTACATCCATTGTTTAAACCAGTTATGAAAGAGCTGTTATCTAATTACCGACCTATTTCATTGCCATCATTTATGTAAACTGCGGGAGCACATAATTCACAAAAATATAATGGAATTTCTGGAATCTAATAAGATGCTTTCGAACTTTCAGCGCAGGTTTAGGAAACGGTTCAGCCCCTTGACACAATTAGATGAATTTTCACACGGAATTTTCGATATCGGCACCCAGGTTCATGAATATTCGACGGAGGGCAGGAGCTCCATCACCCGCTGGTCTAAATAAAAAGTTCTACCCTACACATTTTTCAATGGCTTTTGATACGTTACTGCATTCTAATTTCTTAATAAAGCTTAAGTTGGACTGCCAGTCTTCTTTCGCACCGCTCAGAGTTCGTACGTTATAATTTAACTTTTCTGTTCACGTGTCATCTAGTCTACTTCTAGGGTCGGTACTTGGTCCTTTATTATTCCTACTATACATTAATGATTTACCAGAAAACGTCACCTCACGCATTGGCCTTTTTGCGCACGACAGCGCATTACACGGTGTGATTATCAGAGCAAATCATCTACAACTAAATTCTCCATTTGTCAGCTTCTGCCACTGGTGTACCCTTGTTCTCCGGTTCATGGTTTGGTTCAATACTTTCGCCTTGTTGTAGGATAGATCTCTTTGCCTGTTTCCGTGTTCCTAGGAGATTGTCATGTGTCTTCTTTACCTGGGACTTTTTTCAGCTGCTGAAAATGGTTATCTTGCCTTTCTCTCAACTCCCACTTTTCTAAGATTCTCGGCGTACTTGGTGTTTGCGGTCGGGGCCACGGGGACTTCGCCTTGAGGATATGTTTTTTTTTATTGGTTCTATGCTGTGGGCTGTTCAGATGCTATTGATATTACTTGTGGCGTGCTGCTCAGGTCTTATTGATATCACTTGTGGATGGTACACTACATGCAGAATCTACGTTTTTTTCGGTTGCTCTCGAATTGTTATGTTTGGTTGGCGTTGGTTACCTTTTTTTACATGGTGACTGCGGATGATATAAAAAGACTGCCCGTAAACCTTTCGATTGAAAGGTGGAAGTCTGCGCTTTTTATGTGTGGCGTCTCCGCTTGGTCCGTGTTTTTTTCACGCAATCTTGAAGATGAACGAATTTCACCAACTAGCCCGCCAGAAGACTTTTCTAAACTATGCAGAGTGAAGCGCGAGATGCAAGATCATGTCATACTCCGTTGCCCGGACCTCCAGACCGTTCCGGTGGATGGCGCAATGTTCCTACAGATGCATGACTTCCGCAACTAGGGGAGGTTAGGACCGCGAAAACCACGGTGTGCAATTGTACTGCCGCATCCAGCAAGAGACCAACGCTGTGGCTGAAGCAGCTACGTTCTGAGTAGTCACCCCTGTACGCCGAGCTTGGCGCTAGGCATCAAAACAATGACCGTGTACGTGCTGGCTAATTATTTCCTTCCCCGTTTTTCTTTTCCCTTTATTTTGTCCTACTTTCTATGTAACATCTCACTGGTCAGGGAACATGGTTTGCATCCACCCACTGTGAAGGGACTGGCCACCACAGCGTCATCATCATGATAATCAATTTCATGTATGAAGCGATAACCACAATGCACTGAAACTTTCGTCGACGAAGCGTACTTCCCTATTCCGTAACAGACTTCAGTGAAAGCTACTTTGTAATAGAACGTCTCATTACTCTCTCGCTGGGGAGATATCTGCGACATGAAATCGCCATCGACCTCATTATAAGGACGGTTTTTAGCATAGGGCTGTAAAAGATAAGGCATGTGGAGTGATCACAAATTATCTGCAACTGTTTTCTAGATATTTCTAACAAAATGTGAATTCGAGCGCTTTGAGCAGCATGACTCTCGCTGCTGTGAAAAAAAAATGAACGGTTAAGAGGAAGTGCACGCTCTTTCCCTTTAAGCCTCCTCATTTCATGAATGCAGACAAGAAATGAAAGATTTGGTATACTAATGCTTATGACCACCTTGCAGTCGAATGATCTGTAGGCGCTCAATGTTTGGGTATAGGAACGTCGCGTCCTGGTGCTCTAGATAAAAGACGTTCGGCGCACTCGACTTTTGGGGAACAATTTTATTCAATAAACTAGTTTACAGCTGTAACCGGCCACAGAACAAATTACTTTATTTATGGGCAAGTAACAATAACGGATCCGACGGTGCGCACAGCAGGGCGTATTGTGAAACACCCGAAGATCTTCTTTGGATTCCGCTGAGCACAAGAACAGGCGCTTGTTTGCGCCCGTCCATGCGCTCTTCTTGTCCGTGTTTTTATTTTGCGTATTATCATTCCTTAAACATGTATGACCGACTCGCCCAACAACGTGCACTCTTAGAGCTTCAGCTCTAATCATACAAAGTGCCGCCAAGCAGTTGACAAGAGCCACAAGGGCAGAATGAAATATTCGTCGGTTTAATTCGGCTGTAACACCTGCAGCGAAAATGTTCCCACCCATTTGAACCCTTATGTTGGCACCTTTAAAATAATACACTTGGAAATTATGCACAGCCAAGTTACTACCCCCGCGGAGGTTTACATTCCCCCAGCGGCGCATAAGTATACTTCTTTGCACACGTGCTCATATCAACTTGGAGAGCAATTGTGGTTCCGTCGGAGATAAAGGAATCGTACTTTATGCAATTTGTTGCATATATTCACCTTTCGCGAGTATTCTCATGCATGATATTGACAGGCCACCTGTGCTATTGTTTTCTCGTTTGGCTGTGGAGGCTTTCGGTGCGCGCAGTACAAGAAACTACACAAGAAACTACACCGTCCCCGCGACGGGAACCCCGTGGGCCAATAACGTTCTGGTGTTCTCCACAGGGCTCAAACTTGCTGCCAGCGTTGTCCTTGTGTGGTGGTGCTTGAATCCAGCTTCTGGTGGCACACATCCTTGTAGCTCGACCCGAATACTTCGAGCCGGGGTTAACTTCCTCTTTGGCAGCGGCGCGAACCTTTGCTCGTGCTGCTGGAGCAGTCTTCCTTCAGGGTCACTGTCAGGGTGGGGCTCACTGCAGCCTCTTGGTTTTCTGGAAGGATCGCTCTGGTCACAAAGGACCAGAGGAGGGAGGGGGAACAGAGACCGAAGCAGTGACATTTGTGCCGTTCTGTCGGCACGGCTACCATTTAGAGTAGAGCACACTGAAGAGAGATCGACTCACGGAATTCGCATAATTAATAGATTTTCGCTACTGCCAATCGCTTCTAATAATGCCTCTTATTCGTGCCGAATAGCCTATCCGTTTCCACATCGAACAGCGGCGGTGGTTTCAGTAGCGTGAGGTAATGTCATGCACTACGAAGAACTATTCACGTTGCGGCTGTTTTATGCATAGTTTTAATGCGTTGCCTTTACATGGTTAGGTCATGCCCCCATCAGCCCCTTCCGAAGCCTGTTAGCCATTTAATTTGCGCACGGTAAGCAATGTTTGGCAAGAGGAATGCCGTGATCTAAGGTATTAGCTATTGCCGGCCACAAAGGTAAATTTTGACATTACTACGATGACAGTAATGCTTCCCATCAACTCGAATCGTGTTATTAGTGTACGCTTATCTGGAGTGGAGGTAAACGTTGATATCACTACGATGATAGTAATGCTTTCCGTCAACTTGACCGCGTTATTAGTGTACACTTATCTGGAGCACTTGGCTAGCAGACAATGTGTGTATCATAAAAAACTTTCATTTTCGAATGGGACATTAAAAAAGGAAGAAACGTTTCATCACTTCAGACGCGTGCAAGAAACATCAGGCTCATTACATCTTTGTCATGGTTTCATGCTAAGTAATTACATACTTTTTATACAAGAAATTTAATTTATTCGGTAGTTATGAGAAGTTTTATATCTTTATGAGCAGCGGTGGGACCTATCTAAACATCTGCTCGGTATTGAGCATGAAAGAGCTCTGAACAAGGGGGGGTAGGGGGGGGGGGAGCCGCAGTTCGCAGGTCGAGCCAACGGCTCTACAAGTGGACTTGTCTTCGTCTGGGCCATTTGTCCTTTTATCCGAGTTCTCTTGTCGAAACGTTAGCTCGATCTGCGAACTGCTGCTCCCCCCCCCCCCCCTCTACCTTTATTCAGTGCTCTTCGATACCGTGTAGCCATCTTCTTCCTCTCGTTTTACATTGTTATTGAGCAGTAATTTCTATATTTAAACAAGGCAAAACTAAATACTTGTGTATTTCAGAACTCTCATAAAACATATTCAAAACTAGATTGTAACTAAGCGACTTTATTTACAAACACCAAGTTAAGGAATTTTCCGACAACCTTGCCTTTTCTTTACAATAAAACAAAGTAGGTGCAGACACCGGCTACTGCAGGTCTGTGCCTTACGAGTCTTATTATCTACATTAATTAATATTGTGTGGTCCTCACCAACATCTAAAATAAATATATTCTTTTCCGTTGCTTCCAACAATTCTTGACTTGCAGACGACGGCACTGCCCGGAACCGCTGCCAGAAACTCATGATGCACACAGCCACGACAGAAAAGCACAACACACCATGCTCCAGAAAGGAAAAGCCACTAGCCGCAACACCACATCACCAGACAATTGCTGTACAATGGGACATGCAACACACAGGGGCGAAGGAAGATCTTGATATATTGAACACTCAAATTCGCATAGTTCAGAAATACCTTTTTAGCCCGTCATTGCTGCACATGGCCTCTTTATAGACCCAAATGTTTTGAGAGCGCGTAAAAGCTATACATATCATTAGTATTTCGTCCGATTATGATGTCTAAGACTGCCATTGTTCGCTGGAAGTAGCTAAGGCTGACATGAACCGTGCAGTTTAGAGCGACGTTAGTTGCAAACGCGTCATGTTCAATAATTAACGACTCATATAATTTTTGTTTGTGATGCGAACTTTTATAGCCTGTGCCGCACGCATGCTACAAATTTACTGTTGGTGTCGGGAGGCCAACCTTTTTATATTCAAAACCGCTGTCGTTCCGGATTCTGGAGTTGGCTGCGTTCTCATTTGTATAACGAACATTCGTGACCTTCTGTCGAATTTTTTCACCTGTTCACCTGCACTAAATGCGGGCATCGTACTGCGTACATCGTCGCGAATGTAAGCACTTCAACTTTCCAATGAAACTACATTTCTCGTGTCGCACGACACGTAAGCAGGCTGATTGAAGAGCTGGTTTTCATGCAATAAAAACGAATTTTTGGCTTCATTCTTAGCCCCGCCGGGGTGGTGCAGTGGTAAGACGCCCGACTACTGTGCCGGAGTTCCCGGGTTCGAACCCGACCGCGGCGGCTGCGTTTCGATGGAGGCGAAACGAAGTGGCGTCCGTGTGCTGTGCGATGTCAGCGCACGTTAAAGATCCCCAGGTGGTCGAAATTACTCCGTAGCCCTCCACTACGGCTCCTCTTTCTCTCTTTCCACTTTCATTCCCACCTTCCTCCCTTCCCTTACGGCGCGGTTCGGGTGTCCACAGAGCAAGTGTGACAGTTACTGCGCCTTTCCCTTCCAGTGAACCAATTTAACTTTAACTTCATTCTTGAACAAAGAGGGAGCCGCCTTGCACTGAGAGGTCGCATTTTCTGTTGTTTTATCAACTCCGTCTTTAATGTAGATTTGCGGCGCGCGCACACACAAAAAGTAGCAGTGATAGCGATGTCAACATATTGGACCCGTCATCATGCGTGATCACGCTAAACTGAAAGATGACGCCTAAAACAGACAGACTTTAAGGCGCGGGTTACAGAAGTAGGCATAGATAGGCAGAGATAGGAGCCAAATGACAATGGAAAAGTTGGAAAGCTTTGTTATCCTTCATTATCTTTGGCGCCAATGACCCGTACCGTCTTCTTTCCCTTAAGACCTAAGTGCCTTGCGCATCCTACTTCCAGCGCACGATGACAGGTTTTCTCAACGTATTAACTCTCGGGTGTACGCATAACATGGAAGACACACAGAGGGCAGCCACGCAAGCTACAGGAGTCAAGCCACCGACGACAGCAAGCGAAACGACCGTGCTCAGCACCACACAGGCGGGGTCAACAGATGCTCTCGGGCCGTGCGAAAACTCACTCTTGACCGAGGCGCCAGCGAGACTACCGTCAATTCGTGCCGAACCGCGTTCAGCTCCTTAAGTATGCGGGAACGCTCTGATCTTGCCCTCATCTGCGGCCCGGAACAACAAGCGCCACACATTCCCGTTACTTACGTCACATTTCAAGTCACCGCCAATAGCAATCGCGCCGAATGAACTCCCCACGTAAGAAGTGAACGATGCGCTAAAACTTCGTTGGCTGCGCACCTAAGACACTACTGTGGGACCTAAAAGCATCGCCATAGGCCGTCATCTTTTATTAGGCCGATATTTATTTACCCTTTTCATTATCAGAAATGCAAAACTGTGACACTTGTACCTGAAAAACACGTGCAGCAGAAAATAATGTAGGGTTTAGGAAAGCCAATGACGCATTTCACAAAGCTATGCCGTGACTCTGGGGTGTGCTCCGGGAAAAAATGCAAATGGAGAAACACTTCTCAAGCTAATCTAATTCATATCTGGTTCCGGGAATTGTCGCACCTTTCGACTGCAAGAGACAACAAGGGCGGTATTTCAAATGTCGATCATTGTACTCTTTGCATCACGCCGTAAAACTTTCACATTCCAGAATTTGCGTGCCAGTAACAGTTGCAGGAAAAGAATCTGTTCGCGATCTATAGTATGGCGATGCTAGCATTATTTAGATTCGCGCAGAAGAGTACTGACAGCAAAATACCGGATCTATAAACAAGAAAGTTCATCAGTAATACATTATTTTCTTCACGTTTATGGCCCAGCATACAAAATGCGCCGGACACTATGGCAAGCGTGAAGCCAGCATGTGTAAGCTGCAGTATTGAAATGCCCATAAAAGCCCAGCAAAAGTGATCGCGGTTATGTTAGGTTCTTTCAGATCAGAACTTGTATTACCCATGACGATACCTCCGTCTTTATTTTCACAATTGAATTGGGAGATACTAAATTGCTTTATCGTATGTGAAACTGATTGTGGATCGAGTTTGTAGAGAATGTATTCATTTCGGTAATTCTGTTATTTTTTTATTACGTTGTCTAAATTTAGGGACACTTTATAAATACGGCTTAGATAAAAAAAGTGCGTCATGGAAGACGCAGTGATATATATTACATTGTCGTGTCACACTGGACTGTACAATATTATTGAATAAATAAAAGCGCGTTGTGCATATGTCGCTAGCCCACCATTAGACAACTGTTTTGAGAGAGTGAGCAACTAGTTAGGACCGCTCTTGTCGACCGGTTTAGCCACAGCGTCTGTTCCTAAACTTTAGCTGTTTGGAATAAATTACAAATGGTGCCTAATAGCAATTTTTATTTTTGTCTAACCAAATAGAAGAATTATGACGCACCACATTTTGCGCAACTTTCTAACTGTCCGAAATGGAGACAAAAAGATCGAAAACATTGCTGTGGGCCTAAGATCCGAGTCATGCACCCACAAAGCCCGTGCAAGTACTGCTAAAATTTTTTTCGGCTTTATTTGAAAGCTGAGGTATAATAACAACAGAAAGAAAATTTTGCCATAATAATGCTGGGTCGTTTACAGCAAAAACCGCAGCGCTAGATTCTAGCGCGAAATGAGCCTAACTAGCTAGAAAACGCAATCTACTGTCTAGGACTACAGCGCACATTTCAGGAAGCACCGGGCAGAAAGCAATATTAAAAGAGATATGTAGCATTCTAAACTAAAATATAGCGTCCTTGATCAACTTGCCTGCGCGTTGAGCTTTTCGTGCCTTGCCTGGTCTTGCTTTTTCAGCTCAGCCCTCAAGCGATCTCGTTGCTTCTTCATGGCGAGCTCCTGGCGAAATTTCACCCTGGAAAATGAAGCAACAAAGGACTAACATCTTAAATTACGGTTTGCAGACACTACCAAAGTATAATTCAATCAGATCCGTCAAAATATTGCCGAACTGCTGATATTCGCTGGCATTATCATGCAGCAAAGCGGCACGACTTGACCCGTGGCCTATAGAGTCCTCTTCTCGGTCAAGTGCTACCGTTCTCAGAGCTCCGTCCCAGTAAACGGCTGTTATAAGAGATACTTTGTCGATGAGAATATGAGCCAGCTTACTAAGAGCATTTGCTTAATTTTATATTTACCGATCAGTGTCTGCCAAAGAGCAGCCGCAAGACAACGAATGGTTATCCAACTTTGTCATTGAAGCTGTCTAAACTTCAGTGATGACTCCGAGTTAAACACCTTGTAGAAAATCAATGTCATTGGAACTCTAGAGCTATGTAACAGGGTGAATAAAAACTACCCCATTTGTGCCCTGATGTTTTCATTCACGATCGTCGGCGCTAAGCCATACCTTAAGGCACGAAATGTACTACGTGTGCTTGCAATATCAGTGCGGCACAGCTCTATGTGATCGCAATTAATCTATAATGATCTGCTACATGTTGTCTAGTACCCGACTTAAGTGTCTTTGTAAAGTTAACTCCAATATTTACCACTTAGCTCTGCCATCAAAGGTATGTTACAAACACAACGATGTTATAACGAGCCTCATTTCTCGGATTGCGCAAAGCGTCAAATCATGAAGAACAGAACTGGCTTGAAATAATCTGCCGATCTTGAAAGGGCAAAATTTATGTCTTCGTCATTTTCTTCTCAGATGTTCAAAAATTAGGAATGTTAAAGAAATGTGAGTCTCTCCACGCTATGAGTCACAGCAACGGGCCTACGACGAAATCAAGAGCTTGAACCCCCTCGCTTCCCCACAGCTGTCCACCAATACATCTGTTGGCTGTTCGCCCCTGCGCGATTACGGCGCAACTATTCACGAGACTCGCTGTGACCCAGTTGAAAGTGTTGCATCACGCTGCCGAAAAAATTTTATCGCATAGCTTCATTTTTTTTTTCCTACTTAAAAACCAAAGGACCCCCGAAGGCCACGCGTTTTCATAAAAAAATGCGCAGGTGATCATACGATATGCTGCAGCAAACATGATTTCCTTCGTAAGTACAGTCTTTGTGCAAAGTGTAGAGCCCAGGGAGTCTGCTTTTGAGCCACATCGTGCGGCTTGTAATGCATTTACAATGCTTCAAATATTTTGAGAGTAAGATTTTTCGTCTACCCTTTCCTATGGGAAGGACCTCCACTAATGCTAAATCAGCTCCACTACATGGCTCAGACGTATACCCCCCGCGCTCTACATTTTTGACAAAGGCTGTGCATTTCACTCTTGTATTGATCGCTTTCTAATTAGTTATTTCATCGCGCCGCTGTGGCATGGGCCTCAGGCACACATACGAGTGTCCACATACCTGCACCCTCCAAAGCTAGACCCCCGCAATTAAAAGGCCCGTTTCCAACGATGAGGAGCCATACCTATACCCAGAAGTGTACGCATTGAGCACCCATAAGGGCGTGGTCAGGAATACATTAATTTTGATGCCTCCCCCCCCCCACTAACGAGGGTGCCCCTATCTTAACAATACGCTTCGTGCAGTTGTAGGGAGGCTACACACACACACACACACACACACACACACACACACACACACACACACACACACACACACACACACACACACACACACACACACACACACACACACACACGCACGCACGCACGCACGCACGCACGCACACACACACACACACACACACACACACACACACACACACACACACACACACACACACACACGCGCGCGCGCGCGCGCGCGCAGCGCAAACTACGGCATTTTTCAGGAGCAGCACCGTATTGCTAGAGTATTGACATGCTCATTGGCTGCTTGGGTTCCCTCCCTCCTCATAACGGAACCTAGCTCGGACTAATTTTCGCCATATTATTGTTGCATCGTTATAGAATTAAGGAGGGTTTCCAAATACTCTGAGCCTCACTTCACGGCCACAATCAATGTCTTATAGTTTCACTGAACAGCTGCGGGCCACTGCCTTTTTGTCAGCCTGCTCAAATTAAGTGAGCACGATGGCAGGTGGTGCCCTCTCCAGAGCAGCTTCCTACCTCTCGAGGTTGAGTCGCCTCTGCACCTTGGCCAGTTCTTGTGCTTCAGGCGTGTCTTCGTTTCCCGTGGCTGCGATGGACTGCTTTCGCCGCATGCGAAGCACCTCGATCTCGCGCACTGTGGACAGGGAGCGCAGGCGCCACTCGTGGTTGCGCTGCTCCAGCGCCCGCCGCTCGCTCTCCTGCAGCTGCTCGGCCTTGCTGCGCGCCGACGCTGCTTTCAGGCCCGACTTGAGCAGTGGTGGAGGCGGGGAGGCAGCCGACGGCATTGACGCGGGAGCCGGTGCGATGCGCACCCGCGCCCTTGGACGCGGTGAGCGCTGTTCTTTGGCCTCTGTTTCTATGGGCGGTAGGCGTCCAGGCTGCGCGACAGATGCACAGTCCAGATCGGACTCAGCGGAGGCTACTTCGTTTTTTTTTGTTTTTTTGTTTTACTTTTGTGCTGGGGCCCCACTTAACGAGCCGAGGGCTAAACATCGAGACGTAGTCGCGTTCTGTTGCCGACCACCGTATTCAGAAGTAGCAAGCTTGCTAGCTACACCTCGTCATACACCATACATCCTCTAGCTTTATACATCACTGAGGCACTTATAGTAAATGACTCCAGTTTAGTGCTTTCTTGATGCGTTACCGTGGTTTTCTCGGGTGTATATAGCATTTAGCTACCTTGAGATGCCAGCTCTTCAAACTTCTAAGCAAAATAACACCTTCCACCAAAGTTTTTCATTGTTTCATGTACTACATGTATTCATAGCGCCTGCGTATACGTTTCTGAGAATTATAACTAGTCGTTAGTAAAATAACAAGAATGAAAGCTACGTTTCACAGTGCGTTGAAAAAAGGAAGCGGTAATTAATAATGCGATATTTTCGGGTCAGCATCTTTTAATTAGTCTACGCTTCATTACTGAGTGCAAATAATGAAAGGAATTTACTTTTGAGAAAGAAAGAACTACAAATGTGCTAAGGTACGCACGTTTTAATTTACTCTGTGCACCAGCTACAAAGCACTCGGGAAGTTTACAGAACCATGGTCAAAGGGCACATTTCAATAGCTTGAATAAGATGCACTACGGAGAAAAATACTAATGGTGAGCCCAGAATGGTTGCAAATTTTCGTGACAGTCGGTTACGCATGGATTAAAATTGCAAACAGGATATTTTGTGCTGTAATATAAAACAACAAATTTCCAAATGCTGCGTCGACTAAAATATCCGATTACAATTGGGCTCGTGAGAAAGAAAATAATGGCAGTTTCCTCACCAAAACCATTTCTAGGGGAAATAGCCACGGCGGGGTGAGCATTTCAAATTATTTTTGGGCTCGGTGAACTTATAGTGCTCTTATAGTGATCTTGTTTTACATTTAAAAGGCATTGTTATTTTAATTCATTCCTCTTCATGAGCCGAAACACTGCGGCTGCCTTGTTAAGAAGTTTGCTAAAAAGTGTCAGGTTCAAGTGGCAAAGCACCGCTGTAATAAAAAGCTTTACAGCGGAGTGCTTCCTATGACCTTTGCCTATTCGGAATCAATTCAAGGGTCATATAATATACAGCACACGAGTTTCCGTTTACGTGGGGTCCTCAGTAGACGAGATACTTCCAATTACCGATAGACTTCTGCACAGCAATGAAGTCAAACTGCGTGCCGACTGCGGGTGAGTAGCGCAGTGCGAAAGGCACTGAAACAGTGTCGGTTCTTGTCCATTTAGATCTAGACTGTACTATGGGCATTCAGTCCTCCACTTCTGTCATATATTTTAACCCCTCGGTCATGTTCGCTCGCATCGCGTCCAGCTACCTTCCCGCTTTTGGAGAATTCATATTTTGCAAGGCAAAACAAAAACAGTAGAAAACATTAAGAATTTGTGCTTTCCAGTAGCGACATGGGATAAGGACCGGATTATTTCGATGTCATTGTATAGCCTGAGTAGCGAGCTACGTGCATTTGATCCCCACCAACCCTAAACTGTACAATAGAGAGCATTGTTTGGGTGTTGAGTGAAATAGCTGGATGATGATTACTAGTTTGGCACAGGAAAGGCTTACAGAGAAGCTTTTTGGGACCTCTGTGCGCCGTCTTCTCTCCCAGTGGAGTCTACAGTTATGGTTTTGGCCTAAACGCATTTTTTCAACAATGGAGGTATTTACTAGAATGCGTATAAGAGAGACGCAACATCCACAACCCGAAGTCACGCCAAGCAAGTTCAGCAATATCCTGTGAAACAACTGGTGGTGCGACTGGAACGTGGAAAAAATTCGGTTTTGCAGGCAACGTAACACCTGGAACGTGCAGCGCGTGGCTTCTTGTGCAAATAGTTAATAGCCGTAATAATGCACCAGTGACAAGAAAAAGTCCGTGTCATTGAAACTGACGTGCGCCCCCGGCTTACTCGCTTCCTCTCGGCAACCATCTATACCGCTCCGCCAGGTTAACGCATATGGTCAGCAGGGTAGATCATCGGTTGTGAAGCGAGTGATGTCATCTCGCGTCCAGTGACCTTTAGAAGCTCGGGCTTACTTTCTTCAGTTGCGATTGAGGCGGTGGGAGCGCGACATGCTGCAGTGTTTTCCGCCGCTGGGGCGGTCCACTCCAAGCGGTCGCGGTTCCCGCCGGACCGTTCCGTGTGGTCGGGGTCTGCTTGGCCTTGGCCAGCCACTGGACCCGTGCGCGCTCCCATTCCTGCAGGCACGACTGGACCTTGTCCCGGTGGTAGCGCTGGTTTTGGCACCAGGTCATGTACGTCGACTGCGCAAGAAGGTAACCGTGGGAATGCACTCAGAACGACGAATCTAACCGGAGATACGTTCTGAAGCTATATGTTTCATAATAGAAAATTTCAGAGTTGCTTCTGTCTTGCTTTAGGTTGAATGAAGCCACCTCTACGAAACTTATAACATCGTTATTCCAAACTTACTCAGCGGGAAGCACTTCGAGCACAAGCAGATCACCTCAGATCGAAGCCGGGAATGTATTTTTTGCTCAACAAATACAATCGTTTTAGTGAGTGGGATTTTTAGCTTTTTTAACTCCCCTATGTTTTCCTTGGCCACGCGAACTGTTGGCTTCTTTCCTTCATGTATCATAACGAGACCCTCACTTTCATTTCAGCTATCTACTTTTAGTAATGCGTCTTATTCAGTACTGAGTCAGGTCTATGACTTTCTACAGAACATAAACTAAAATGATATCACCGCTATCCTGCGATTCAGCCAAGGACCAAGCTTGATACTTTCAACAAATACTTTCCGGCAATACTTTTTCAATAAAAGTGTAAATCGTGAAGAACGTAGTCTAATCTTCATCTGATGGAGCAAAAATATGCTGATACCGACCTAAGTTAAATGAATATTCTACTTACCCTAAAATAGATTGGTGAAAAAGAAACCTGCGCTAAGGACAAAACGGATAACATACGCAGAAGGCGCCCTAATGCTAAGAGTTTATTTCATGTAACACAGATTGTACATCTCCAGCCAATAAAAAAAAAAGAAGCAAGGTTCACGTCTCGCACCACTGGTGAGGTAAACTGTCAGTATTTAGAGCTCCTTACGCGTGCGCTCTCCGTTTTGTCCTTTCCTCGGCTTCTATTGCCGTCGAGCCAACTTACCCAACAGCACGTTCTGTACGAGCCTGCTGAGCTAGGGCTACAAGCGCACCATGAGCGGATAGAATTTCTGTTTCTCTTGGATCATATGAAGGCGTCAACTGCCACGAATTTGGAATACCAGGCATCTTGGCGCTTACGCCAAAATCGACACGTCCAATGAACACCATAACCAATACTAGGTATAAACCAAAGCTTTAAATTGTGGCTTGGCTAACGAAGTGTTACAAAGTTGGTTGTGAATACAGGCGCAAGCTACAGTTTGGCAAAGCAGCCGCATCAAGAGATTGAAAAACAAACACTCGTTTGTTCTATCTTCTTTTTGCAGGACAAGTGAATGCAGACTTCAAAAATAAAGTATTTGAATGGAGTACAATCCTCTTCAAAAAAAAAAAAACAGAATAAAAAAAAGGAAATATAAACTGTCAAATTCAGCGTCTTTTGTCTATAGCCAACATGAGGCGAGAGAATCGGCACTGTAACTGTGCTTCTCCTCTCGCTATCGAGTCGTAAGACCAGGTTTAAAAAAAAAAGAAAAAAACTGCTGGAGGGGAGGGGACGCCCCAGAGCTGAAGCTGCGTGCCGCCATCTTGTCAGAAGAAAAAATCGCGCCGTCCGCCGTGGTGTTTTATTGGCGCGGTCCGGCGGGAAGGCTTGCAGCCAAACGACGGGGGCTCTTTATGTTTGACGTACTTCACGGCAGATTGCTTTAGCCGGTCATTGCAGTCGATCATTGTGCTCATTACCACTCATCGCTAAGCATGTTTACTCGTTTTCAATCATTCACATTCGTTACAAGTCGTCGTTTGACATATTGGTCGTTTCTTCGTCATTACCAGTCATGATGAGTCATAACTGTTATTTGTATTCATTACCTGTTCAATGTCTATTATAACCGCCTATTATTCATTAACTACCACCAACAATCACCATAACGATTAAAAAACCGTGGTGGGGCAAGGCATCAAACGTGGCGGGCGAGATCCGGCTCCGGTTTCTTGCCCATGGCAACATGGTCGCTCGGCTTCACTTCCGCCCATTGGTAGGTATAGACGACCTCCACTCCAACAGATTTTTTTAGACTTCCTTGGATAAGACAGTTCTTTCTTGGTGTTCAGCGGGCACATAAAAACTTTCCGGTGCTGACCACGAGAAATTGGAGAGCCTTGGTGAGTGTCGCTACGCGGCTCATTGATTCGACACGCCCAGCAACTTGGATCAGAACCGGGTCCGGTCAGTAAAAAAGAAGGCTACACCTGTTAAGGGCCTGTCACACTAGCGCGACACGAGGCCGATTTGGTCTGCCAACAGAGCGTCTTCCTGATGTCTGCGTCTATGTCACACTGCGCCGACGGAAACAGTCGGCCGACTGTCGGCGTCCTCCTCGTGTCGGTCGCAAGACGGCTGTCGGCCGACGGTCTGCAAACTCCCATGTCACACTAGCCAGACAGCCCTCGAAAACCTCTCGCCGACTTCACGCCCTCTCCTTCTCACGAGCGGGGCGCACTACAGTGTTAGTTCCGAGATTTTCTTTCTCACTTTGTCATTGCGCTGCTCGGCACCGGCCACAGACTCCGCTCTCCGCGAATATGGAAGCCATTGAATCGGCGGCGGCTGCTGCTACCGCAGCTTTAGTAGTTCTAGAGCTACTCGACGAGCCACCGGCAAAGAAGCCGCGTACTTCCTGGGTGTCGTCGTGGCTACAGCGCAGGAAGCAACAGGGCGCATACGAGAACCTTATGCGGGAGCTAGCCCTCGAAGATGGCGAAAACTACCGCCGTTGGATAAGAATGGACACGGCTACGTTTGAGTCCCTGCTGAGTGCAGTTTCGCCGCTTATCACGAAGCAGGATACACCATTTCGTGAAGCGATCCAGGCTGGAGAGAGGCTCGCGATCACTCTCCGGTACCTTGCAACAGGTGAGCGTGCATGGCGCCTCAGGTACATTTTTTGGCATCGGACACACTGTAAAAGCAGCACAGCTTCATTGGTGGGACTGCGTCCACATATCTTATCGCTAGAGGAAATGCAGGTGACCAGAGTACACTAATGCCCACATTTTCTTTTTCAGGAAACAGCGAAATGTCGCTCCAGTTCGCCTTTTATGTAGCCCACAACACTATTGCTGGAATAGTGTTTGAAGTGTGCAGAGCAGTGTACAAAGTTTTGAAGCCAAAGGTGCTGAAGGTGTGTATCTGTCACTGCCATTTTCTGCAGTTCACATGTAATCAATGATGCATATCAATAGTTTAATGTGTTGCCTGTAGTTTAGGTAATGTTGGACCCGGTCCACAGGTGTACAAGTCTGGTCAAAACTGCCGCACAAAAATATGTGCGTCACTAGAAAAGCTCATATAAGCATACATATTTTGCCAAGGTTCCTTGATTAGCAGTAACAAAATGTGTGCATATATTATCTATGAACTAGTACACTGAAAACGTTATCATGGAGACTTACAGCACAGTATTTTTACACTGAAATTGTGCACCGGTACTAATATAGTTGAGCACAGTATCTAACAATATTGCACTTTTTTTTTTTACAGACACCTGAGAGTCATGAAGAATGGCAAGTAATTGCGAAAGGGTTTGAAGAAATGTGGCAATTTCCACACTGCTTGGGGGCGCTCGACGGGAAGCATGTTGTTGTCGCTCCACCCGCCAGAAGTGGAGCTGCCTATCGAAACTACAAGGGAACATTTAGTATAGTTCTCATGGCACTTGTGGATGCTGACCTCAACTTCATATTTGTTGACGTTGGCAAAAACGGACGCCTAAATGACAGTGGGGTCTGGACCGAAGGAAAGCTGCGGTTGCGAATCGAGTCAGACCCAACATGCCTTCCACCTCCAGATCACCTGCCCAACTCAAACAGCACTGCACCCTATGTAATAGTGGGGGATGAAGGATTTGGCCTGAAGCCGTACCTTATGCGGCCTTATCCTGTTGCTGAGCTGCAGCAAGACAAAAGGATATTTAACTACAGGTATGGTCTACGTAATATTAATAAAAAATTATTTCACTGTTTTCAACTGTTCGTTTTTTTTTTTTCAGCCTTTGCAGTTATTTCTGAAATTAGTGCAAAAAAATTATTAGTTTCATGGCAACAAGCTTTTTGGTGGTGGGAGCTATGTTTGTGTCTTGAGCTGAGGATGATGAGGGCCAGGGAGCAGGTTGCACATTAACTGAATTTACCCTCAGGTAGTTGATTTCCCAGTTTTTGGATGCAGTTTAGGCACAGTGGTGTTGCAACTTACTTAGTTTGCATTATAGCTCATTTTCTTTCATTCAGACTGTCTTATAGTGCAGTTAAACCATGCTTTCAGCATTGCCCTGGAATGTTATGCACTTTACGAGAGCATTTACTGCTCAGTCACGAACGCATAAAGCAGCTATGAGGGCTCATTTGTTTTACATTTGTCCTCATGCTCGAACCTATTCATTACAGGCTATCTCGTGCCAGACGCACCTCCGAGAACGCCTTCGGCATTCTTGCCAGCTGCTGGCAGATATATCGCGCGCCAATGAGGCATAAGCCTATCAAGGCCATGCAGCTTGTGCTAGCAACTGTAGCCTTGCACAATTTCCTGCGGTCGAAGAGGACATCTAGGCAGCTGTATACGCCACCTGAGAGCCTTGACGTTGAAGATGTCCTTACAGGCAAGATGCCAGTTTCTTCTACCTTGTAATATTTGCAGAAACCTTGGTCTGTCTGTCTTGAAACAACACCGATGTTTTGACCCTTAGTTTTTTTTTTTTTAGTGCTGTGAATATTTTAAAATGTCTGCCTTAAAGTTTTGCACTCCTAGGCTGCATAAACATACAGGTCGCTGATGACCTGACTTAACACAGCCATCTGCTTGCAGTACTGATTGCTGGAGCATGCACAGGGCCAGATGTCATCAAAGGTAGCACTTTATCGTTTTGCAAGTGCAATGGTGAAATTCAGCCATTGGCTACGCGGATAATGCACCGGGCGGTCCAGGGATCTTAATCACAAAGTTGCTGTCCTTTTCCTAAACATTTTCCCCTTCACTATTCGTTTTTTGCAGACTGGCCTGCCCATAGTTATGAGGCACAACCGCACAACCTTTCTGTCCATGTTGCCTGGTAGAAGTTTTCCTACAACAGGAACAATGTACATTTCTGCCCATCATATAACATGGATAAAGATAGGAGGGTGACGCTTTCATTCAAAATGCAGAATACTTCTCTCTTCGACGCGCCACTACACCACCTTATAACAGGATAAGCTAGGTTCAGTGCTTTTCAATAGCGATTATGTGTATGCCATATACTTTCTGAAGTTTTTCGAAAATTTGTTGGATATTTTTCAAAATTTATATGCTTTCTTGAAATCAGTGGTTTTAAACTAGTTTCATGGTGCAAAACTGTAAAACATGGCAATTATTGGTGAAAAGTAATTCTCAAAGCATGCAGCTTTACATAACGAAGACAATTTGCTGACTTTGGAGTAACTGCTATTGGAGCTTATTGTAATAGACACAAGCATACCTAGACAGACTGTCGTGCATCTTTGTATTGAAAGCATGAAATTTTGAGAGTACTCGCTCAGCATTAGTGCATGACGTAGGAAAACGTAAAAATACTTGGGCTAATATACTGGCCAGTCACATGCAGTTTCCAAAACAAAGAAGGCTAGACAACAACGCACACTGTGTACTGGTGGTAACACTTTCATGTGCCAAACTTTTTGTACCTACTGAATTCATCTAGCAGCTCTCCTACTACTATTCCAGAATGAATGTGGGAGTATTGTCTGGGAACTAGTCCTTGCGGTCAGAAAACAGGCCTGGGGGAGAATCTGACTTATTGATAACTGGAGATGCTAGCAAGTGTTTAGGCAGCCAGCAGGGTGTAACCTCTGGAACCCCCCCCCCCCCTTCCCTGACTTCTTGCTTTTTGAATGCTTGCTAGCCACTCTCTGTACTCTGAAGGGAAGGGAAATGGGAAGCTTTATGTCAAGAGTAAGTCATAGGCTAGCACGAACATACCAGAAACCGGTGTTTTTTAGTTTTCAGCAGTGCCACAATTTTTTTTACTGGTGGATGCTGATCTGTAACCTTTAGCTAAAACAGGAAAGTACATGGTTCAGTTATGAGGTATTGTAAGGATATTTTTAAGCTGGATACCTCAAAATAAATCATGCACTGTCAGCTCTTGCAAAAGAATTGGATGTGGAAGGATCTTAGCCATGACAAGGTTTTGTTGTGTTCATGTGCTAAAACACATGCTTCATACTGCTGCTGCATATTGCTTGCTCACATGCAGGTCATATCCGCCAAGGAACGTGGAGAGATCAAGCCGGCCCTTGTGGTGCCATGCAGCCCCTGCCAAAGACTGGTGGGAACTCAAGCAGAAGTGCTCGAGAAGTCAGAGAACAGTTTAAGCACTATTTCTGCAATGAAGGCCAAGTCAGCTGGCAATGGAGACTTGTCTCCAGGTAAGTAGAAAGATGCATTTAATCTTGCATGTCAATTACATCAAGGTACTCCACTGCTGTAGTATGCTTCGATAGGCTTACTTTAACAATAGCCTGATGGGCATTTAACATTGCCAATTGGCGCTCTGGTCCTGCCGGTATTTGCCGCACAGCATGGGCAATCATGCTGCCAAATGCATCGCACTCATCGGCAGCTGCGAGACGTTGCTGACTCCTCTGCAAAGTTTCAACCGCCGACGTCAGCAGAACTTTTCTCTGCTCTTTTTCTTCATCATAGGCCTTCCTCTTTTGTGCAGGTCTTGATGCGGTCACAGCCGACGACTCAGCACACATTGGTGGCGAATCTTCCACCTCGTGACTGGCTTCCGGAACAAGAGCTTCAGAATTCCAGATGTCACACTGGCGTTCAATATCCTGAAAAAAAGGACACAAAAGCTTGAGACAAAGCAACACAGGCTGAACTGTTTTTCACTGTGTTTTTTATTTAAGGTATGAGACCACAACTGAAACCACACTTCTGCTAAGATTTAGTCATTATTTTATCCCATACAGTATTTCTCAAAACCCAAAACTGCACACAGAGTATGAGAAATAGTGTAGTGTACAGCTTCTAAATAACTTTGACTACCTGGGCCTACACTGTACTGGCTTTGCACAGTACGCGGGCAATTCATGTGTTGTCTTCATCAACATGCAGCAGCTAAGACCAGAACTTAATTCTGCACTCTTTGGCTTATGAGCAAAAGGTCATAGCCACTCGTTGAAATATTGCGGTGAATACTGCGGACACGGTTTTGGAAAACTAAATGATGCCAGGAAAAAAATGATCTGCAATAATGCAACCTGTTCAGACAATGAGCTACAAGATGAATGTTGTGATGGATGTTATTAGTTTCTGTATTACTGCAGTATGCAAGAAAAGAACATGTCAACCAATTGCACTTCAAAATTATTGGTGATAAAGCAAACACCTTTACTGACAACATGGAAAGGAAAAAAAAATGGGGTTAATTTATAACAGAAGTATAGAAATCAAAATGTGCAGGCCTAAATTATACTAGGCTCATAGGTGGATGGTGGTGAAAACTTTATTTCCGTAAAGAGAGAGAGAGAAAAAAAAAGAAAGACATTTGTCAAATGATCAATGGGCTTCTTTCCGTTGGCTTCGTGATGTGGCCGTCAGACCGTGTCTTTCGGCGACTTCCAAAGCCCAGCTCACCGCCCGCAGTTGTACCACAGGTTCGGAGCTGGTCACCGCAGCCTCCCATTGTAGTGGGTTAGATAATAGCCATTCGGCTTCGGATTGGAGCTTAGGGCACATGTGTAAGATATGAGTTAGGTCGGCCTTTTTGGCATCGCAAAGCGTGCATTCGGGGGCATTATGCGCTCTTTTTTGTTTTTGGCGCCCAATTTCTTTTGCTTGTTTCCTTCGAATAACTCATGCATATCAGTCCTTTTGTGTCTTTTGTTAATGCTTTGTGATGGAGGCCCTACTGTATATTATCTGTGTGACCAACCTAAAGGCATCCAGAGTATTTCTTTCATTAATAAAGTTAGCTACATCATAATGCAAGGTACAAACCTGTTGTTGGTACGCCCATTAACTTGCTCGTTTGTGAATAAGAAGTGTGCAAGCCATAATTGCAATAAACAAAGTGATACTTTCTGCTAGCTTCAATGAGACATGAAAATGCAAAGCACAGTGCAAGGGCTTTGAACAGCTACACAGCATGAATAAAAAAAATTGAAAAACTTCTGTGCCACTGAACACAGGTGGAAACACCAGTGCAGGCTGTCAATGCATATGCTGACTGCTTATCATATGATGAATGTTATATGGCATAATGCCATAAGCAACTATCAATATGTTGAATAAGCTTCTGCTCATATTAAGCAATACATGTTTTGACACTTGTTTTGAGAAATAACATTAAATAATAAACATTTTTGTTATTCAACTGAATGTTTTGCAAATCTTCCATAAATTACCACTACAGTTCCATAAATTACCTACACAGTTTTTGACACCACAGGTAAAGTGACATCAGGCAAAGCAGTTGTGCTTCATTTATATCTACTTTGGTTCTCAAGCTAAACGGTCCATAAAGAATGTCATCTGTGTATACGGATTCAAGTAACCTTGTCTCACTGAATGTCGACAGCAGTGAGAAAAACTCTTGTCCATTTCAGTATTTTCAGCGTGAAGTAATTATGAAAAAAAAAAAGATTAAGAAAAAAACGTTTATGACTAATATCTGTTTTAATGCACAGTGGCGGGCAGCTGCAACCATGGTATTGTGCTATTCATTACTTTTGAAATAACGACGTACAGTTTAAAGCGCTAATATTTATGCCAGTCTGATGAAGACAAGCAGAAGACAACAAAGTTTCCTCTCGCGCTCGGACTGTACGTCCCTGGACTTCGTCAACACCAGCTCTTTGTGTTACTGGCTCTGCGGCTTTCACACGTCTTTTTGCCAATGTTACAATATAGCAAAGCAGCAGAAAAAGCAACTGTTCATGCCATATGACAAATGGTAACGCCAGTCAACATGGCAACACGGCACAGAAAAGCAAGAAACCACAAAACAGTCATCATACGGGATTTTGCACTGGTGTCCGGCTCTCAAAATTCAATGGAAATATTTCGTTGAGGAAGTCAATGTTTTGTTTGGTGGCTATATTTATGTGACATGTTAAATAACCGCTGTATATTTGCACCAAGTCCACTGTCTGGAAATAGTTCACGGTTAAAATCCATAGGGAAGCTTAGTCTCTAAAAAAATGGTCACAATTAGAGCCACGCATATAAAAATACTGCTTGAAGGGGCAAAACTATATCAGCATATGAAAAGTGTATTGTGGCCCAGAGCAAATCTGAGTTCACATAGTCTGTGTCGACCACTACTACTTCTTTCAGGGCAGTTTGACAGAAGAAAAGATTATCATTTTTTTTCTTTTCAAAAAAGCAAGCCAGATTTCATTATCTGCTTCACAAAAATCAGCTTCAGTGATATGGGATTTTCATAGATACCTGAAAAATTAGCTGAATGTTATAAACATAAACTGCAGCTTTCAATGAAGGGACCAGACAAACTACATTTATAAATGACGCTTGCATGGCCCCCGGCTAGCAAGGGATGAATACAACATACCTCCTCCTCTTCCTGCGTGTCCAACGTTGACATACTGGGCTGCGAGGTACAGGAGCTTGATAAAAAGAGCAGCCTCTTGTAGTGTGCCCACCTCGGTTCATATATGTCGTCCGGGCTGGCACCGGAGCGGGCTTTAATTTTCCGCCTTTCGCGCATAAACTGGGTCCGCAAATTCGCGAAGCGCGAGCGCACTTGGGCAACTGAAAAGTAAGAAAATGCGCAGTGGGTATTGGGAGACAGCGATAAAGTTGGCGACTTGTGTTTGGCTTCTCGTACGCACGGCGCCCAGTCAATTAATGCAATTGACGGTCGGCTCGTCACGACGCCACAGCAACCACACAAGCAGTGCTAAATTATAGGGTGTGGGTAGAGGAAAAAATAAAAAACAGACATCACAGCATCAGATACCGCACCCGAAATGAACGCCGGATCTCAGCGCAAAGTTTTCGTACATACCTGTGTATTGGCCTCCCAGCGCCTCGCATATCTCAGCATATGCCGCTTCTTTGAGCTCTCGGCGGTGATAATGTTGATCTCTGATATCCCATATTATACGGCGTTCTTCTACAAGGGAGATCAGCTCCGCCTCCGTCTGCGTTGAAAATACAGCCGCCGACATCGCACACCCGAAGTGTTGTGATCAAGTGCACGCTTTCGCAGGCCTCACGCAAGGTAGGCATGGAGAGCGGAGCAATGTTGACGCGATGTCAATGCGGCTGTCACGATAATTTAGTGTTTTATGAGTGCCGCAACACATTCAAAATGTATTCTCCGCTGGAACTGGATCTTGTCTTCGGCATATTTTTGCTCAGCGGCCGATCTCACGAAGACTCGGCCACCGACAGTCGGCAGACTGGTTTTGTCGGTGTCCCCGGCCTCAAAGCCTGTCACACTGGGAAGACATTTGGTTTTCGGTCGTGTTGGTGTCGTCGTCGGCCTAGTGTGACAGCTTGGTCGGCCGCAGACACGGTCGGCCGACGAGTTGGCCGACTGTCGGTGTCGTTGTCGGGTCTGCGTCGGTGTCGTGTCGCGCTAGTGTGACAGGCCCTTTACAAGTCTTCCGTATGAAGGGCAACGCCCAGAGACACGAAATGGGCAGAGATAATTAGAGCAGACGCTGTTACGTTTCTCCCCCGAGAAGTGGGACAGCTGACGCGGCCACCGCATAGCAACAGGCAGAACCGCGAGCGGATCGGCCATTTCGGCGCCGTTCATCGGCCGCGCAACGCTTCCTCCCGCCGACAAGTCTCAGCGTGTTCCTGCCACGCGCCAAATGTGTGTGCAAAAGCTGGCCAAGCCTGGAGATCGAGGGAAAGTGCGTCGCCCTCTCCTGTCTGCAGGAGGTGGAGGAGATGAGGTCGGAACACCTGCGATTGAGTCATTCGTCGTGAACCAACATGTTTGGCTCTCCCTTTCCTGTGAGGGTTTACCCTTTCTCTGTGAACTGGAAAAACTATAAAAAGCAGCGGCCGACTCCGCTGGGACAGAGACTACTTTGACGCGCCGTTGGCACGACGCTAGACACCAGCTGTGCGAGAGTGTCTGTAATCTCTCCGGGTCAGCTTCACTGCCCGTTTCTTCAAGATGTTGCAGTAAAGGTTGTTTCGTTAGAAGACGCCTCGTCTTTGCTGGCACCTTTGATGCCGTCCGCCGTCCACGGAGCCGCAAGGCCAACGCTACCGAGGGGCCGCGCGCCGCAGCGGTACGCTACCCCGGCACTCGCGACCTCAAACGTAACAATTGGTGAACAGCGGTGGGACGACGACGACCAAGCCGTAACCGTGGTTGGAGGGACGAACCAGGCGATACCGTCGTCCAACAACTGGTGAACAGCGGAGAGACGAGGACGACCAAGCAGTGACCGTGGTCGGTGAAACGAGCCAGGCCTGACCGAGGTGCAACATCTGGTGGGAAGAGCGGAGATGTCCGAGGCGTGACTCGTGAATCAAAGCAGCTCAGCGGAAAGGCGGGAGCAGTGCAACGAGCCCTGTGTGATGACTGGTTGCCTGCAGCGGAACGACTGCGTTGGATTCTTGGCTGCGAGGTTTGGTGAGTGCGGGACTTTCTTCTACTGAGTTTTGCCAGGCTTTTGTTAAGTAGAGAACAGAGCTGGTAATTGTGTTGTCGTTGTTGCTGGGTTAAGTGCAGCAAGGCAATAGTGGGCAGTAGAGAAGGCAGCATTCGGAACAGCCATGGGTTTGGATTTGAAGTCGTTGCGCAAACCGAAATTGCTGGAGCTTGCGGAGGAGTTGGGTCTGGATTTGTCAGACAAACTCGGAAAACCAGAAGTGTTAAAGGCTATTCTTGCGTTGGAAGCTGAAGATGACGAGCTTTTGGAATGCCTTAAGATCATTGACGAACGTCACGAGAAAGAGGAACGTGAACTTCATGAGAAAGAGGAACGTGAACGTCACGAGAATGAGATTCGTGAACGTAGAGAACGTCACGAGAAAGAGGATCGTGAACGTAGGGAACGTTACGAGAAAGAGGACGCCCGCGTAAGCAAACTGATACAGCTGGAGATTTCAGCACATGGAATGAGCGTGGAAAAGATTAAAGCTTTTAATGCCATTCATTGTAACAGTTCAATACCGCGAGACGGTCCGCCACCGTTCCTCATCGCCGAGGATATGGCAAAGTATTTGGCAGACTTCGAAAGTGTCTGCAGAAGTAAACGTTTCGAGCGAGATAGTTGGGCGCAGATGTTGGTAGCTCTTCTCTCCGCTGAAGCGTCGGAAGAAATCAAGCGATTGGTTGGCGACCGCTTGAAAAATTATGCTGAACTAAAAGCGTCATTGCTGATACGATATCAGATAACGCCTGATGATCTTCGGAAAAGATATGAGAGCGAGAAAAAGTGTTACAAGTCGTACTTTGATTTGGCGTATCAGTTGAAAGACGCTGTAAGCGATTGGCTAAACAGTGCGGAAGTTCCGGAGCAAATCGAGCTTGCACCGGAGTGTGAGAAACAGCTTGGGGAAGCGGCCGAGCAACGTGACCGCAGTAGTGAGCCGACCGATTCTCGAACAGAAGAGCATCGTGTTACCTTGGTCGAGTCACTAGCTGAGACGGTTAGCACAGGCTTAATCGGCGAGAAGTCCGAAGTGACGCCGTTAAGCGAGGTGAACTGCAGGCCGACCCAAGCAGCTGTAGGAGGTACAGTTCCATCAAATGAGAGTGGGGAACTGGTAGTAACTGAACCGTCTCTCGAGTCGAAAGCAGAAGCTTGTGGAGAGCGCGACGGAGATGAGAAAATTTCGGTTTCCGAAATCAGCTGTGTCGTAGAGCAGGGCACACCGAAAAACGAAGTGCCGATCAGCGAAACTGCGCAGCCCGCGAGTTGTGATCAGCCAGGGCAGACCGACGAGGAGTGCGCGTCCGCTGTAGAGAGCGAGACTTGCGAAGGCGGCAGCGAGCGACCAGAGCAGAGTCAGAATCGTTCGTGCCCTGATACCACGCTAGGTTGTATTCGCGAAAGCAACCCCAGTGCGAACGCGGACGTAGCACACATGACCCTCACGCTATCCGAAGCGCCCCAGCTGTCGAATGAGCTTGATCGTGCGCCGGTTAGCGCTGAGCAATGCGGCTCATCGGAGGGCCCGTGTAACGTGAGTGGCGAGCTGCCAGAGGAAATGCCTAGCTTGAGGGCTGGCGTGAGCGGTTGTCGTTCGGACTTGACGGAAAGTGAGTCATGCGCTGCTGGCCGCGATGCAGACGCGGCGCCGCACTTTGACTGCTTTGACCACTCAGACGACACCGGTGTCCTACTAGCTCCGGTAACCGCTAGCTTGCCAGAGCTCGCGCCGAAAGAAAGTAGGACTAGAGTATTCAAGTGCTGCCACCGAAAAACGCGGAAAGGCAGGCGCGAGAAAGAATGCTGCCATCGTAAGGAGAGCAAACGATTGCAGAAAGAAAGCGGAAGGCTAGTATTCCCGTGCTGCCGACGAAAAACGCGAAAGGGCAGGCGCGATAAAGAATGCTGCCATCGTAAGGAGAGGACACTCAAACGATTGCGAAAAGAAAGAAAAACGCCTGTGTTCCAGTGCTGTCGTGTAAAAAAACGGAAAGGCAGGCGCGAGAAAGAATGGAGCAAGTTGAGGCTATCGCGAAAAAGAAAGCGATTATCCCGAAGGCACAAATGCGCCCATGCCGAGAAAATGCGTGACTGGTGCGCCAAGCGTAAAGAGAGGGATAGGTTGTTTAGCTAAGCTAGTGACTTATGCTCATGCGTTTCTTTGCACAGAAACAGGAAGGTACGGTTGTTCCGTGAAACGGACAGCCGAAGCTTTAGTGAAAAGGGTGATCTCAACGGTAATGCCGATGGCTTAAGTCGAAGCCCTTAACGTGAGAAGAAGCCTCAATTTTCACTTGTTGTTTTTCTTCCTGACATAGGATTTTGAACAGATTGCATTGCATTATTTTTGTTTGAAGTGCTGTTTTTGAAAATGCGATTTTCAAATTTGTAGACGCGTTCCAAGTGCTGCTGAGCTGCCCTTTAATGTAGATGGGGGCATAAGAGGGAAATAGTCTGGCAAAACTTAGTGAAGTTTGTGCCGTGCTTGCTGGATAACCAGTTGAGTTTTTAACGTGGTTGTGATGCTGTAGGTTGTCAGAAATCTCTCCTGAAGACAAGTTGCAGTGTGCCTTGGAAACCCGGACTTGCCAAGGACTTCTTCAGGCTGTTTGAGCTCAAGAGAAGCTGAGTTGGACGACCCCGGCTAGCAGCAACATCCCGATCCCTCCGGACAGCGGATGCAGTCCCCTGCCCTTCGGGATCTCCCTCCCCCGGCGGGGCAGTCTGTTACGTTTCTCCCCCGAGAAGTGGGACAGCTGACGCGGCCACCGCATAGCAACAGGCAGAACCGCGAGCGGATCGGCCATTTCGGCGCCGTTCATCGGCCGCGCAACGCTTCCTCCCGCCGACAAGTCTCAGCGTGTTCCTGCCACGCGCCAAATGTGTGTGCGTGCGTGTGTGTGCAAAAGCTGGCCGAGCCTGGAGATCGAGGGAAAGTGCGTCGCCCTCTCCTGTCTGCAGGAGGTGGAGGAGATGAGGTCGGAACACCTGCGATTGAGTCATTCGTCGTGAACCAACATGTTTGGCTCTCCCTTTCCTGTGAGGGTTTACCCTTTCCCTGTGAACTGGAAAAACTATAAAAAGCAGCGGCCGACTCCGCTGGGACAGAGACTACTTTGACGCGCCGTTGGCACGACGCTAGACACCAGCTGTGTGAGAGTGTCTGTAATCTCTCCGGGTCAGCTTCACTGCCCGTTTCTTCAAGATGTTGCAGTAAAGGTTGTTTCGTTAGAAGACGCTTCGTCTTTGCTGGCACCTTTGATGCCGTCCGCCGTCCACGGAGCCGCAAGGCCAACGCTACCGAGGGGCCGCGCGCCGCAGCGGTACGCTACCCCGGCACTCGCGACCTCAAACGTAACAACGCCGAAACCGTACCTGCAAATTTATTGCTTAAACAAGCGTTTAAATGCGTCGCCCTTATATTACGATTATATTACGTAAAAAAAACACACTTCGGGAAACAAAAAGAATATCCAACTACAATTCTGAAATTTTTGTTTCAAAACGTTTTGTATTTTTTTATTATTATGACACCATTTTATTAACCTTACTAGAATAAATTTATTTTGAGACTCGGCCTGCCCTTTTGTTTCCCCCCACTCATCATATGCCTAATGTTAGAACATTTCGTCAAAACACTCTCATCGACTATTCCAACACTCTGCACCATTTACGCTTTGATCATCGAAATGCCTAAAGAGTCAGATATTTGAAGTATACTTGCGATTTCAGGCCATTGTATCCTAGGTGTGGCGTAAACAACTTCCCGGCGTCAGCATGTAGCCTGAAGTTCGGCTACATATAGCATGCTCGCAAAGTTTTCTCTTTACAGTAATACGTCTGGGGTACGGGAGAGCATCCATCACTCTCATGGGAAAAAAAAAAGAAGGTTCTTTTTCGAACCAAAAGTTCCTCTCTCGTGTATGCTTTGCATTATAGAGAAAATCACGAAGAAATAAACCAGCACTTGCTTTAGGACGCTTGCAAAAACTGGCTGTAAATAAATAAATCGGCGAACTTTTGAGGTGTCACAGACGGCCGTTTAAAGAACTGCTAAAGTACAGGCAACGGCCTAGTTGATCAATTGGCCTGAGGCGTGCGGCAGCAGTGGTGGTTCTTCGCGCTAACGATTTCTCTGCTTTCTTTCTGTCGCGGCCCCACGAAGTCCGAACTCGGTCTGAGACAGCAGGGGCGGTAGCTTCACAGTGAAGGACCGCCCTCAATGTATTCTTCCTGACGTCATTCTTGCTACTGCGAGACATTCGTCCCAGGCCGCAACTTTATCTTGCCATGGCGCCGATCGGCTTTTACCCGGACGGCGAGCACAAATTTATCTTGCCTACAGCGACGTGAACTCTCAGGAGCGCGGCGAGCTTCCTATGCGACACCCGTGACATACGGTGACGCCCGCCATGAGAGACCACCTGAGATTGTTTTACCGTGTACATTGACGTCATCTCGTTGCGACGGCCAAGCTCGAACTCTGGTCCTCGGACTGAGTATTGCAGCATCGCAACAACTGACCCCTCACAGCAGGGCAAAAGAAAAATAGGGTTCAGACTGCACCCATATGATTTTGCGAGAATGTACGGCTTTAACTTCGGATATTAGGCAATAGTGGACGGGACACTCTGGGGTATTTTAAGGTTTTTCTTACGCGAAAAGTTTTTTTATAGTGACATTTCTGTCGCAGTTTAAAAGCGAATCATTAAGCACGCCAGTGACAATTCTGACATGTCGTGGAACGTCTACATGGAATACATGGCAAACGACGATTTTAGAAACACGTATGTTCCTTAATAATTACTAGCTTTTTCCTGCAAGTGCTTAGTTCGGTTGTGATGCAGCCACACTGAATATAAACTAATTATATTGTTAATAAGAAATAAATTTTTAACTTAAAATGGAGTTTAAAGGAGAAGGATAAAATTGCTTTACTGCCATCCTTATTAGTGTACACACGATCACTTCGCATTTATGTTTTTTCTGCGAAGTACCGATCCGAGAAAAATTTCTTGGCGATGCATGTCGTGAAAGCTTATTTGACTGCCCAATAAAAGAAAGGAATATTGTGTTTCTTTTAATAATGTTGAAATAAACGCACTCTAAGTATTATACAATATCGAAATACGAATTTCTCTATGACGTTCTGAACTCCTGCAATCAACTGTCTAAAGATGTCAATCTGCGAGACGTTTTCCGTGCAGCTGGAGGCGATATGTTCCGATAAGCGACACGAAAAGAAGCAGCGGCGATTGAAACACGCCCTATAGCAGCGGTCAAAGTCTGCTTTCTCCCATGGTTACTCTCAAGCTGCCTTTTTGAGCGGTATTGCTCACGTATGTGGCAGTAACGAAAAATGCTACTAGTGCGACGTAATCGGCTGCCGGTAAATGAATGCGTTTTGTGACACAGAGTCTACATGACCTGCTTCTTCTGCTTGGCATATGAACCCATGGGTGTAACAGACCATTCAAAGCCCACTGAAAGCAGCAAGTGCCACTCACGATGTCCAGAATTGAGCGCTTCTTGAAGTGTCTCCGCAGCCAGTCCATGATGAGCGCCCTGCGGTTCCCTAGGTGGCTCGGGTACTGCTCCAGCACGTGGTTCACCACAGCGTAGTCGTCCGCGCTCCAATCGGCTGGCTCCTCTCTGTGAAGATGCCGCGTTTTCTAACCATGGACATGATGCGGAGTATAAAATTAAAGCCATCCTAACTCGTGCCAGAATTGCCGATGATGGTCAGCGTGACTTGAAATGCCACAAATTCAAGAGCAATTGCTCAAATATGTACGTTTCTTCTCGCTGGGGTGAAGGTAGTCTGCCAGCGCTTTAAAGATAGCCGTTCAAATGCTAGGCGTGTAAAACATAGTTTACACCAGATGCCTTGAAATAAGTCTATTTTAAGGCGAAGCCTTTTGATTGCTCTTAACTCACCCGCGCGTACGCGCGATCGCGAGAAGTGTCGCGAGATTTCGCGAGATACCGCGAGACTGTGACGTCAGCAGGCGATTTACGCATCTACAAAGCTGTTCCTACGGCCGTTCGATCCAGGCGTCCACGCGGCTCTTTTCATTTAGCGCTTTCTCGAACGTCGCACCACATAACATAGAGAAGAAGACGCAGTACAGCAAGCATCAGCGCCGTTTCAAATTGGTTTACAGGAAAGAAAAGGCCCAGTATCTGTCACAATTCTCCACGGAACACTGAACCGAGCCGTAAGGAAAAGGAGGAAGGTAGGAGTGGAAGAAGAAAGAGAGACAGAGGTGTCGGTAGTGGAGGGCTGGGGATCACCGTGCTTTATTATAAAGGCTTTCGCCTCATCGCACTTTAGTGGTTCAATGTGCCCCCTAGAATTTTTTCATGGGAAATCATAGTGCAGAAATCGTGAAAAAAAAAGGGGGGGGGGGCTGTTCTTTGTTTGTAGTAGAATTTTTGACAGCTTATCATCTAGTGCCACTGAAGTGGATACTGGCAAATATGTCCCTTCTCAAAGCAACCTCGAAACCTACTTTTATCAATTTTCATTAGGTGATGAAGGACGCGCCACGAACGAACCTACAGTATTTTGATGTCACGCTTCTTTTTTATGCGCAGAGTGAGGACATCAGCGAGCGCATAATTAACCTTCACGGCGGGTAATTGAGCGTACCTGACTGCCACGGTGGTTTCGTGGGTCCTATGTGGTCACAAAGGATTAGTGAAATAGTTTCTGTAAAACTGTTTTATAGGAAGGGAAAGACACAGCATGTCACTTATACCGGCGGATGACGTCTGAACCTCGCCACAATAGAAGAGAAGTTAGATGTGAAAGTAGAAAGAGAGAAGAGATGCCAGAGTAACAATTTCGACCACGTGGAGATCTTTAATGTGCACTGACGTCGCACATCATACAGACAACTTTGCGTTGCGCCTTCATAGAATCCCGGCCGCCGCTGTCGGGTTCGAACCACCGTACTCAGGTTCAGTAGCTGATTGTATTAACCACTGAGCAACCGTGGAAGTCGAAGCACTCCTCTCAATTCAATGTTTTGGTCATATGGAAGGTTCACTGCTCTGCTCCTGCATATATCCGTATTTAAATTTAAACCTTAATATAAACCATTGACGTCCGCATTGATAGTCTTAGCAAATATTATAAAAGTGGTATTTAAAGAGCAATTCCGACAGTTTTTTTATCATTTCGAGTTATAAATTGTATTACATTCTTTGGTCTGCTTGACTCCGACACACAGAACTGTTTTTCGAAATTCCAAGAATTATGTTTATAAAGAAAGTACAGCAAATCGAAAGCGAAGTTGGTTTCATGGCCAGAAACGATGCTCCAGTTCACGAGACGGTGAGGTCACATTGAGTATTTTGAAAAACACTCGCACATGCGTTGGATGGTGGAATTAAAGTATGGAAATCATGACGCAATACATAAAATGTACGAGATACAAGCCTCAAAATTTCATGATGACGCTGGGAGCGGGCAGCGTCGCGGATGTAATGTTTGTGACATCACAAGCGCAGTGTTGCCTGGCGAAATAGTCTGAACTGAGGCCACGAATATTGCACAATTTAAGGTCGAGTTGCACACGAATGCATTACCGCACGCAGCCTAAATTTGGTACAATGAGTGAGGACGGGGAGGACAACGTACAGTACAAGTTTTACCAGAATATGCAAATGTCGAAAAATATGTCGTTTAGGGTTGATGGAACAAGAAGGAACAGTTTCATCAAATCTGTTTTTCAGTTTGACCCTTTAGTCGTTAGACATTTCCTAGACGCTGCCGTCGGAGACAATCTCATTTATATGGCAAGATTTAAGCCACGCGAAAGGTGCTATCGCACTTCAGCCTGGAAGCTCTGGCTTCCTAAGAATAGAGACAGGCCGACAGTCATGGAGACACTTTAATTAAAAAACACGACTATGCGCACTGGCTGCTTTTAATAGCCGAGCTCGTCCAATAAGGAAAGCCATTCTACATTAGTGACATTGTCCTGTTCTGCTCGCAATAACGTGGAGCGCCCGACGTCAAGTCATGCACGGTCGTTTACATTTCTATATTGGATGGTTGCAGACGCGTGCCTCGCAATCGCAACTGCATTTGCATGATCTCTCTTACAATTACGTGATATACACCGGTCGGTTAATGTCAAAATGTCAGCTAGGGAAGAACACTACCTCTGGGGCCCAAATATGTTGCCATTTCGATGCCTAAGCAAAACAATTAAAATAAAGAAAAGATGACCTAACACAAAAGTAGGGGTGCGCAGATGGTCTCTTACAACCTATATTGTCAAGAGTCTGCCTTTCGCCCTGCCACTCACTCAAGCTTGTGTGCCTTGTCGATGTCCTTGATCTTGCTCTCGAACTTGTGGTCGATCTGCTTCAGTTCAGCCAGCAGGGGCCGCCGCATGCGCTCTTCTCCCGTCCATGACGCCTGGAAGTCATCCTCAACGTTGCGTGAAAACGTGAACCTGCACGGGGAGATAAAGTAAGTTGTAAATTAAGCCTCTAATTACTGGAGGGCCAATATTATCGCCAAGTAATCTTTACGGCTCCCGTAATGTATTTGTTTCATAGACTTGACCACAGTTCGGATTTGCAAATTGAAGTTTTGCTTAACCGTTATGCGCTGATAGGGTCAAGAGATGAAAAAAAAATAGTAATGGTTTAACGCAGGTTAACCCTAGTTGAATTGCGAAAGCAACGGTGGAAGCTTCTTTTGCTTTGTACATTATTCCCCTAGGTGGCTGCCTGTCGCTGGGGTAACGAGAATGCAAACGGTTTTGACATGCTGATTCTGATATCCCCCATGTGAAAAGAGAGGCAGTTGCTGCGAAATGTGATGTCAGGCAGCCTTACTTCCGGTCAGTGCTCGGCCACGTTAGCTGTCAGGCACCACCTGCCAGCGACATGACCGTGATTATTGTAAACATTACGATACCGGGCTTTATCTAGCAGTGTGAAGCTATCGCTACAAAGCGCTTGCGACCGTCAGACAGCTCTCGTACCAGACAAACAAGAACTTCACAGTCTTGCGAACGTAGTAGTTGCATTATCGTTCAGCGCTTACCTTGCATTGTTGAGGGGCGAGGCCTCAAACGCCCTGGCCACCTCGGCGTCGGCTTCCCTGAACTGGGCCTCCAGGCTAGCCGTGAGCTCGCGCGTCTCGCGATGGGCCTCTCGGAGTTCGGACACCATCTGGGCCTCGCTGTTGGCTGACGGCTGCGCGCCTTCTTCTTCCTGCTGGTCGTCCATGAACCCGAGTCGGCAGGCCAGGATTCGCCTGGTGGTGGGCGAAACGGCCACCTGCCGTGTGTGAACGGACTACGCTCAGCGCCGCCACGCATATGCGGCGCGGCGAGAGTGTTGCCCCTGTTGCCGCAATGCGCGAAGGCTAACAATCACACGCTTAACTAGAATGGTCCAATTCTTCTTAGAGCTCTGCTCGGATTGCATACTAGCTTCTAAGTGGCCGCGGCCTGGATGCCTCTCCTGTCACTCACCCGAGGATGACCCGTTTCCTTCCAATACCGCCATGGGTGCGGCCTGCCAAATGTCAACCTCAAGCCCGCAAAAAATATAATTGCTACGCACGAGTCACAAATTTGAATTCGCTGCTTGCTTAGAATTCAAGTCGAAACGTTGTCTTTTCAGATAGGGGCACGAAATCTTTTTTGTACTGTCTCTACCGTAGTGACATGTTTTTTTTTTTTCATAAAAAGCACAAAGCTCTAAATACTACAGATAACAAATTCTTATTATGACGCCTGTTTCCAATCTAAAAAGTTTGGCTTCATTGTTTACATAAATGTGCGTCAGGCAGCTTTAGAATTAGCACCCAGTTTATCACGTTATCATACAAAGCAGAACCTGCAGTAGCCTCTGTTTCTACGACCGAAGTCAGCTACAGCTGTGCCGCTTCTTGCCGTCATACAAAACGTAGGAACATTATTTGGGCTCTTAAGTATTATGTCATGCGGGTGTATAATTTTACAGGCCACATCACATAACACATTCGTTAATTTTTTATTACCATGACATGGGTGTCATGTAATATGAGGGGCCTCACCATACATAAGAAAGCACGGCTCTCATGGCATGATGATATATTTATCATTTCGTTTTATTTTTTTAAGATTTAGTGTTGCAATTTTCGAATTGTTGTGTCCAGAGAGATGACATTAGTACAGATGCAAACATAAATTAACAAAGCAAGAACAAACTAAAAATATGTATGTCCATTAGTGAGTATGTAGCAGTCATCGTTGTAGCCGATACTGCCAGAGGAGAAAAGAGAAATTTTAACTCCGAGTTTGAGCCTAAAAGAGTGGCAGTTAGTATTAGTGATGCTGTCTTTTCTAGTGCCATCGCAGAATTGTATTAAGTGACAGATTCATTTCAAGCCTGTTGCGAAAAAGGAGGAAAAATAAATTCAACTCGCAATATCTTTTTAAACTCTGAATCCAGAGTAGGTGTGGAATTCTGTCGTAATTTTACAGGCTGAGTCTTCACTTGATAATGAAATATGAACATAACTCATTTTCTTCACCCTTTTGCTGCACCTAGTAGTTTATTTATATATATTTATTTTCATTCACTATACTCTCAATGCCATCTTGCAGGTTTTCCCAGGCGCGGGCAAATAGCCGGCAAAAGCAACTACAAATCCAATGACTTCCGTTCGAAGCTTCAGCAGTGAAATGATAAAACGTTCTGCACATCTGGCATAAAAAAGACGCAATCAAGCAAATAAACCGCAAACGACACATGCGTTTACAGGTACATAAACCAGGACCAGAAGTCCAGTGCCATCGAGCGCCTGCGGCGAGGCATTATTTCGCCTGCAAGAAATTCGACTTCTAATGCAGCAGCTCTCACGCGCCCGTTCGGCGGTTCAGCCACGTCGCCGTTATGGCTGTAACTAAAAAGACAAGCCACACGAGAGTATCACGAGCCAAAGAAAATTTTCCACAGGAAGAAGAGCCACGAGCTCTGTGTCGCTCACTCGTGTCTCCTATTTCTCTTTTTAAAAATATTCTTTCGCTCGTGAGAACACAGAGTGCCACGTAACTGCGCATAAATACATGCAAGCATCATTCAAATTATTTGCCTTAATGTATCACAAAATCGCTCAAATAGATGCGCTACAAGATCGCATCAGGGTGCACCGTGACCGTCCGTAATATTTCTTTAACGGAAGCCTTTTTACATACCTGATGGGTGGGTTTTAGATTGCACTAAATGCTCGCTTATTCTAAATTTTAAAGCTTTTATTTGACGGTGTTCTTCCCCCCCGCTTATAGCAGGTTTCCTCTTTAAAGTTCCTAGCAACATTGAGTGATATATCAACTGCTTTCGAATATGAACGCAAACATTTTTATAACGCTCCTCTGTCTCACGCGCATTCCTAACACCTACTTTTTTGCATGCTGGTTCGCTAATTCTAAAGTAACACCATGTAGTCCAGCTTCAAATTTTTATCATGTCACTGGCTTCTCTACAGAGCACTAGTGACGCTTGACTTGGCAATGCGTAACCAAGTCGCTTATAGACATTGCATCACATTCGTAAGTTCGAAAACCACTTCGCTCTATTTCTTGAAGGACAGCGTAGTTCGCTCACCTGAACCACTCAACTCTGGAGTCTGCGCTGTCCTGGAACTTTGTGCGGTCCAGTTCGAAGTCGATCCAGTCTTCGAGACACTGGCCGGCCTCATCATCACTGGTGATACCCGTAGACGATATATACCTGCACAATAGGAACTGTTCAGATTGGCCACAACAAACTATGAAAAGAAAATAGTGCCATCACAAAGGTATGTTTGTTGGGATGACACATGTGTCCTCCACCAGCATTTAGTGCGTTGGTCAGAACGCTAAATCAGAAGTCGATTTGGCTCCGGATTTCATGAGGTTCAGATCAAAGCAATGCTACGTGAATGTGTCCATCGTTTGAGCGCGCAAAATGCTGGAAGGGCATTCACTGTGTCGAATGATTCAGAATCATTTTTTTAAGCAGCTACACCACACTCGATATAGAGGCTATGTTACTGCATTAATACCGTTTCTTGGGCTAGTTGGTTCATATTTGTACTGTGAAAAACTGCGCCGAAATAAACACACCACAAGACAGAAGACGGGACAAAGGCGCTATTTGTCCCGCGCCTTTGTCCCGTCTTCTGTCTTGTGGTGTGTTTATTTCGGCGCAGTTTTTCACAAGGCTATGTTAAATCGGGTGTTCAGCTACCAAGAAAAGCCGGAGACAAGAAGGCTACAAAGTCTGCTGTCATTTGTCTACAGGGGTTTGACATAAAGTCGGGCGTCGCACGCAGGGGTAGCGAGTAACTTGAACTACGGTTAGTTACAGTCGCTTCTTCTACTTAGGCGCCGTATTTATAACGGGCTCATTCGTTACATTAGGAAACATTTCGCAAGCCTGCTTCCATTATTCACCTCTTGCAAAAGTGTATGAGTAAGTTTGTATTAATTAGGCCGCGTAATTGCGTCCATAGAGGGCGCTGCTAGAAACTTTGCAAATACGCAGCGAGACGCCCTCAAGAAGGAACGAAATGTTCTCAAGGAAAGAACTGCACCGTAATTAAATACGGCTGCACTTATCTCGCCAACGAGTCAACTCCTTCAACTACGCTTACTGTACCGCTTAGGAGAGGAGTTGGTTTCTGCTCGGAATAAGGAAGTACTTCTTTACACACATAATGGCAAATGAGCTCCTTAATTAGACTATCTGTTTCTAGTGACGGCGCCACGAAAGAGCAGCACACGACAGAACAGCATGGGTCAAAACAGCCCACAAAAAACTGCGCAGCGGTAAAAAAGCACAGGTCAAAAACAGCATGCGCCAAAACAGCACACAAATACAGTACTGTGGCAATACAACATAGGTAGAAAACAGCACAAGGTGCGAAAAAGCAAAGCGAAAATTCAGCAAATGAAAAAAAAACAACAACAACGTGGCGACAAAAGATCACACGTAAAAAACTGCAAAACGACAAAAACGCGCAGCGCAGTGCGGAGCAGAAGATTAAACGACATAGCGTATCTTCGCAGAAGGTTAAACGACATAGCATATCCTCAGAGATTGTTTCTGTTTCATTGTGCCGGAAAGGCACTTCAGCGAGATTTCAGATGAATATTTTTAACATTTTATACTTCGAACCACGATGGCGAATGAGGAGGAAGAGGAGGAGGAGAAAAGGAGGGGGAAAGGCAGGAATGACCGCATTAGAAAACATAAAAAAGGTCTCACCAAGGATGCTGACTGCTCACGATGTCGCAGTATATTATTGCTTCTTAAAATCAAATAAGAAGTTCTTTAAATATAGGTAAGTAATCGATCAATTATCAAGCCCTCTTTACAGCCACATGTCTAATTGGTTTAGAAATTCACCTGCATAGGCAGCAGAGATATATTTCTCGTACTTTTTAAAATACAAATTTGTACGAGATTAAATAATCACTCCTCTGCATTGTTCCATTATGCCCATGTAAAATCCGCAACTACCGACGAATTAATGTCTTTCTGAAGACTTGATTGAATAGTGGAAGATACTTTTCAATAAAGCTCCAAAACGCGACTTCTTCGACAACGCTGAGCGGGATTTTGTCATCGGCTTCAATACCCAGTAGAATTATTCTATTTGTTTTTCCCCTTCTAGAATGCCTTCAGGGAAGGCTGACTAAGTGAAAACTGCAGTGAAGTTGATAAAAATAGAGGGTCTTCAATGCAGTCAAACTCATGTCCAGAATTTGATACCAGCGCGAATAAATTATTGCTAATGTGAAGGCGTCACCACTCGAGGCAGCGCAATAAGTCTTAAAGGCCTATTAACACGATGTTCAAATATATCTAATTTTCATGTGCCGGGTGAAATAGTATTTGCCGTTCTCTCTTCCCTCAAGCTCCTGGTCGCAATCGGGGCCCTTCTGTATGGTTGACTTTGAGTCCTCCAGGCTGTATGGGTATGCACGTAAAATGCCTGTTCAAATCTATATCCATTCGATGCCTTTTCGCAGTCATTCCATCGTGTGTTTAGAGTTTCTTCAGAGAGCACGGCAAGTCCTTCATGTTTGCGCCATCCACAAAGTTCAACTGACTCGAGGGTTGCTCTTCTCGTTCCAGAGAAGACTCGACAGACGCTGGCGCAGGAGGCGCTTTCGGCGGCGGTGCCGACAAAGTGAGACATTCCCTTACGTCTGTGATGCGATGCGGAATGGGGCTCGACTAGCGTGCTGGGAATACTATGCTCTCCGGAGTAATCTGATAGGCCCTCCCCCCCCCCCTCCCGGGAAGACACAGGCCGTTTGCCTTCGGGCTGGACAAAGCGATTGTAGACAGAAACACCTCTACCTTTTAAGCTGAAGAATTTGCTGTTCAAAACACTGTTTCCCACGGCGGGGTTAGCCGCATAGAGCAACCCTTTCGTCCTGAACCGCGCCGCTGTACTAACCTCGAAATGGCGTGCGACTTCCAAGCGCCAATCATCATGCAGAATTAAAAGATTAAATCCACAAGGGCGTGTGGTAAGACCCAATGCAGGGATCTCAAATAAAACTTCGACAGTTAAAAGGTATAGTTTTTAAGATACCAAAACGATTACTCAAATAGTAAGATATAAACTGAACCCGCAGTGGTATGGCATGTGTATAAAAAAGTAAAGTGACTGCACAAACTGCAGCCCGACAGCCATCATATATGCACTTGAATGCATTGCAATAAAACACGTGCATATGTTATGCAGCTGTTTTGCGAAAAAGTTCTCTGAATAATCTAACAAATAATGGCTACAGTGAGGCAACAAACAATTTTGAAATTACGTCAGCTGCTCAACCGAAGAGAGGGAGAGACTGAGCTCTACTTGGTAAGATAAAATTTGAGGAAGTTTTAAACTGCAAGGCTAGGAGTCGACCAGCCAAGGTCTCATGGGACTAGCGGCTGCGGGGGCTTGAATGATTCCTTTATTTTGTCTATCCCACGTGTCTTTATTTCTAATGCCCCCTGAATATTTTTCCAACTCTGTACATGTTCATATCATGTTGATCGTGTCTGCATGGCCCCTGCAATGTTTGGATTTTTCACCGCAATGCCCCGGCTAACATTTCCTTATTACGATATTATTCTTCACTTTTCGCTGCTGTAACCCCCTCCAAATTCCTTCCCCCTTCTCGTTGAGTTTGCGATTAGCGTCCGGATATAGCTTCCGGCTTAGTTTATTATAGTTTTGGACTGCTTCCTCGCACCTATATCAACCTACCTTTGTTCTCCGAATGTCCGAATGTGAGGGGGGAGGTGAGCAGGCTCGGAATGTGAGACCTCGAGCCAGTCATATATGCCCCTTAATTCCCTGCCATAGCTTGCGGGGGCTCATATAGAGATAATATTCCCCTAGCAATGTACGTTGCTGGGCGATTTAGTAGCGAAATACGGAAAACAGCGCTGACAGACAAAGGACAAGAAAAAGGAGGTGAAATGTGGATTTAAGAACTCCATCTTTACACACAACATGTCCGAGTATTGTGAGCTGGCGGGCACCAAAGCGGCACTTTTTGAGGTTGAGTTGAAGACCGGCGCGGGTTAGGCAGGTGAAGACCTGGCGAAGTCGAGTCAGGTGGGTCGGGAAGTCGGTTGAAAAGACGACGATATCATCGAGGTAGCATAAACAGGTGTTCCATTTCAGGCCGCGCAGTACAGTGTCCATCATTCTTTCAAATGTGGCTGGGGCGTTACAGAGTCCGAATGGCATAACATTAAATTCGTATAGTCCGTCTGGAGTAATAAAGGCGGTCTTAGGACGATCCGCCTCTGCCATGGGCACCTGCCAATACCCGGAGCGTAAATCGAGTGAGGAAAAGAATTCTGCGCCTTGCAAACAGTCTAGGGCATCGTCGATTCGTGGGAGGGGGTACACATCACGACGAGTGATTTTGTTGAGGCGGCGGTAATCAACACAAAATCGTATGGAGCCATCCTTCTTTTTAACTAGAACCACAGGAGACGACCATGGGCTACAGGATTCTCTAATTACTCCGCGTTGCAGCATGTCATCGACTTGTTGGGCAATAACACGGCGCTCAGTCGGGGACACCCGATACGGCCGCTGATGGAGAGGTGGGTGAGCGCCAGTGTCGATGAGGTGGGAAACGGTCGTCGTGCGGCCCAAGGAAGATTGCGGAATGTCGAAGGAGGCGCGGAATTGGTGTAGAAGGTCGAGAAGTTGCTCGCGGTGGCGCGGTTCTAGAGTGCTGTCCACGGAATGGTCAAAAAGGTCCCGCTGTAGCGGATCTGAAGCCACACGAGTTGGAGTCAAGGCGTCAACTTGGCAAACAGGGAATGACACATCATCAAAGGTGAACAGAAGGTCCACGGGCTCGATGCGGCCGAGGCACTCCCCTTCGATCAACATAGCGGGAGACGGAAGAGGATTGGCTACCAGAAGTGTGCTAGCGCCGTTTTTCATGTCAAGGACGGCAAACGGCAGCGGTAAGTGGCGGCGGCGGCAGACAACGTTAGAGGGCACAAAGAGGACTGTCGCGGCGGTGGTAAAAGAGGCAGTGAGGGGAACCAGAACAGCGCTAACGGGTGGGATGGTTGTGTCATGTGCTACGAGGAGTTTGGTCGCAAAACGAGGACACGGCTCGTGGAGCAGGGCATCAGACGGTGCATCACTCGATTCAATGAGCTCTACTTGAGGACTGGCGCAGTCAATGATAGCATGATGCTGGGACAGGAAATCCCAGCCAAGAATGACGTCATGAGAACATGTGGGGAGAACGACGAATTCGATAATGTACAAGGCTGCAACAATGACGACGCGAGCAGTGCAGATAGCTGTCGGCTGTATACTGTGAGCGGATGCGGTACGAAGCGATAGTCCCTCGAGAGGCGTAGTCACCTTTCGGATGGAGCGGCAGAGTTTTTGGCTGATAACTGATACAGCGGCACCGGTGTCGACGAGCGCAAGAGTATGAACACCTTCAACGATGACAGGAATAACATTCGCGGGATTAAGACGAGGACTTTGAAATTCGGTCGGATACGCAGTTCGTGCCTCGCGAACTGCGGCGGTTAGTTTTCCGGCTGGGTAGCGGGTCGTCGGCGCATTGGCGAAATGGAGCGGCGACGTGGTGATGGCGAACGACGAGGGCGGAAGTCCGGAGGTTCAGGGGGTGCTGTTGGAGGACCCGATGGGACTGGGAACTGGGGGGCCAAATAAGGTGGCGCAGGCCGTGCAGCAAAGGCCATATTTAATCGGCGCCGGCAGTTGCGTGCAGTGTGTCCGGGGATGCCGCAGTGGTAGCAAATAGGCCTGTTGTCTGCAGTGCGCCATGGAGATGGTGTCTGACGCAAGGGGGGAGCAAAGGCTGTTGGTGCGGACCGCATGGGGGGCGAAGCATAGGCATATGCTGGCTCAGGCGGTGGACTTGAAGTGACTTCGGCATACGTGCGACGCAATACTTGAGGAGGAGCCGGCGCGAATGCTGGAGCGTAGCTCAGTGGCGCAACGCCGGATGATGAAACTGTGGGCGTGAGTAACGGCATTGAGGGTGCGACCGGAGCTGATTGAGGAACAGGATTAGGGAGGATTTCAGAGACATGCTGCTGGATTGCATGGCGAAGCTCCGGAACAAGGCCAGTTGTTGACGACTCCTTAACATATGGCTGTAGGGACAGTTGGCGCGCGACCTCCTGACGTATAAAAGCCTTGATGTCTTCAGAGAGGCTAGATGACTCCCTCTCCGCGGCTAATCCAGCGAGTGATGCATCAGGCTGGCGAATCAAAGCACGCTCCTTGCGGAGTTCGTCGTAGCTTTGACAGAGGTCGTATATTTCCTTGAGCGTATTGGGACCTTTGGCGATAAGCATGTTGAAAGCGCCGGCATCAATTCCTGTGAGGACATGACGTATCTTAACGGCCTCGGTCATGGTCGGGTCAACGCGGCGACACAAATCAACAATGTCCTCAATATAACTGGTGAACGTTTCACCAGGCAGCTGTAGTCGCGATCGAAGACGCTGTTCCGCGCGGAGTTTTCGGACGGCGGGGCGGCCAAAGACATCAGAAAATTTAGTCTTGAAATTCGCCCAGGTGGAAAAGTCCGACTCGTGGTTTCGAAACCACAGATTAGCGACGTCGCTCAAGTAAAAGATGACATTGTTGAGCTTACGGTTGTCGTCCCAGATATTGTGACGGCTGACCCGTTCGTAAGTGGTCAGCCAATCGTCGACGTCGTCATCGCTGCTTCCGCTGAAGGTAGCCGGGTCCCGTTGACGGAGCGCACCTGTGCAGGTGACGGGCGGAGGCAGGTGCAATGAAGTCGGCTCCGTCATTGGGGTAGTCAATGTTCTGCTGCGAAGTTCCAGGGCGAGATGGGTACAGGGAACTTCAGATTGACCTCCACCAAGTGAAATGTGGATTTAATGGTTGGTTGGAACGTCTAGCGCTGGCAGTACTTTGGGCACAAGGGATCGAATTACCAGCCGCAGGGCACAGCTTCAGCGCGAGCGAGATTGGCGCCGGAGACAAGCGATGGTGATGGCGATGCCGCAGCGTTTTCTGTTCTTTGTCTTCTTTACAGAGGAAACACAACTGCTCTAACGACTTGACTTTTATTCCGAAAACAGCCGAACCGCGTCACATAAACAGTTCTTTGTCCTCCTCTTCCTTGTCCTTCGTCTGCTAGCGTTGTTTTCCGTAATGTTCTGGACCTAGATTTGGTTTTTGTAGAGAAGTTTCGCTGCCACCGCAGAGACGGGCATGCAGTTGTAATTATAATAATTGCATGTTTCGTAGTGGTTACAAGGGCAGTGACTAATTCTGCCGCCCTTATGGAATTATTCCTGACCGTACAGCACGACTATGTTCGCTTTTTCGCGTAGGATAACACCGATTTTTCCCTTTTCCCCTCTTATTATTGTGCATGAATGTTGAAGCAATCTTTTCTAACTTCGAATCTTCGCCGCAATTCTTCAACCCAGCCCTTTCTGCTTAAGCCGTGATGCACAGCGAGCATGTTCATGTGGACCGGAATGTCTCCACTCGGATCTGCCGAGTTTGCGCGTGTAATGCCGATTTCGTTCAGCATATATCTGCTGATTTCTATCTCCATTTGCCTTCCATACTAACATCGCGATGCTGAATAGCGTTGGTGATGAGACTAGTCTTTGCGGAATTACTTCGCGGCCGGCCCCTTCGAGATTTTTATATCCAGATTCGATGCTTGTGTATCGAACCGTTAGGAAATTCTTTTTTTGCAAGCTGTTTAGAATAGCTGCGTGCTCGGTGCTGTCGGAAGCTTTGGAAACGTCCAGCCCCAGGTCTACTTTCGCGTCTTTATTCCTGGCCTCGATCAGCTGGTGTTTTAGCTGCAGCATTATGTCCTACTCTTTGAATTTAAGAATTCAATAATGTTGTCCGGTTATAACCCATTTTATATTTAGCACCTAAATATTTGGCACCTAAACCATTGTTTCATTGATGTTTTCCGGGTGTTCTTTAAGGTTGGATATTATCTTTCATTGCTTGGACGCAAATTCATTATCATCGTTCCCCCTTAAAATTTATTAGAGCAGCTAACCTGTTTTCTTTCATTTAATACCCATCTTAATTTTCTTTCTACCTATTCCTTTATTTCCTTAGGTAACAAACAACGTTATGAAAAAAATACACCGAATTTGAACTTGGAAAATACAGTGTTACGCAAGGAAGTCCGCTGGTACCGTTGATATTCAATATTTCTATGTGTTCTTAGATTTCTGACACCAGCATCAAGTATTTTTATATGAGGATGGCACTGTGGCTACGAATACCTCAGGTGTTTACTCAATAGGCATTGTTTTTTAGTAATACATAAGCGTGGTAATAGAATTCCTGGCACTCAATAAATGGTCAAAAACTAATCTCTACACGGTTCAGAAAACCACACAAACAAACGCTTCTTAATTGAGCCATTTCGCTTACATAGTTCGCATTGTATTCTTTGTAATTGTCCTCTGTCAAAGAGTTTGTGCGGTCAACAACTGTTCGACCTGAAATGAAATGCACTAAAAAAAAGCACGTCCCGCGTAAGAGTGGGTTTCCTCTCTTATTTAGACGTTGGATCATTGTCCTATTTATTTCATTAAGAAACGAAAAGTGCAACATTTGCAGAGTAGCCTCCCACTCGCCACGCTTTCTGTTATGTTCAGACGTCAAATTATACCCGTGTTCTTTTAATTAAGTAACAAAAACAGCACTCGCTAACTCCACACCCTGCTGCTGTATCCGTTCTCATTTAACCTTGGCGTAAATGACTACGATAATTTCCCTCTCCTTCAGAGCTCCACCGTAGTGGGCTGCGCTGTTTCGTCACTTTGGTGTAGTCTTTTTTTTTGTGTGATGTTTCGTCGATGTGTTGTTTTCTCCGTCTGCTCTTTTCTCGCTTTGTTATTTTACAGCATGTGCTGTTTCGACATGCTCTGTTTTTCCTATGTGATGATTTTGCACTGCGCTGTTCTTTGTATGCTGTTTCGACGCATGCTGTTTAGTCATGTGCTGCCCTTTTACGTCCCCCTATAGTGACCAATATTCAGGAGGCCTGGTGCACATAATGTTTCAGCGCGACAAAGAAGAGAGCTTAGCCCCACAATATGCCTTTGCAGAAACGAAAGCCCTGAACATGTGTTCAATAATTTTAAGATTCCCTTAGATATCGACTAAAACTTTCCGACTCGCAAAACTAGTCGTCTTTCCAAGAAATGTGATAGTAGACTTTTTCCCTCTGATAAAGAGAACGGTAAATGCGTAAACCGGTATCTTTAAGGCTGAAGTGATAAAAATCCATCTCAATTTACGAGCGCAGATTGAAGATCACCCTGTTTTTCTCCTGTCGCTTATTTATAACTGTTTAACCTAATTTTCCTGAGCTAGGCGCCGTCTTCACAATTGCACGTGGTTTTTTCTGAGTATGACACACATGGTATCCATTTTTTAATGCGTGCACACCAACTGCGGTATGGGTTGCGTTACATTTACCTAAATAATAAAATTTTCTGCTAATGAAGGCGCAGCAGTAAGGAACCTCAACATTTAGACAGTACTGCCGTTTAATGAGCGCTGCGCAGAAACCCTTTCCATTGCATGAAATGACCTCCATTTTCTTCTAAACATATTCTTTCTTTCTTAATTCCTATCCACTGTCTTTTTTTTTTCTTTTTTTAAGAACGTAAAATGTCGCTGATCTTCAGCTTAATTCACAATTTTAGGCTATTGCTGTAGCTGCAAAATTATTATTGAAGATAACAAAATTCTTGCGAATGAAATTAAACACATCAGGAGAGCTATACAATGGGGTACGTAATATCGACATCGGACACAGGAAATAAATGATTTTAACAAAAAACTGTACAAGAGCCTAAAGTGTCATCTGTAGGAAGATACTTGAATAATGCTTCCAACCTGTACTAAGAGAGTGTGGTTGGCCTGCCGAGAGCTGAATTACAGTCCACCTAATGCTTGTCGCGCATACGATGCGTTTTTGAGCGGATGTGCTTTTGCTTAAGCATGCAATGATGCATCTACCTTCACGACGCAAAGAAAATATCGAAACATGACATCACCATCATCTGAAATACACCTACTGTAGGGCCTCTCCCATATTTCTCCGACTGAGCCGATCATATGCTAGCTGTATTCGCTTAATCCCTGCGAACTTCTTAACCTCATCCACTCACTTGATTTTCTGCCGCTCCCGGCTACGCTTTCCTTCTCTAGGAATCCAGTCGGTTTCCCTTAGTGACCATCGGTTATCCTGTGTTCACAATATTGACCTGCCCATTTATTCTAACCAGCACATTTGTATCGAAATATTTCTGGCCAAAAAAGTTCAAGTCGCTAACAAGGCTAACAGTCTTAGAATGGGACCCCGACCTGAGCTTGTCGACGATGTCGTTTTTGAGCCGCTCTTCCGCGTCACGCAGCTTCTGGAATTCGTTTCGCCAAACCGAGCGGTGCTGCTGCATCAGCGAAGCTGCCTTGTTCCGAGGAGCATGTTGCATGGTGCCGCCGTCGCCGGCAGAGGGCTGTTGCTTGCCCTGGGAGAACGAATACGAAAGTGTTATGCACGCAAGCAAGGCCGCTGCAGTTTTCTCTTATCTCAGTCAGCGGATCAGCCGCGACGTGGCGAAAGGAGGGAAGGAGAAGGGGAGGGAGGGGAGCGAAGTGAAAGATAGAATGAAGCGCTTAACTCTAGTTTAACACTTCTGAATATATGATTTTCTTTATCGTCCGCTGATACACATTTGCTGATATAGGGACAGGTACGTTCACTGGCGTTTCTTTTATTTTTGTTTGGTTTTTTTTTTCTTCGGTGCAGGCACATACACACGCAGACACACATCGCTCAACGCAGTTACCCTTTTTTCAACGGGACTAGGTGGCTGTGGCCAGAATTTGATCCAGCAGCATTTATCTGGGCAGGAAATCGGAATAACCACTCACCTAATGTGCAACAGCCCGTATAGGCTTCAAAAAAGCAGGCATTTGATCTCTCGTTTCGCATCCAGCCCACGAGAATCGTGAAACGGAAACATTAACTGCTGCTCATTATTGCACTGTCTTCAAAGGCGTCATCAACACTTGAAATCTGGCTCCATCTAAATCATACTATGTCATTCTTAATCACAGAAAACAACTACAAAGAACATTTCAGCGTCCGGGCGACCATTTTTAGTTAGAATTTTCTCTGCAATGGGCTTAGGCTGGTGATGATTACTACAGAAAACATAGATATCCGGCTCAACGACTGAAGACAGAAAGCCTATGAGGCCACGCAAAGCGGAGGAAGTACGGGCGGAAGTAGGTCAAGCGGGTTAGGTGCGTAAACTGCGCAAAGATTCAATCGTTTTTTATCGTAATGCAGCGTATGTGGACGCTGGACACGTTGCACTTGCACAACGTTGCACAGAAGAAACCTTGCACTTGCACAACTCTTTTCGCCCACTTTTTCTGTTGCTTAGTTCACATCGACGAGTGAACGCCCACACACTCACGAGTCCCCGTGCATTGTCACTACGCGCTAACCAGCAGTAAAACTGGGAGAAAAGGGTAAGCTTTCACATAAGTAAAGAAAAATAAATGTTTCGCAGTGTGTTATGCAACGACTTACGTGCAGCGCGGTTGTCACAAAAGAAACAAAGCTGTTAGCGGCGTATGACTGGTGTTAAGCTCGCTGCGAAACTACTGTACTGGCGCATTTCGCAGGGCGACACAATGGTGCGCAACACAAGTTAATTCCTACCATGTGCTTTATTGTGCTCTCAGCCTCTACCACCATTACCCCGAAATGTTTATTATGGTGCACGTACCCGTGTATATTTTCTAATCATTTGCTCAACTCTCCAAAAACAGAAATAGAAGCAAAAATATTTTGGCAAAAATGGGGCGAATACCCTACCCTACTGCTTTGTGAATCTGGAGTCTGGTCACTGCGTGGCGGGGTTCCTCCATTCTGGTGCTCCTCTGTTGGTGCGGCGGTGGGCTTCCGTCCGCCACCGACTTTCTTCGTCAGGCGCTTCTTGCGCCCAAGCTTGCCGCCGCCAGGGCTATTTTGGGCCTTCATTTCCACCTCCATTGCGGCGCTGCATTAGGGGAGGCCGCAAGGAACGCGCGCTGTAAGAGAAGTACCATGTGAGAAATTTTGGCTTCAGATAATCCACACTTTCGTGCAACGGTACATTATAAGCCCGGATATGAATGTTGTCCTGTCTCATTAGCAACGTGGTCCTGTCTCATTAGCAACGTCAACGTGGATTTCAATGCGAAGCATTTGTTTTCCTTTAAATAGCCAGAAGTGTGTCATTTGTTAATCCGGCGGGGCGATCAAGTGTGGTTCTTCGGCACTGCTGTAGAAGTGATCTTTGCAGATTGCAAGACGTTTCCTCGCAACATGGGTGACATCATTTTACGTGAAATCATGGTAATGGGAAGCGCTTTTGAGCACAATTAAGTAACGAGGCTACAAGAGTTCCTTTAATGAGCAGATTTTTAATGAATGCGAAAGTTTAAGTGTTGAAGCCACTATATCAGTGGCATTAACAGCGAAGCTTCTGCAATACATTTCTCCAAGTTAACTGTTTGCATATATCACCTGCTCAAATACAAGAACTATACATACACACCCTTCCCTAATTGATGCCTCATCCCAAACCATCATTATGGACCCGTATATCTCGCTAACAGACAGCTGCCGGAGCAGTTGCGTTATTTTTGATCAAGCTATATCTGTAAACTGAATACGTAACTTAGTAGCAAACATCTGCACTGTACTTCCAAGATGCACAGCATCATATCAGTATGCCGACGTAGACAGCAGAAATAACCGCAGTGAGCATAAACACATCATGCAATCATTGAAAACCACCGTGAATAGAAACCTAAACATTCCCGACATTTCGGAATTCAAATTTATCGGTAACTTGCTGACGTAGATATATGTGTATAAGAAATAAATTGCGCCCGATATCTTTAGTTCAATTATTTTCGGGCTGATCGGTTTACACAGGGATTGTTACTTCTATCGGCCATCAGCATCGGGGCTTAGACGGCCACTCAGAGCCTGGAAGTCAAATAACGTGTCACCGTGTACCGTCTCTCCTACCCCCCCCCCCCCCAAAAAAAAAAAAAAAAAACGTAGAGTGATTTATACGTAGGCATTTGTTAACTGTGGCAACTGTGACGCACCGCTTTCTCTCGTCAGCAGCAGTGCTCAATGCTAGGTTTTCTATAGCATGCTCCAACTAGACAATTATTAATTTTTTCAAGCATGAAACATAAGGGTTTTCGAGATAATATGCACTGAAATAAAGCAGAGAACTTCGTAAGCTAATGCTGAAGACATCTCTTATTTGCAGTGAGCTTGCTGCACTTGCCCATAAAAGGATACAGGTACAGAAGTGCAATACATGCGGGCACTGCGACGGCGAGGAAGCTCAGTCGTAAATCACCTTTTCTAAACGGCTTTAAAGAACATCATATTTAGGTGATGTAGAGCATGATGTTCACCGACGCGTTCGACTAAGTTGCAATCTAATTATTTGCCAATATCTCGTCTCTGCATCTCGGTCACAGCAATGCTAGAAAGTAGAGCGCAAGCTCTGGGCATCATTGCTGAATCTAGGAATGCGACGACACGCACGCACATGTGCGGGCGCAATAAACGCGATGCCCTAAGCGTCCTCTCTTTTACCGCTTCACGCTCTGTTAATCTCGCAATCGCTATTGCCTCTGCACTCTGGCCTGGGTAGACAGGGTGCGAAGCAGCTTGGCGCGACGAGGACTACGAATCCCCATGATTACTGCTCCACCGACCGTGAGAAGGTCCGATATGAACCTGTAGTGGCATAGGGAACGTAACAGTTCCCTCTATTTTGTTTTAGGGGCCGTGCCAAAAATGTGGTGTGAAGTTTGTTTCGGTAAGGTATAAAGGAAAGGCGCGAGAAAGCACCAATGCAATGTAAATCACTGATGCCTGCTGTTCGACAAGCTGCAACAATAAGCTATTACATTTTATATCACAGGGGTGCAGCTGTAACACCTGAATAGTGGTATATTGAGATTTTTCAAATGTATATTTTGCCAATTAGTCCAAGAAATCAGGTTTAAGAGTAAACAGGAAATATCTGCAAAATGTGAGCGTACTCTTTCGTCTTCCCGGCGGGCTTTAAACATTATGACAAAATACTAACACTATTCACTAATTAAATTTCACGCGTAGTTGCGGGAAACCGAAAAGGCGACCGGGAAGGATAGGGCTAAGGCGTCCTGAGCCAGCGTCTTGGAAAAAGCGGGAACCAGGCGAAGCGGCTGCGACCGAGTACAGGTGCACTCCACTCGATCCTTTTCTTATTAGTTGCCTATCTGGCCCAAGCAGACATGCGACACTACTCCTTGAACACCCATGTATTGGTGTATCTGAAACGTTGAAGCGTAATTAGACCAACAAGAGTCAGACGACGTGCCTCTATAAGCCACAGGAAGGTTTCAGGCGAACCACAATCGGGAGCACTTTGTAATCAACGTCTCCTACACGGAAAACCACCTCATGAGGCCCAAAGAAGCGTCTTAGGAGCTTCTCCCTAAGGCCTCGACGTCGAACTGGAGTCCACACCCACACTCTGGCACCAGGTTGCAAATGAACTTCACAATACCGGATGTTGTATCTATACCGGCATCGATGCGCTGGTGGTCTTTGCAGCTGTTGAGATCCTCCGACTGCTAGGGGACGAGTTGAATATCGTGGTAAGCTACATATGAATAGCGTGGATCTATTTGCCTTGACTTGGGACAGCATTGCATCAAGCTTTAAAACCATTTCTCTTCCATTCAGCAGGCGGACCGGCGAAACCGCGGGGGTTGAGCGGCGGTGTTTTCATTAAAAAGTAACGTCAGTAAGGATGTCGTCCAATTCTCCGCGCTCGACATTCACACACATAAAGATAATGTCTGCGGTGCCTTAAGGCGCTTGTTCAGCCCGTTCGCCTGGGAAATGGCAGTATTTCTGAGGTAGTGAGCGGGACTTAAGAGCAATATCTACGACTACCCTCTGCGATTGCAATGCTGCTTGGTGCTGTATGCAAATAAATAAATAAATAAGGTGGGGACATAAACACGGCATCGCGATCAGTGATCAGGAACTTTAGGCCTCCGCGGCGAAGAACAATTGACTTGAAAATCTCGGCTACATCCTCTGTTGTTCCGGAAAGTAATGTTCACGCACGATTCGGCATACCGCGTGAGGTAGTCCGTGCCAACAGCGATCTATCGATGCTCCAAGTTGGACAAAAAAAAAACAAACAAGCAGATCCGTGACATTTGTTTAATGTTAATGTATTTTAGGTACTCATTTGGACATGAGAGATGAGAGAAAAAGCCACATGCTGAAAGCCCACAGCCTACTTGCCAAAATGGTCTTCACCAGCGCGATGCGGTGACGGTAACCTGCAGACTAAAAAGGCAGCGTCTTACCTCTTTGACATTCGCAGCGCATGCTGGTGTAATCAAGACCCTTTATGATAGGTGAGGTCATTATTGATTGGAGTATATTCGCGCGAATGTTCGACAAAACCCCAGAAGTCCAGACGTTGGATCAAAATGACAGGTTTTCATAATTTCATCCCGTGAGCCAGCCACAACAACGACCAGTCACTTCGCATTTCTCCATGGCAGTGCTTCGCAAAACCTATATGTAAAGTGGGCGTTCAGACCTGCAGAACATACTTCACATACTTCACGGTAGGGCCTTCATGAATATAAGTACAGGTTTCCTGCATTAAGAGAAATTTTAAGCACATTGTCGCCGTAAGGGGATTCCATCTGCTATACAACAGCCAATACGCAGAGGCTGGGGATGACCAGTCCTGTTATCTTTAGTATTCTTATTCTATTCAGCGGTGAGTTATTGTTCCATAAAGACATGAACGGAAATGTGTGGCGCCAGCCGCATATGTATAAAGGGGACTTTAAATAAAATTTTATTATTCTTAAATTTGTTTCTCGGTAGTGAAACTATATACCTGTGGTGGTCCCATAAGCATTTCAATCTTGCCTTATATATCCTGTAAGAGTAGTGGCGCTTATTGTTCTGCCCCAAAAGGAAAAGGAAGTGATACGCGCGATCAAAGGGATGCTTTACAGCACTGCACAATACGAGAAGCCCGCGTATCACACTCTCTCCTTTGTTTCCCTTACAAAAGGTCTTTACAGAAAACGAAATGCTAAAAGTAAGACAAAATCGTAAGCTTTGAGAATGGTATTGTGAAAAACAATAAGGTTAATGTCAAAGATTACCAGAAAAAATGCCGTGGGTGTTTGGGAGAAGCTAGCAAGATTGGTACGCCACCACACTGTTCCAATGAAATATCGGTGGTCAATTGCTCATGCTGCTGACAGCATTTTTGGGCGTCAATAAACTGTTATACCTGAAGCTAGACTAACGTGCCACATAGAGGACTCTAAAAGCTATTTTACTGTCCTAACAATTGAGGGAATTTGACCTCGCTGCCTTTTCTTGCTTTCACCGTTCATGTAAACAACCGATGAAAGGGGAAAAAAAGTTGGAAATTAGCCAATATAATCACTAAACCATAAAAAACCACTGTACATTGTCAATAACAGACGTCTTGTCACGTACCGGTGGCTTTTTTCATACTGGTAGATAATTAATTCACGCTTTTACAGTAGTATACATCAAAGGGTTTTACGATATGTTCGATAACTTTTTAAAAATATTACGAGAAAAAAATTGCTCACATGAAAAAATTCTACATAATTTATTTAATATCTTATTTACAATTACTGCAGTAAAGAAGTCCAAGCTGGTGGGAACATAGATAAAAACGGTGATAAAAACATCTGCTTAGCAAGCTTATCATTCAAAGGCAACAATAAAAGAAAACAGAGAAAAGGAGGGCGAACCGCAATAACTCGATACATATGACAAAACACGTTCTTCAGAAGCAGTGAGGTGACCGTCATTTACATTTATATTACCAAAGCATTAATTCGGGCCCATATTGAACTAGACAGAAAACTAAAAACCGTAGGCAGTACCCCATTCATGAAATAACTTAGAGGGATGAAATTTGAATAACGTAAAGGGCCACTATTAACCTAATCCATAGGCTACAGCTATACCACCTAACATAAGTGTGGCATTGATGTGTCTCTCAGATGACAAACTATGAACATAATAAATACCAGGATTAGAGCTCTTTTCTATATGGGCGAATGGAATGAAGAGCCAGCATTGCTCCCCTTATCCGCCAGAGTTTTGTGCTAACATTCTTTCCGACTACTCTTGGTTACAAATTGTCCTTTTTCAACGCCTTGAGACAAAAAGCTGGCTATGAGGGATGTCGCATGGCAGGCATCTGAATAATTTCGAAAACCTGAAATGTCATTGTGTGTTGTCATCATGCAACAGCCCACTGACTTTTAACACGGAAGCGGAGATACAGCGTCATAGTTGCCGTATCGACGAAATACAGATTGCTCCGGAGGGTCATTATGTCACACGGAACTGAAATTGAAGACAGTATCAGAAACGTTTGTGAGAACACGGTGGCAACATTTCTCAACGTCTTTGTGACAAGTCACAGTGTAGTTGCGCTAAAATATTGTTACGAGGCACGTCGAGATGTTAGGAGGCGATGGTACGTCGTAGCCGCAACAGTTCACCGTCAGGGACACACTCACAGGAGAACCAGACGTAGCTGCAGCGTCGTCTTTCTCCACTAGCCCAGCACTTCGTCATCGTCTCTTTCACTGCGTACCGTAACATTATTATGTAATTATTGAAAATAGAACTTCAAATCCTTGTCTGGCGAGTCAGACACGAAACCTAAGGTCTTGAACGCATGCCCGTTTGACTCGGTCAAAGAAAGATCTAACGTGCCGTGTAGTAAATTTTGCGATATATAAAATAAAAAACAGTGACATTAGCGGCAAACGTTTATGCAGAGTATCCCAGTCCGCTATAAAGGTTCCGTTAAGTCTGTAAAGTCATTTTTCTTCACGTGGAACCTAAGTGTCGACAAAATTGTTTCCCGCCTCCATCCGAATACAGCCGTCGCGGCTTGGATCGAACCCACGCCCTTTGAATCAGCAGCCGAGCCTCAAAGCCACTCAATCAGTGAGGTGAGTCTTTTCGGAGTACTCGTCAACGTCGACCCACACGTGCACGGCGATGAATGTATACGTGGTCGCTGCCAATAAGGTATGGGTTCCGCGAAATGCACTACCTTTGTAAAATGCAGGAAGCAGTTAACAAGATTACTTTGAACGGGGAAGTCAGCCTGATTTAAAACACGTCACGTTCACAAGTACAAAGTAAAATGGGCTTCTCTTTTCATTTTAGAGAAACGAACAAGATAAAACTCAAGTTGCCGAAATCGGGTTTCACTAAATAGGACAAATAAGGTTACGACCTACAGGGAACAAACCCGACTTAATGCCTTTGGACAGGCAAAATCCAGCACAGGCAGTATGACCGATACACAACGCTCGTCACTATGCTTCCTCGATGAAAAATGGTACCAATTGGGTCCTTGTCATACACGTGAGCCGTGACCGAGAAAGGACTCATTTTACAAAAGTGAATCGATATGCACCACGGCTCCCTCTCTCTGTTTTCTGATAGGCTGCGCTTCCATTCCTTTGATTGAGGAGACCGAGCTTGGGGACGGACATGACTCAAAGCGCTTCGTTACGCATTTGCGTGCACCGACAGCATTGGCTTCCGTGGCTATAAAGAAACATACTTGCGAAATATGAGAGCCTTTACAAGAATTCGACATTTCCAACGATACACTCGTCATTAAATGAAAATTTTGTTGTGAAAACCAAACCACAGAGTGTTTTGTCCTGCAGTTGTGTACGCTGTACAACGCACACTACGAAACCGAAGGCACCGAGCGAATATAAAGAGCTCCGCTTATTGCATTAATTGCACAAACTGATTCGTGGTCGACATGGTGCTGATAGATTCGCATACCAATAGGCTTACCGACGGTAACGCAAAAACGTGTGCTTATCGTCATGGCTTCTTACTGTATATTGGTAAGGCACATTTAAAGCAGTCGTGGGAAGCTCTGTGTTGGAACAGTGAAGGCTTAGCAAGCAATAACTTTTTATTCCTCACAACGAACGGCCGACCTTAACTGGGGAGGGAACACAAACGTATTTTTGTAGACTTAATAAGGCTACGGTGATACTTAGTGAAAGTTTTATCATTCCCAGATGAGCTTTGGTTTCAAGTGCTTGCAATACTTGGTCACTAGAATTACGTAACTAAAAAGCAACCACTGCTCGTTATGCATTTCTTATATGAAGTGAGAAGGGGCCATCTTTGGAAAAAGTAGCCGAGTGGCAGGGCTTGCTTCTCAGGCGCGTAGCAGAGCCGCCCCAAAAAGGAAACAAAAAATGTCAATAACAGACATTGACGAAGCGATGCCATCTGATACATGTGATTTTGAACTTCTGAAGTGTCATAAAAGCTCAACCGCAGGGATAACAAGCTAATCAGCCACACTAGTTATTTTTGGCAATGACCATTAGAGCAAAAATACGCACAAGTCCTTGAGATTGGTTCATGCAGTTACGGTATATTTTACTATCTTTCCATCGCTCGAGCGGAGCTATCAGTATAAATGTTTAGGTTGGAAGCAAGAAAACAACGCCCAGTTCTCTTACATCAACGGCAAGGTTTCTTTCGAAACAGTTAAACATAATTACTGACCTTTCAGGGTCGAATATTCTCATTTTCTTTTTGCCTTGTTAGCCGTGCGCGCCAGGTTAAATCTTAATGGTGAGGGGAGGATGGCGACAAGTATTTTAGCCATCAACTGAAAACACTTAATGCCCTTGAGACTTGATACGATTAATTTAAATTGCATAAATTACACTGGCTACTCAGAATGAGTCCCTGGAGATCAGCTCACAGATTTCACTCTGTTTATTGAAATGCAGTTTACATATTTGTGTCATATTTCATGCCACTAAGAGTCATTACCCTTTGGTGTGGTTTTATTTGGTTCATTTTATTTTGTGCGTATTGATGATTGCGCATTGTCAATCGCAGTGTAGCTTTGCCATGTGATTTCGTTTTTCTTCCTTTATTGTTTCATAGGAAGTGAGTGAGGACAGTTTACCGTCCACTTTTAGCGTTCGCTTTGTTGCGGTGGACGGCAAAGGAGAACGGGATTATAGAGAAGGGATGAAGAAAAGGAGAAAAGGATCACCGCTTCAAGCATGTTAGCCTAAGTGCAGTTTGGGCACGAAACTGCATGCACGGCGCTTTCAAGCCGTGCTGGAGCCGGGTGGATCGCTCAGCGTTAGCTTTCAGGGGTTGCGCCAGGGAGCGCAAGAGCCTATCTTAGCTCACCAGGATTCAACAGCTTGTTGCTGTATGAGGTGGTGAAGGGTGGCTGTTCGTGGCTCTACGGGGCTAGGACGGTAGGTCAACGCCGCTTGCGGTGGGGGCTAGCCAGCCACCGAATTTTTATCTATTGTAGGGCGTCATTGCACCCACCACCGCTTAGGTGGTGAACGACGGCTGTTGCGGCGCGCGTCTTTCTTTCCCTCTTCTTTTTCTTTTTTCTCTGCTCTCTCTCTCTCTCTCTTCTGTACGCACGAGGCTGTGCGCACGAGGCTGTGGAGGTGGCTCAGCTCCCCACCGGGGTGGTGCAGTGGTAAGACGCCCGACTACTGTGCCGGAGTTGCCGGGTTCGAACCCGACCTCAGCGGCTGCGTTTCGATGGAGGCGAAACGAAGAGGCGTCGTGTGCTGTGCGATGTCAGCGCACGTTAAAAATCCCCAGGTGGTCGAAATTACTCCGTAGCCCTCCACTACGGCTCCTCTTTCTCTCTTTCCACTTTCACACCCACCTTCCTCCCTTCCCTTACGGCGCGGTTGCGGTGTCCACATAAAACAAGTGAGACAGTTACCACGCCTTTCCCTTCCTATAAACAAATCAGGTGGCTCAGCTGCAGAGCCAGTAGCAGTCCCGTACATTTTCTTTTCCTTCTTCCTACAGCCACAACAACAACAGCAACAACTTGTTCCTGTGGCTAACTGGGTCTGGCACATGTACGCTTGCATTATCATCTGCAGTGTACTTAAGCAGTGTGTTCATGTTTCCTTCCTGTTGTCACTAATGTATAGGGGAGCGCACCTGAAGTTTGTTCCCACTACACCAGCGCCGTGTCCTCCTCTGGCGGTCATTTCTGAACAACTGGTCGGGGACGTCGCCGGGGGAGCGCATTGAACCACCCACGTCCCGACTGGTACGCGCACTGCTCGCGCCGTTGGCACCCTCTCCTTCATTGTATGCACTCGCCGTCTCACTCGCAGGTGCACAAAAGAGATGTTGCTGGTCGCTGCGAGTCTGGCCGGCATTCCAAGGCGTTCAGAGAGGGAAAAAAAGGTTATTGTGTCCAGGGGTGCGGAATGGCCCCTCTTGGTTCTTTTTATTAAAATCACACAACAGCACCATACTTGCAGTGCCACAGAATGCTAGCCGTGCAAGTGCATTTGCCACTGCTTGTAAACTGCTGCTTTGGAGAGCATAGCCATGAATGCTAAAAAAATGTTCGCGATGAAACTTCCTTGTCGCACAGTTTACGAGTACAGAGAAAGAGGAGACGCGCCCATAATTGTTTTGCCATGAACGGCCTTCAACTAGACCAGACTTCTATCCAATTGAAAAAGTATGGCATTATTTATTGCAGAAACATTTACAACACTTTTGCACGGAATCGTAGCATTTAGTTAAGCATTTCTCCATTATTGTTATTTACTTACGAATGTTCATGCGGCCGAATGCAGTTTCGAAAAAAGAATTTTGAAGTCAAAACATTTGTCATCCACATCAGTGAGCATTCGCTTATGATCGATGGCTCTGCAGATAGGTTGTCTTGAGGGTACGCGCGCGCTGTGATAGCTTGAAATAAATAAGCAACCGCTTTGCTCTCACGACATTTTCCTTTTAACCATAAGCGAGCAGTTGGTAGACATATTCGGTGAATGGTCGCGTCTTTCTATTCAGCCACGCATATCGCCTTCAGGACTCTTAATTTGCGTTAAAATAACGGTAATTTTCCTTACTATTAGCACAAAAAATATCAAAATCCAATCTATTAAGTCAGCGAAGTTCCGTGCACCACACTGAGCCATCGAATAAAATTTTGCATTGTGAAGATGACTATGTAAAAAAATAGATTTACTTTCTACGCTGTAAACTGTTTTGCCACTTAATTACTTGCGGCACTAAAAGCGCCGTTAACATAATAGCGTTTTCGTCAATTTGCCTCACGGAAAGGACATTATCCACAAGTTGTTTTTTTTTCGAGTTCGCGCTGAGAGATTTTCCTAATTCTCTGAAGAATTAGCATGCGTAAGCGCGCACGCACCCATGAGCAAGCACGCGACTGCATAAACAAATCTGCAACAGCCCAGCACGTGCAGAACTGACCCCTTTCAAGAGCCACTCGCGCAGCTGTTCAATAGGAGGGGGAACCGGCCAACGCGGTCAACTATCGGGACGCCGCCGAAGAGGGCGCTTTTCACTGGCGCTTGCAGCGCCCCCATGCGAAGCTGCGATCCCCTATAATGTACGCCTTCTGCACATATGTGAATTATTGCATGGTTACTGTCTCATTCTAGATGATATTTTTCGTAATTGTCCACCGTCGTAAGTACACACACTGATAACGCCAGAGCATGCATAATGGCGACTTCTTGTCCTTCAAATTTTCAAGCGATGCTCATGGAACGAAATCCCGTGCGCAAGATCTGTCATATTCATCGAGATACCGCCAGATGTGTTCTTGTCTAGCGTCCCTGCCATCTGCAATCCCTCTCTTGAACTAGCGCCAAGAAACGCCACGCAACTGGAGCGATGGTGTACCGTCCAAACTCCTACTTGCCGGAGAGTGTGTGACAGATACTGCGCCTTTCCTTTCCTGTAAATCTATTATAATTATATGTAGCACAGCAACGAACGCCAATAAGAGGTAAACTATGAGAGGCAATTGATGGGGGAGGAAGGGCAGTCTTTCGCCTTTCTCCTCTGAAGAGATATCTATGGGACCCCCTAATATTTTTTCTAACGAAGGCCGGTCCGCGGCCAAAATATGCCCAATTGTTCACTATATATATACACGGACCAGTCTTCGTAGCCTCAGTCAGCATCGCATGCAGGTGACCACACCAGACCCACTTTTTACGAGAAAAACCCACCTAACCCGAAGTCAAAAAGGCTTCTTCAATAAGCTCATCGCCCATGCGGCTTACTTGCCACGTATTACGACCCGCTGGCGTCAGCCTACAGAAAAAAAACATTACGTGCCCTCACTGTACGACTCCAACGCGCGGCGGCATATCTCATCTACTCTGGGATTGCCCTGCTTTTTCTACTGAATGCTCCGAGATCAAAGCCTGCCGCCGGAACTACCGTTCCCTTCTAGAAACTGATGCTAATACATAGATGATATTTGGCAAGTACGGCTCCATTATGGCCTGATCAGAGCAATATGATTTATATGACGACCTGTGCAAACAATGAAGATTCTGCCTACTCCCCTTTACCCCATCCATGACCATGAGCCTTCCTATTCAATAAAGGATGTTAAATCAAAGCTTTATCATCGCATTTGGCTTTTTGTTTTTCCTCGCATTGGCAGCTAAGCCCGAACAAAGGTTCATTCTTTGTATAAATGCATATATAAACCGCGCGAACCAGCTAACTTGTGCCAAGGGCTAAAGATAAAAATTTGAGGCAGACGATAGAAGCCAGTTATATATTGCTGCCAGCCACCTTACGCATAACGAAATCTTCGTTTCGGAATTATTTGACGTTTTACTTAAGATAGCTTACCTAAATAAGTAATTACTTCAGGCAATAATAGAAATTTGTACAGATCCCCAGCCCCTACAAGAAAAGAAAACGGCAAATGTGAAAAGAAATATCACTTGCGCATAATTGCGCAAGTGATAATAATTTATCTGCAATGCGCCCCGCCGTACATGCTATTATGACCGAGGACATCATATTCATCATCATCATCATCATCATCATCATCATCATCAGATGCGCATGTCGTGATTGCTCTGCTCTCAGTGTGGTTTGAGCGGGCAAAATGAGCTCCTGGAGTTTGTTGCTTTGCTACTCCTAGTGGACTGTCATTTATCTCTCAGTTTACAATGCCCTCACTTTTTACAGTATTTAAAAGGCGCATTTACTTTCTTGATTTGATTGTCTCGCGCTTGGGCTGCACATGCGTCTGCTCTCTCATTGCTTTGGATTCCAAATGACTCTGGACCCCGCTGAATTTGATGCTTAGTCACTGGGCAGGCGTTCATACGGCTTGTTTAAAGCGATGCTTTATATGTCGGATGACAGCTTACACTATCACATGATACCTTTAAGGCTTAAATGCGAGCTGAACTGAACCTATATTTATTTTTGTATTTTGCTGGCTTTCTTTGAATCTCGGGAAAAACGATACCTGTGAGATAAACTGTTTTCTGTGTAAAAAAAAAAGATAAAAGCATTGGACGTGCCTTCATACGCTCCAATAATGCAGTATTCTTCTGGAATGTGCTGCAGCGCACAGTTAAGAACAACCCTAACACCACACGGTTTTACGTTTTCGCATCTAATGGACGCAGTGATCCCAAATATTATAGTATTCCCTCTTGGCTTCCATGTAGGTTGGCGCAGTGCAATGACCTTCCGCCACTAGGAGTCCGGAATCCCATCTGTGTACAAATATGTAGTGGTTTACGTGGCGAAAGTCCGCGATATGATGACCTTCAAAGACTACAGACACTAAATTGCAGTTCTGTTTTGAAAACTCAAACAAATAAAGAAATTAGAGTATTCACTACCAGCTAGGTCCATTACATTTTTGTGAAATTGCATTCAACTGCTCTGTTTGGAGTTGATATATTTTGTTTCATATTGTTGTGTGTTTGTTATATTTTATTGGCTCGCCTTGAAGGCAACAAATATTTGAAAACGCCTGGCACGAAGTACTGGTTTGCACGCTCGGCTGCGAATCGAAGACACATCAATTCGATTGCCGGTGGCGATGACAGATATTTTTCTTTAAGTGGCAGAGGGATGGATGGCTCCTGGTCACACGTTCTGTACACAGTGCACCTGAGCCAAGAAAGCTTTTCTCCTAATAATGAAAAAATCCTGCGCAATTTCCTTCGGCTCGTCGGCTTTTTAATTTTTTTATTCTTTTGCGTGCGTGCGTGCGTGCTTCTGCGCGCGTGTGTGTGCATTAGATAACTTGGATCATTTAAAGAAAGATCTTTGGCGTTCTTCCCAACTGAAAACAAATGTGTTTATTAGAGTCAGATAAGGTTTCCATTGGAATTTCTTACATTCCGCCTACTTAGATGATTGGTAAAAACTACCAAATTAACTTTTTAAATATTAGCCCAAATTATAAAGTTGTGAACCACCACAAAAATAGTGCAATCCGGGTGTTTTCATCGAATCAGCTTCAGCGCCGCCCTTTATATTTGACAAAAAATTAGTTTACCTTTGGTTAACCGTGTTGAATTGCGATAGCAACGACGGAAACGTTTTCTGCCCGCTACATCATTTCCCGTATCACGCCCTATCAGTGTAAGGTGCTACATTATCGTGGATACTTAAGCTCATCCTTTAAGAGTATGACGCGAGAGCTTAAGCTACCAGCCCACATATAAATGAGAAGGGTTCAATGCTGCTTAACCGAATGTGGAGCGAAAGCATTAGCTGCCGGTGACTGAGCGTTCTTCTTCTTCTCTTTCTTCTTCTCCGTCTTTTGCTTCTTCTTTCTCACGGCTGTTCAAGGTCAAATGTGGCCGTTCCCAGGACGACGCGATGGGACGAAACTTGGCGCAGTATTGCTATCGCAATAAAATGAAAGCCCGCGAAGTCCAAACACTACCACGTAATAGCGGTACTCTTCAGTTTTTCAATGAAATATCTCTCGTCCCATCTTAATAAGATAGGAGGCATCAAACATAGCATCTATGCAGACAATATAACAATCTAGACCGATGGAGGCACCAGCGCCGATATATCGCATAGGCTGCAGGAAGCGGTGTATATAGTTGAGAACTACGCCCTAGATAGAGGTCTATCTTGCTCTCCTCACAAATCTGAACGTTTCTTAATGTGCAGCAAATCACACCTAACCAGAGAATCCCACCTACCGCACCTATCGAAACCAGTGGAGGTATACGTGGGAGGGAACAAGGTACCGAGAGTCAGCACCATTAAGATCCTGGAGTATTTCCTACAGCAGAATAGGAAAAAAACCACCATCCTGAAAAAGCTGCAGACGTATGTCGACCAGGTAACGGGGATATTCAGGCGAATCTCTCTCAGGAACAAAGGCCTCAGAGAACACTGCCCAATAAAACTGCTCCGTGCCTTTGTAATCAGCAGGATAGCTTATGCCACCCCCTTTCTCAATCTCAATCTTGGTGAAGTGGAGAAGTTAGAGAAGATGATCAGAACGTCATTCAAAAGGGCTTTAGGCATACACCCGAGTGCCCATAGAGACCCCACTGCCCGGAGACAATGACAAAGACTAAGGTATTAGGGACTAGATAGGTCCCTAATACGCTCAGAATGCAGGGCCTGGCAAAATTTCAGGCCAATCGTTTCTTTCCTCATGTTACTCTGCATAATGAGTTGACAGTAGACCCAGAGGCTTGCAATCTCTGCAACGTAACTCTGAGTCAAATCACCTAATCTGGCAATGCCCCGATTCTCCGGGAGCTAAAGAAATTGGTCCCCTTGATCAAATTACCTGGGAGTCCTACATCCGCAGCCCAAACGTGGATGAACCAAAGATCGTCCTACGCCTGGCGGAGGAGGCTTACTTCAAGACCTTCTCTGCGGCCATGGCGCAGGAGAGCAGGCAAGGAGACCCTCCCCCTGGCTGAGCCCCTGCCTCGAGGTCCATGTCGGTGTAAATTAAATCTTCTCACTCACTCACTCACTCTCTGCGCCAAGCGTTCGATGATTACAGTGCTCTCATACGCTAGTAAAGCTCTGCTAGATTTGCGCTTTTAGGGATGTCCACAATGGAGCTTTGCGCTGCGCGCTGGCTCGGAGATAAGCGCCAGATCTGCAGCCAACCTACTAGGAAAGCGCACTCATAATCCTTGGCGCTTATCTGTCGACCAGCAGCAAAAAAAGCTCCGTCGTGAGAAGTTCAGAAGGGACGAAATCGACAGAGTTTTATGAGGTCGTGGATGATACTCGCGGTGCACAAGGACGCACTGAGCCTGCTGTCACGTGTTATTGTTTAAACTTTGCGGGATTTGATTTTTGCCAATAAGAAGGGCTACGCTAAGACTATCTCGTCGAAAAACACATAAGTTGGGCTATTTCTTTGTGCTTAAAACCTTTTTTTGTTGGCGTTTGATCGTTCAGATTGATATTTTAAATTGCAATTGGCTAATGTCTATTAATTATTCACGTACGTGAAAGAACAAAAAATTGCAATGGGTTTGTGTGCTTCCTAACAACAGTCGCTAGATGTTCATTTACCGTAGCAGGGTCACCTCGTATAATGCGCACTTCTGGCCTGCACGGTCCTCCTGCATATGGCACGCAACACTGTGGCGCTCAGTGGCCTGTAATGGCAAGTTGGTAAAAATTAAAAAAAAAAGGGGAGGGGGACCTAGAACTCTGACGCTTAGCAACGATTTAGAATCACGTAGTACACAAAAACAAAATCCCGTTTAGCAAATATGAACATATTCACGAGCTCATGCCTGCTTTGAAAGCAGGCGAGATTACCGAAGCTGACAGTTACTTAAGTGCAATGTTCTGCTAGCAGAGCGTAGGAATATCGTATACAATTTGAGAACCCTTTAATCCAGTATTTTTGTCTGCCTGCTATACAATGATTGCCTGCCTTTTACCTCTGGATCCTAGGATACCGTTACACACGAGGGCCTGCATCTATTTCAGTTCTGGGAAATATATGCTGCAATGTTCGGTGAAGTGGCACGGTGTGAGTGCGCTGGCGGCGTGGACGTCGACTGCACACATCTAGAGCAAGACGAAGGGGGCCGCGTCACGTCGCTTGCCCCACCCACGAGGACAAAAAGGGGAGGGGGCGATAAGGGGAGCGGACGCCCGTGCACTGACCACAGCGCTTACATGGCGTAGACTGGGCGCATAAATGACGCGTGAAAGGCGTGTGGCTGGGATTGGGTTGGCACCCGAGACTTGTACGCTACTATGAAACAGCGACCTAGGATGGCGCCAAAAAAAAAGCGAAATCATTTCAGTGGCTGCAGTTGTGGGTCAAGGTTGATCAGGTGCCCGTTGTGCATATCAGATATGTTATTTATTGTTTATTTTGTGCCGGAATACTTTCGTCCAAGGCAAATTATTTCCAAAAAGCTGCATTAGCTCATTAGGGTAAAATTCCTCGGGGACCTCTAACGCTTATGCGCCTTCTTTTCTGCTCATCGAACGGTCTCTTTATAAAACTACTTTGCTGCGAATATATTTATCAATCCTTTTTTTTTTCTCCGGTTTCAGCTAAATACTTCTGGGTGGGGCCATAGTGTGATGAGCTGGCTTGTTGCGAGAGGCAAACACATTCTCAAAACGCGGTGATAAAGGTGTGCCGTAGTGGAGGCCTCCGGAGTATTTCAACCACCTGGGGGGTCTTTAACGTGCGCTGACATCGCACAGAACACGGACACCACTTCGTTTCGCCTCCATCTAAACGCAGCCGCCGGCGGTCGGGATCGAACACTTGTACTCCGGCACTGTAGTGACACCCGACTACTGTGCCGGAGTACCCGAGTTCGATCCCGACCGCGGCGGCTGCGTTTCGATGGAGGCGAAACGAAGTGGTGTCCGTGTTCTGTGCGATGTCAGCGCACGTTAAAGATCCCCATGTGGTCGAAATAACTCCGTAGCCCTCCACTACGGCTCCTCTTTCTCTCTTTCCACTTTCACTCCCACCTTTCTCTATTCCCTTACGGCGCGGTTGAGATGTCCACAGAAAACAAGGAGGCAGTTACCGCGCCTTTGCTTTCCTGTGAACCAATTATTAGTGTTATTATTATAAAGATATTCATGTAAGCGTGCTCTAGTGCAAAAGTACATAGTGCCCAATGAGAAGCAAATGCGAATGAGAAGTGGAGGGGTTTGATAAAAGGTTGTTCTAATGCTATACTATAGAATTCTTTATATACGGGCTGTTCTCTTTTTTCTACAGTCGGCACAGACCTTTCTTTTCAAACCGTTGAATCGTGGCGGTCTCTGAGGGATTATGCAGCACACTGAAAGGCGTCTGTTAACAGAACTAAGTCATATTATTTTAGTTTCCTTTATAGACTAAGTATATGTGGAATCTTGAGGGCCATATAAATGGAAACCGAACCGAGTTTCAGAATTGCCAACATGGCTGGAGATATCGAGCATGGAAAAAAGCAGTACAGAAGAACTTTTCTCACACTGTGCTCCAAAGAAATGACCACCACTCAGAGGAAGGCAAAACAATTGCTATGGTTGCTCGTGATTCGACGTTTCGCACCGTGTCTTTACTGGGAGCACTTCATCGAGTTTAACATCAAAAAATTCCCATTCACTATTTCATTCAATAACCTATTATTAACACCTCATCTATATTTTTCCTACACACACGCCTCCTATAAGTTACTTATTTTCTCGACCAGTTGCATTCCCCGCATTAGGAAAGTGCCATATTGATTTAAGGCCAAAAGAAAGCAAATCTTGAACCTCGCCTGTAAGATGAGCCTTAAATATTTTGTGCGACGCCATTTGAGCAAGTCGCAGTACGGAAAACGGAAGCTAAATTTTTATCAAACTCTTTTCAGGGCCAATATCTATAACCACAATACAGAAACTTTAAAACCTAATGTGGCCATCGATGTTTCTGGCCTCTAATTTCGCATGTTCATTTCTGTCCCAAGGACTAGAATATTTGAAATTAGATGTGCTTAATCTTTCCAAGTACATTATTTCAATCTTTTCTTCAGTGCTTGCCTTCCGCGTGCAGACATACACGAATAAAAAGAATCTCTGCATCGACTTTAGAAACACTCTATTTATGCTTGTGCTGGTTTTTCCACTGTTAAGTTTTTCTTTTCGGGTCTTGCATTCGTTGTATTCAGCGCAGTAAAAACAGAGAAGCCAGCGAGGTGAGCTGAAGGCTCTTCCCGCTAATGTTCAGCAAAGCTATAGTGGTTGGCGTCTAGAATAAGCATAGTTGACACATCTTAAGTTTCAGTGCGTTTTAGTACAGACAACATGTACAGTAATACGTTCGCCCCGATTCACCGAAGCCAAGATATTGTTTTCCTTAAACGAACTCACTTGTGTACTCTAGTACACAAGTGTAAGGCCGCAGTGAAAAGCGACTCGCACGTGCAGTCGAGCTGGCGGTCGAACCCCCACGCGCCGAGGCCAAGGAGCGAGCGCTGTTGTTTTTTTGTTTTTCTCCTTTTCTCCCCTTTTCTTGGGCGCGGGCGCGCGGGCGCGCGGGAGGCTTGGTTTGTTTCGCCCCTTCGCCCCGCGGCGTCGCCAAGAAGCGAACGGCAGACGCATCCCTATCAGCCGGGAACAACAGCAGCACGCTTCTGCGAACCACTTTACGGCCAGCTCGTCCAGCGATGTCCCGCCGTGGTTCCAAGCATGGGTGCAGGGAGACGCCGTTAATGAAGCTTTTTGCACTGCCACAAGCGCTCACTAAATGTCCTGCAGAAGGCGACAATAGGCGCGACCCTTGGCCCTCCCAAGTAGGCAATCAGCCCAGCGGCCTCCCGCTGTGTCGCGAGACATTGGGTCCGAGCAACGGCGACTGGGCGACTGTACGCTGCTCTGGGACAGTGCCCCCCCCCCCTTTTCCTCGAACGGGACGGCTGGGTGGCCTGGTCTCCAGATCCCCCGCGGCGTTTCTTTCACAAAGGCGCCAGCTGCAGGGTCGCGTCGCAAACACGCTGAGGAGGGGAGGCAAAGACAGGCGCCGTGTGAGTGGGTTTGGGGACCGGCGAGTGGAAAGAGTGTGTGTTTTGAATGTTGTATTTTTATTTGACGTAATTAAGGACCTGGGTTCGAGATTATTCCCAACCCACTGGGGTTGTGGCATGTTTTTAAATAATTTGATTGGCTGCTTCATTTTCGGGGCGGATCACCTAAGGTGACCGCCCTTGGGTCTTTGTTGATGTCTGGTATCAAAAAGCGGTCCTCGGACCATGTTCGACAGTCAAGATTGAGGCTCCGTGCTTAGCACGTATTTACACCCCCTAGGCTTTAACCGAAACGCTCGGTAGGAAAGTAAGGGCCTGTAAAGTAACTTCTCTGTGCGAGAGTCTTCATTTTCTTTTAAGTTACAGTTGTCTGTGCGACTTTTTGCTGTAACCTTGCCTATGTATACTATTTTGCTTCTTTAAATATATATCTTCTCCTGACCATCATCAGATCATCGTCTTCTGCTTCTCTACCTGCCAAAGACAGCAAAACATCACTACAAGGTTACAATCTCATGCCGATCTACAGTTCACCTACTAGCTTGTGTGAAGATCAGCATCTACTGAATCGTTGGAATGCCATTTGCGGTCGAGAAAAACTGGAGGCCACAGGAAATGGTAGATCGGGCTGCTTCAACGCAGCGGACGTTTATGCATGCCAGCAGTCTCAATTACCGGGGTGAAATCGTAAAGCTTCCAGATGGCAAAGAAATAGAAGCCTATAGTCACTTCGGCTCACCCACACTTCTGTGCCAATAGTGGGAAACTGAATGTGCACAAAATGAACACGTGTATGTACAGCGAAATATTGAGAGGGGGGGCTCTGAGCCAGGCTTACGCTATATATGAAAGAGGAAGTATAGGTTTCGTCCACAAGTATTATCACGATGATGCAAGAAATTACGTGTATGCTCAAATATCGTTAAACTTTCGTTAAATTTTCATAACAGTGCACTGGCAAAGTAAGCATCATGGAATCAATTTCTTCCATTGGTTTGAAGGTACAGATATGACGCGTTCCGTATATTTTCTGCATTGCAGCTGCCCCTGGAAAGCTATATCAATCTAAAGGGATGTGCTAATTGACTATAAACGAACGCCCTCCTCGATAAGCCGCGTGAGTGCCCTGGTGGTCGCTTTTATGGGCTCTTTGATCCCTCACTCAGAGTTTCCGCGGAAATGTTTCCTGCAAGCACAAATATTCGTGTATGCGGGGAGAGGCTGCACGACCTGGCTATCCAGTGTTTGCCGCCTTTTTCAGCCTCCGCCTCCTCTTATTCAGCGATATTGCGTGGGAGATGCGCCGGCGACGCAGTAGCGTGGTGAGGTTGCCGGGACTCCGCCCTGTCCATTTCCATGATTGAATTCCAGGAGGCCCCTCGCTTCGGCCACGCACGCTCCGGCGACGTGCCACAAGCGGGCAGGGCAACCCATATTCTCCCCTTTACTGGTCCGCGTACGCTCCTTCACGAGCAAAAGCTGAGCTGAGGGGGAGGAGGGCAGGTACGTAAAGGTAGGCAAGAAGTCTCCGGCGCACGGTAATATTGCACGCGGCGTCGAAGGGTAGCACCCGCCCCAATTGCATACCCCGTCACCCCTTCCCACTCTCTTCACTTCTTCGCTTAATTTTTCTCTTCATTTCGAGCGCTGCGCGGCCTGCTAACAGCGTCCTAAATATGCAGACCCATTCATCCCGCGTGCTCCCTTTTCCTTTACTTCGTCGGTGAAACTGGGTTATTGTTTCCAGGCTCATTTGGCCCTACTGCGGGAACAAGGCAGCAAGAACATGCCTGTCGCCCTCTCCGTTCTTTCCGACTGCTGACGGCTACACGTTCTGCATATAACGAACCGAGTAAGCTGACCTGAGGGGTCCACGCACCCCTCCCGAAAGGACGACCTCACAAATGAAGCGTGAACGGCGAGCGTGAAGAGCGTGGCATAGGGCATAGCTTCAGCGCCCCTCCGCTTGTGTTGTTTTAGCTTTCTCACCCAGGGGATACGTCCGGCAAGATAATGTTCTTTCTGTTCTTCGCTCTAGTTACCTGTCACCAATAAAATAGAGCTTTTAAGGTGATGCTGAAGCATTTCGGCGCGTTGGTAGCCCACGCATGTACGCGTTATGGAAATGTCCGCGTATCACGTGGTAGGCGCTGTACACGAAACTCATGAACCATGTACTTCCTCACTGCAGCACGCTTTTTTCATTTTCATTATGATTAAATCCACGACACTACGCAGGTCTCTCACACTGATTCTATATGGGCTGCGTTGCCACCTACTAGGATATGTGTATGCGCTAGCATTCTTTGGCGACTCCTACCGCAAATGCGTCAGTTTGTAAGGTAACTCATAACATAATCCTCACAGGTACGTGCACGAGCACCACAATACTCATGTAGAAGGTACAATATTAATGCAAACAGTAGTCAGCAGTACTAAACATTATCTGCGCACATAATAATTAATAATGAATTTTATTATTATATATCATTGCTAATTATTTAGGAGATAATAAGTGAGTAGTTATATTGTTTGCAGTTTAGTTAATATCTACTTAGTTAAGGCCTAACAAATCTTATGACACTAGAGGTCATAAGCGACAAGGGAAGCAGAAATGCAAGGTAAACACTTTCAGCCCAGCACAAAGAACTCAGGAATAAGATTAACACTACAGTAAAGGAGTCCAAATCAAAATAAGCCATACTTGCATTTCCTACACGAAACAATCACGGAAATAGGGAGAAAGTGTGGCCCACAGGAAGAATTCTTACGCGAAAACAGCATTCCGTGTAAATTTGTGTGCATTGATTTTGTAACTATATGCTTTTTCACATAAAGTTGTATATACTACAGACATAGGTACAGCCGGATTTTGAAATGAATTTCATCAAGTATTGGTTTGACTTTCTGAAGCTCATGATTATATTTTGCTGTCTTCGCACCTGCAGCGTTTTCCTAAGGTTGTCCCTTTCTTTTATTAAACTCTGAGACCTCGTTTGCATTCTGCTCCTAACTACGCTGCCATAACCTTTCATATCCTATGCTCGCATATTGTATCTGGTACATGCAACGTCAATTGTTTTCGTGACTTTACCAGTGCTATGTTTCATCTATTCACCCATGCGCTGCCCTTGCACGATTCAGCCTCAGCAATCGATTTTCTGATTCAGAATCCATATTTACGTGTCTGAAATGTGCATCATTTTGTTACATATATACTCGTGAATGTTTGACATTTTGTTAGGAAGATGTACTGACGTAACTTTGTGTATTGTTTAAAATCATGATAACAATCCGCATATCTGCAGATGTGCCCTTAGCAGAATTCTAGTCTTTTACTATTATTCTTCAAACATGGTCCTGAATTCTTTTTAATGACAGCTTGATTATTTTTTGTGAGCGAAGGACTGACTCCCGAACAGAAATTTTGGTACGTATCAGAAGCTTAAATCATTTCTATAAGTATGTTCATGAAAATATCTTGCGATTTCCCACAGTTGCCAAACTAATATTTAAAAACCATATTTTTTATTTTGCTTTGTAAAGCCCCAATGCTCTTTCTAAGCGCAAGGCAAACTTTAGAATAAACAATTCCCTAAATATCACAGGCATCGACAGTCTTTATCAATATAGTCATGGATTTCTCTTGCAATTTTTCACAGCTGCCAGACAATTGCTTTCAAATACGCAGCTCATTGGCTTCTTATTCCAGTTTTAACTACTAGCTGAGGAAAAAAAACCTCACTACGGGCACAGGAAAAAACGTTGAAGCTATTGTGTTGTGTCTTTCATCGTTCGTCTAGTATTCCCGCGCTGTTTTCACTAAGACTCAATACCAACTGGCCCAAATCGCAGCCTTCATTATCATCAGCCTGGCTATGCCCACTGCAGGGCGAAGGATTCTCCAATATTCCTCCAATTAACCCGGTCTTGTGCTAGCTGCATCCACTTGACCTCTGCGAACTTCTTAAGCTCATGCGCCCAGCTAACTCTCTGCCGCCACCTGCTACGCTTTCCTTCCCTTGGAATCCAGCTTGTTACCCTAAGAGACCATCGGTTATCCTCTCTTCGCACTACATGTCCTGCCCATGCCCATTTCTTCTTCTTGATTTTCACTAGAATTTCAGTGACGAGTTACTCCTCCGACCCACTCTGCACGTTTCCTAACTCTTAATGTTGCCCCTACAAATTTTCTATCTTCATAGCCCTCTGCGTTGTCCTCACCTTAAGTAGAACCCACTCTCTTAGCCACCACGTTTCAGCCACTAGGTAAGCTCCATAGGTACAGATAGGATGCAACTGTAGTATACTTTCCTCTTTAGCGATACCAGTAAGCCGCTAGTCAAATCTGCGAGTGCTTTCCAAATGCGCTCCATCCCAATCTTATGCTTCGTTGGAGTCTAAAGTTGTCCTCATTCCATTAGCGATTACCTTGGAAAATACCTTATACATACCAGGCAGTAAGTTGATTGGTCTGTAATTTATCAAGTCCTTCAATTCCCCTTTTTTATGAATTATGAATAATGTTTACGTTCTTCTATGGTTCCGGTACCATCGCGGACAAAAGGCACTGTGTACACAGAGTGACCAGTTTTTCTAGCAGGATATACCCCCGACCTACAAGAAATTTATAGTTACGTGATCCTTTCCATTTGCTTTTTCCCTTTTCATAGATTCTAATGCTTTATTAACTTCGTCCCTCGTCACTGGCGGAGCGTCTGACTGCATTTCCCTACCACCAATCTCATTAATGTCCTGACTTCTTTGGCTACTGTACAGATCAAATCAAATCAAATCGTTTATTTTCACCAGGTGCTGGCTGGTTGGAGAACCTGGGCTAAAAGCAGCTCGAGGCAGCTTGACGAGGCCCAGGTGATCAGTTGAGCACTCCTCGGTTACTTTATCTTGTCCATATTCGTCATGACATGTCCCGCCTTTTCCCTTAACGCAAACATCTTATTTTTGCATATGCCCGATTTCTTCGTAATCGCATTAACGCTTCCCTCGTTCTTTACTGCATGCTCAAATTCCTCCTTGTTACACTTCCTTATATCGACCACTTTGCGCTTATTGATTACTTTTGATATCTCTGCCAATATGATATGGTCGGTTGGATTGGAAGCTTTCATACTTTGGCGTTTCTTAATCAAAACTTTCGTCTCCTTAGACATCTTACCGGTATCCTCTCCAACTATCCTACCGCCTACTTCCACAGCGCACTCAGTAATGATATTGATATCTCTGAAATTATTGTTCATTGTTTCTAGGGTATGTCGTCATCCTCAGTCAGAGCTAAACAGCTATTCTGTAACAAGATCCTGAACTCTTCTGCCCTCCCCCTCACCGCTAATTCGGTGATGAACTTCTTTTTTACTAACGTGTTTCGTTCCCTCTTCAGATATAGAATAATTGGATACCCTACCATCCTGTGGTCACGCCATCGTACTACATGATTACCTCTACATCCTGCATAATGGCGGGGCCAGAACACACTATGAAGTCAATTTCATGTTTGGTCTCCCCATTAGAACTTTTCCATGTCCACTTCCGTTTCTTCCGCTTGCTGAAGAAGGTATTCATGATTCTTGAGTTATTGCGCTCTGCAAACTCAACTAGTAACTCTCCCCTGTTATTCCTAGAACCAACGTCCTACGCGCCCACTGCGGGGTCTCTTGCCTGCTTTTTTCCTATCTTGGCATTGAAGTGACCCATTAGTACAGTATACTGCATGTTTCCTTTCGGCTTTGCCGATCGCAGCCTTAAAAAAACTTAAAATAAATTATTGTGACACCTCGGAAGCTTATACCATTCAAATAAACATGCGAATAACAATTTCGTATAATGTGGCGCAGCTTCCGCACAGTTAAAGAATGCGCCAGGATCCGACACCTGCCTGAAAGCTCTGTGATCACACAAAGCGAACACGAATGAAAGCGAGGAAAAACAGAACCTAGTCTCTTTCCTTACAATACAGTGAAGGTGCGTCGATTGCGAGATGCGTTTCTGGGATGTGCCGTTAAGCTCGGCTTTGTAACTTTAGACAAGTGCTCGTGGAAATAGTTTCATTTATCTCTTGTTTTTTTTTTTTTTTTTTTTTTCATTTGAAAACTTATACGGCCTCCTCCATGTTTTCAAAGCAGAGATTATATTTCACAAAGGTGAATTAGTGAAGAGCGCAAGCGCCTATTTGTTATGTTATGAAGAGTTCAGTTCAGTTCAGGCGTTCAGTCGTGTCCGACTCTTCGTGACCCTATGGACCATGTCACGCCACGCTTCCCGGTCTCTCACTATCTTCTTAACATCACATAGCTTCATCTGCAATGCCTCGAGAATGCCATCTAACCATCGCGTTCGCTGCCTACCCCTTCTCCGGCGACCCTCCACCTTTCCCAACATCAAATCTTTCTCCAGCGACTCCTCTCTTCTCATCAGATGACCAAAGTAGCTGAGCTTTAACTTTAGAATTTGACCCTCCAATGAGCAGTCAGGGTTTATGGTCGACAATATCGACTGATTTGATCTTCTGGCAGTCCAAGGAACTCTTAAGAGTCTTCGCCAGCACCACAATTCAAACGCGTCAATTCTTCGGCGGTCAGCCTTTTTCACAGTCCAACTCTCGCATCCATACATCACAACTGGAAATACCATAGCACGGGTTATACGGGTTATGAAGAGTAGTTTGCATTGTTAATGGCATCATGTATGTATGTCCCAGAGTTCCTTTTCACCAAAAACCTCGGTTCTTTTGATCATCCTGAATGAATTTTGGATTAAAATATATTGCCCGTTGTTGCTTTGTAAATTAATGGGGAGAACATGCAGTAACGCAATTATTTTCTTATCGTCGCTGCATATATGACTATTTAAGGCTCTCATATGACTCCTGTTATATAATTTCTGTGCTTTTGTAATCTCAATTCACTGTGAAGAATTCCTATGGTCTCTTTTCTATTCATTGTAAATGTTGTTTTTTTTACTTTATTGATTGTAGTTCAATCATATATTTATCATTTGCTTCATTGATACATTGTGAATTTGTAGCTGATGCTGTGCTGAAGTATAGGGGATGGGAGCCTAGTCAAGCTGCATGATTGCAGCTTTTTCTCCTATCTCCGCATGTATGTACTCATAATACATGAAAATAAATCTATTCTTTTCTATTCTATTCCATATGACATCATGTTTTTAATTGCGGTGGTTACGTTGCGACCTTTTCATGTCTGGAGAACAGTGAGTGACCAACTTTTCGCCACTTCTGCAATATCTCAGTATTTCTAACTTGTATTTAAGATTCGCTTACTCTTTAGTGCAAAAGCGCTCATTCACTCACACCACTACCATCGACTAAGCGTCTCATCCGATCTTGTTTGTACCGTGGCTCTCATTTGATAACCTGTTTCGTGAGGTCACAACATGTGAGTTCATGCGCGTAATTCAAACTTAGTTCGGTATACTGGCTCCAACACATGAATTTTCCTGACGTGTATTTCGATTTCTTCAGCCAGCAGAGAGATTGATGATACATATGACTAAACAGTTAATGACAAAGATCTTCTGTACTGCGCTCACACGCATAAACAAAAAATTGCGGAGTGGATTCAAACCGCTTCGGTTGGAACTGCGGGTCAGTAGGCGAGGAATGTCTTAACCACTGAGCCAGCACGGTGGATACTTTCGCTTGTTAAAACTACGTTAAGGTGGGGTGGAACATACGTCTGTCGGCGCGGTGGCTCCCGGATGCAGCCCCAAACCCGTCACCTCCAGAACAAGCACGCCGTTACACCGAAGCTGATCTCGGAGAGCACAGTAAACCTTTGCCATCCTACGAGGCGGCTCCTAGATAGCGTATGCACAGCTGAAAGTACACCTTCCCGTGCTTTCACACTTAATCGGTTTAAGAGACATAGCTCCTGGCGATTTTTTACATCCACTCGCAATATGTGTCGCCGGCACCACAGTTTCTATAATTCATTCTATGGCTAAGTGTGGTACAATGCTTGGAATTACTCATATGGAACGTGCACAACAAAAATCATTAGGAAGATTTTAAGCTACCAATCACCCGAAGTGCCTAGAGTTATGAGAAGATGAGCTTACTTCTTTCGCTTGAGCAAGCGGCTGGTGGCTAATTACGGAGACTGCTCTACAGTCATTTTGTCTCGAGGAGTTTATCTTGCTTTAAGTGAGAAAGAAGTCATACGATAACCGGAGACAAACGAAAACCTTGCTGTACCACGCTAGTTGTTATAGCAACTGCGCGCCGGTCATTTTCGAGCCACTGAAACGGCGGGTGGGACGAAGGCATGCACAACAGATATCATTGTGGTTCACCTTTTCCCCCCATCTCTTCTGGCAAGCCATTTAAGTGGCGCCTAATTTGCCCTTTTTTCTATCAATTGTGAAGCACCCGCTTTTTGTGAATCGTTCACAGTGGTGTATTGCCATTTCGCATTGCATTTAGCTTCAATCAGCTAGTCAACTTGGAGGCTAGTTTGCGACGGGGACTCGAACTGAGAACATGCACCTCCAGTTGTACGCCACGAAATAAAGGCGGCTGGTACTATGTCAAACTGCGCCAATGTCTGAATGCTAAACCACCACACAGTGGGTTCTCACATGTTAATCGGGTTAAGCAGAGTTACACTTCGGCTAATTGTTTCTACGGGAAGTGGGCTCTTGTAAGAGGCAGTCCAGCTGCGACAGGTTGTGTGACAGGAGGCAACTGAAGGCTTGAAGAAAGCATATACGCACCCGTGGCTTGTTCTTGTGTGACCCACCGGAGCAAGGAAGCGAAGGATGGCGCAGACTCTTCAGAAACTGACAGGCGACTGGTACTTTGCGACTCTTGGCAATTGAAGACATTTGCCACTAGTAGCATTGATAAACGATCAGAGGACAAAGTATTCGCTGGGTAACAAAAATATGCATTTGTCCTCCTAGCCCATGTCACATTGCTGTTAGTTGCGCGGCGCGCAGAAATACCACATCTATCGGAATGAAAGTATAACGGCGAGTGGTAGAGCTTCAAGCGTGGGAAGAGCACCGCGTCACGCTCAGTGATGGGGAACAGGGAATCTGCGTAAGTGGGTGCTACCTCTTCAGCAGCCTCTGTGATCTGGCGCGGTACGCGGGACGAGCCAGAATGCCATTAAAGTTCTCCTCTATCCTGACGCTCGCCAAGTTGGTGAGAAGGATGTTACATGATGGAAGCGGCGATCCTAATAGGCGTGCTGTGATGTCTACGAGGTTGGAAGTGGGGAGTGGTCTCGTTGACGGGCGTGGTCGGCGCGCGCAATTGGGTCACGGGCTTATTCCGAAGCGGAACACTACGGGAAGGAAGCAGTGTGTCCGGAACTAATTGGGGCTTGCGGTTGTATAATAGCTAGGATGGGGACCAACTGGCATAATTTTAGGCGGAGGAGCGCTAAATAATATTCATATACCTTGTGTTACTGCATACAAAAAAGAGGATTAAATGTGGAGAGTTCAAAATAGCACAATAAAATTTTAGGAGTGAACTCTTAGGTGCTGCGGACGTAATTCACTCCAAAACCACTTCTTATCACATAGGTAAACTATTAGCGTTCGGTATTTAGTGACAACCGTGATGTCGAAGCCGGGACACGAAACTACCACTTGAGATTTTGAAATGGTGAAAACAAATTTGCCTGGCGGCCGCAACAGTTGTGCGCTACTGCAAAATGATCCATTGAGCTATGTTGGCATTGGCAGGTCTACAGTCATCTGCTTTCGAACTTATTTAGGCTGCGTGTAGCCTGCCTTTAGATTATTCTCCCGACCACAATGGCTCGCTTGTTACGACGCTCGAGTACTGAATGCGCGCCGCAGCAGCCGCTTTTTCGGTAGAATCAGAAAGCAAGGTGCTCGGGGATTAAAGAATCCTAGGTTACAGAAATTCCGGAGCCCTCCAGTACGGCACCCCTCCTATCCTTCGTCGCACTGGGATGACAGACCTTACAAAACCAAAACCCATCACAATATTTAATTCGATGATGCGCTGCTAAACACTCTCGAGATAAGAATAAAAGCAATATATATACGCACGAAAAGTGAAGGCTACTCAGCGGCCATCGTATTCCAGTTGGTAGAGGACTGCACGAGGCTTGCGAAAGAAGTGGGTTTGAGTCCAACGTGAAGCATTAACTCTCACTTTAAAAATGCTGATACTTCTGACTGCCCTCATGAGCACCGCGAACTAAATCGATGCTCTTCTGGGTTCAAAATGTTCTTAGCTTCCTTCGTGCGTATGTCGTGAGGAGACCTTCATTTGTTTTAACTAGTATTATAACTTTCTATAGGAAGGGACGGTACTTAATTTTTGACCTTATGAAGCCAAAAAAAAAAAAAGAAAGTAGCGAGCGACAGGTTTTTATCACTGTTAATGTTTATAACTCCCTTTTGAAAAAATTGGTGACTGAATTTTTGAAACCTGAATTTAGATTTTTTATTTTCTGTGCAACCAATAATTTTTTTATCGTGTAAATTAGCATTCGCATTTTATTGTTTCTCCTGTGACCTTCAAGTAAGCGGAAAGATAAAAATACACTTTGATGATGTTACGTGCCTTCCTTCGCAATATCTGGCCTTTCCAACTCCCACTGCCAATAAAAAAATTTTAGAAGAGGAAAAATTCCAGCTCATGACAACTTCATTTTATATTGCCACTCAGTTTTAGAAGTTATGAAGATGGCTTTTATCGAATGAAATGTAAAAGAATCCCAGAACACATGAGCAGTCAGGGTGGTGAGTTGCAAAGAACCTCAAAAAACATTCCAGCTCAAAATTTCACAAATCGGTAACGTGAACAGGCAGAAGCAATGCCATATTCTGCGTTTTCTCCACACGGAGATGGAATCAGTTCACGTCAATGATAGAATGTCCTAAATGACATGAACAGCGCTTGTATATCAATTCGTTAGAGTGTTCATTCTTTTAAGTTCATAAGCTTAGATGCTACGCCATATGGCACTCTTTGAATGAATACAAATGAGAGTTTCAGTACTAACGTACAGCTTAGCAAACTGTGCTTAGAGAGTAACAATCCTCCCTTGCTCTGTAGGCTTTTAAGCTTATGCAGGTGGTGAATAAATAAATAATTTGGGAATATACGTGAAGGTCACTATAAGTTATGATAAATAAGAGGGGCATACTGCGCAGAAAAAGACAAGGACCAGAAGTGAACAACACAAGCGCAGGCTCGCGACTGATGTTTATTAAAAAAAGCACAAGTTATACAGCTTCAACCTGTCAAGTCACAAACTAAGCGCCGCCTAAAACCTGCCTTCATTCTGATACATAATGATTGATGGGTCACTTACGCAAATTTTACCTTTGCCACATGAAGAATGTGACAAAGCGCTAAGGTGTGCCGATGGTTTTATTTTCAGCCCAGTGCAAGTTGGCCTCATTGTGCCCTCGGATTACGTCCAAAGAGAAGAGTAAAGCGGACTGCGTTAAGCCCCATGCTGCTCGTTTCGTCAGGTACCTGATGGGTGTTGTCTCTGAGGTCTCTCTCACCTGTGGCAGGGTTTATATCGGACAGACGGGACGTTATCTGATTGATCGCCTAAAAGAACACCAGCTTTCTATGAAATCAGGAACTGGGTCAAATTTACCCCTCCACTTTGGCACATACCCAGACGCTACACGTCATAAGCCATGCCTGCCTTTGTTGGCAGGTACTAAATTTTTAAGAGGAGCCGTAATCAGGTGGCATGTGAGTCGGCCGAGGCGTTCTGTATAAAGAAGAAAGGTGAAGTTTGCGTAAGTGACCCATCAATCATAACGTATCAGAATGAAGGCAGGTTTCAGGTCGCGCTTAGAATGTGACTTGACAGGTTGAAGCTATTTAAGTTGTGCTTTTTCAAATAAAAATCTGTCGCGAGTCTGAGCCTGTGGTGTTCACATTTGGTCCTTGTCTATTTGTGCGCAGTACCCCCTTTTATTTATCGTGATTAACCGACTCATCCAACAACGCTCTCTTAAGTCACTAACGAAGTTAGAACGAAAAATTGCCGTCATCGAAACCAATTTCATGTACTAAATTTCTTAGTTGCTTTGCTAATAAGCTGTCTTGACATATCATTGAAGCCAAAGTATTAGATATGTTATTTGTTTGAATGCAAGAATGCGCTTAACGGCTGCATTTAAATCTACTTTTGTCCGTCACGACTCCGTTCACTACGGCAAAACGACATCCACCAGTGTCCTAATGACTATCACAGGATTTGCAAATATTATCGCGTGTTGTTGTAGCAAGTGACTTCAAAACAACGTCAGATGGAAAAATACTAACTGTGAATAGTTTTTTTTTATTCACTAAATCCAAAAACGAGATTACGAATGCACAAGATTCTGTAGTTTGCGCATTGTTTGGGTTAGCTTCCAGCACGTTTCGTCGTGATGCCATGTTGATGATGGTGATGTTTACTGCACAAGCGGCGCCACCTTGCGTAGCCGCCGCGCCGCATTTGTGTTATAATCGCAATAATGGCACCATTTGTCCAAAGAGCGATGAGTGGGTTATCCATATGGAAAAAATGATCACTTCCTCGATGCTAAGGCGGATATCGGGGCCGTAAACTCAGCTCGTGCTTGAACAACCACTTCTTTCTTTTGGGTATGCCTTTTTCGTTCATTCCACTTTCACTTCCACCTTTCTCCCTTGTCTTAGGGCGCGGCTGAGGTGTCCACGGAATAAGGTGTGGCAGATACTGTACCTTTCCTTTCCTGTCAACCAGTTTAAACCACGTCCCAATCATGAACATCGGCACCTTCCAGGAGTGGTGCTGCCGATGACCGAGAACTTGATCGCCTTCGGAAGCGACAGGCAAGAACGTTACCGACACATATAGACAGACCGTGCGATCATCCAAGGAAGCGTGAGGCAGAATCTGTGAAGACTTAAGGGGACCATGGAAACAATGTCTTCGAAAACGACAAGCAGGAGCCTCTCGTTTTCTCAAAGAGCAACGCAAACAAGAACGTCCTCGGAAGCCTGAGCGTCTACATCGGATGCCGACGGTCAACGAGAACGAGAATGCTTTCGCAAGGCAGCTACGTGAATGTGTGCAGAAGCACTACGGAGGCACCGAGTGCTCTCCTCATCATCTGTGACGATTTTAATCGATGTCGACGCTAAACAATCACAGTGGTTGCCAATGTTCATAGATGAACTACTCGGGGTCACATTTGTTTATAACCCACTTCAGGTCCCTACCAGAAGTGCACCTTGCATTGAATACATCTTTGCACGACACGTCGATGCAACCAGTATATATTGTGTGTGTTACTTCAGTTACCGCATACCGTTCCTTTTGCTCCTGACCGATAGCACAGAGCACGCGCGTGACTAAAACTACGTTTCCTCAAAATGAGAACTCTGCTTTAAAGGAACAGAATATGGGTCAACACGCATGCATTCCTGCAGTGGAATGATCTGGGCTTAGCACCAAAGTAGGCCGGTAATTTTGTTTTGTTTTGCTGGGCCATAAGTGGTCAATCATAATGGCCAAGCATTAATTATTAGCACACTTGAGAGCGCTCGGTAACTAATGGAAGTACTTAATTCTACATATTTGCGCACTGTCAGTGAGGATGTCTTCTTGGAACGCTTGCTACAAACACCCTAAGTTTTCAAACCGCAGATCTTCGGTTTCCTTTTCGGTCCAATGTCCGTGACATTGAAGAGGGGAGGAAAAAATTACTACGGCTTAGCTCGGCTAAGTTCGGTCATGCAAGCGAAATATTTGTTATGATTTCTATTCTCTATAGCTAAACCAGGTTAGACGCATACAGGGCAGAACTTACTTTAGAGAGTGGAAGCTCCAATTTAGCATGGTAAAACACGGTTTTCTATGGTTTACATCCTGTATGGCTGTCTGCGAAAGTCAAGGAAAGCAGTGCAAGCAATGATTGCAGCACGAGTTTCTGCATGATTGTATGTACGCCTCAACGGCACCGCAGGCAGGCAGTGACCGAGCGAAGGCGTTGAGAGCATTTTAAAGGGGGATATCTCAGGAGGCGAGCCAGATTGGCAGCGGTGGCGATGGAGGGAGGTAGGCAGGGGACGAAGGTTGTGTTGCATTGTGCGATGCAGTATTTTATATTTTTGGAGGTATGTACAGGTACGAATTATGTTTGCCAGGTGCGGGAAGGATAAGCAGCTGCAGGTGTTCAAAGTACAAGAAGAAGCGAGTGCCAGCGGCTCCGCTCGCCGCACATGTGAAGAAGAAGCTCGGTGCCGGCTGCTCGCGCCGCGGATGAGGTCAAATTGCCGGCGCCGATTACCTTGGCTCGGCGAGGCTACGAAAACTCTCGCTTTAAAAGCTCATGCGCGAAGCAGCCTGGAACCGAGCAGTATAACGCGCGCTTTAAAAACGACAACAAAGGTGGCCGCTGGAGCTCCTGAGCCGTACGCGTGTGCCTAGTCAGAGCGTTGATATGTATAAAGCCGATCCATCAGCTTTATTATTAGTGGCACAAACAGTGCAAGTATGATAATTTCGCATTTGAATAACCACATACATTGGCTTCATTATTTCCAAATAAGATATAAGGTAAAATTAGAACGCGTTTATTAATAGAGCAAAAATATATTTTTTTGCATTATGCCGAAGTCATTCTCACAAGACGGTGTTATTGTAATGCAGCGTTTTTTTTTTCTCGACAGATGCTATTCGAGCCGCAAAGTACACTAAAGTGATTGGAATCAAAAAGCTAGGTGTATTTACGTGAACTGCCGACGCAAATCTATGCGCGCGAAGTAAAGACAGTGCGTGATAGGGGCTGTTATATGAAGCAGCGCATGATGCAGTCAAGGAACGAGCCTTTGTTACGAGAATCACAATGGAGTACAGCTTATCTGCCCTTTTAAGTACAGCATAATACCTCAAGGGCATCAGGAACTTAAGGTTCATTACCACCGACTGGTAATGTCCAGATGTCGTGTTCGTTTTACCGCTTCTCACCTCGGTTGCGGCAAACGTAACCCCAAAGCAAAAATGTGGTAGTCGCGAGAACAGATTAGTCATCGCGCGGGAGCACATAATTGTTTCTTCGCTAATCGATTGATCTTCCTCACATCTCTGACCTGCGAGACGGCAAAGGCCGCCAACCTCCCATTTACGCTCGGAAACTGCTCTCTGAGAACTTGAAGTGGCATTCATCAATTCTCAGAAGGGGCAGCATTTGTGAACTTTCTAGACTGTTAGTGATTTAAGTTAATATGGAATTAATTTTTCGTTTTCATTTTTCTGCACTTCCTTGGTTTTACGTCTGCATATATGCGTCTCTAGCATTTTTCTTAACGTTATTGTTGCGGCAACCATCAGTACGCTCTCCTCTTGTGTAAGTTCGTCGTTGTTGCCCATGTATTCTGTGGTTCGTTCGTAATTTTTGTGACAGAGTGCCTTTGTCTGTCTTATTATTAAGACAATAACTGTTTCGCAGTCACTGGAACCAGAGCGTCCGTTTAATGGACAGCCAGCAGAAAATGAAAAATTACAGGACTGCGCATTGTCACTGACTGCTCCGTCGTTGTCATCGCTGCTGTTATCCTCATGCAAGAAAAGAATTACAATCGGTTTGTCACGAGCCAGGTCATTTAAGGGATTTTGTAGGGAAGGGCTTTAGTTTTGTATTTCTTGGGATATATTGCAACGGACAATAAAGAAGGCTTTTCGAGTAGACTCACACGGAATTCGATATTAAAGCCCAAATGATAAGAGTAGGCTTTCATTTGCTGCGATTTTGATTCTGGGCCTCCACCGTATATGGCGCTCTATAATGTTGGCTATCACTGTGACCGGAATGCAAGATCTGTCACAATTTTTGTTCGAGAGAGTATGCATTCATTTGTCGCCATACAAAAAGCGACCGCGGAATCTCCTGATTGGCTAAGGGTAGAGCCTTTATTGTTGCGGGAGGTTTAATGTCACTACGTCAGGCTAAGACTGGCTGAGCACGATGTCCCTATATGTACTAGTCCCCCAAAATAAAACGGAGCGCACTAAGGAAGAAAAATTTGTTTCGCGGCGCTCCCTGAAAGCGGATGCGCATGTGTATAGCTTGGATGCGAGTGGGACATCCGGACGTTCAGCTTGACACTCTTGCTGTTCGCCTCATCAGCAACCCGGATGAAGGAGAGAACTTCTTCGACAGGCCCCTGCTTTGTTCCGTTTTGAGGGCACTAGTACAAAGTAGTACATATTGTGTTCATGTTTTGATTGGGATTTGATTTTTTAAAATATTTTTCATGCCAATGTCGGGCAAAAGTGAATATAAACCCCGGCTGGACCGAGTTATTTGCGCGCTCGGCTGGAGACCTATCGGTAGTGGTTCGATTCCTGGTGGAGGGTTTTCTTTTTTTTTTTTATTAGCTGGTGCGCACGTTCCTGCAAACATCTCCGGCAGACATTTTCGCAGCCATGAGGCTAAAAGGCGTTCGCCTTTAAAAAATAACGGCATCTATAACACGGACACGGATAGTGAAAATCGTGCGCTTAGGATGAATTTTTACTTTTCTGCTGACGTCATTGCTTCCGGTGCAACTGCTCATTAAACAAAACAAATTAGCCCTACCAGCATTTCTCTGTTCCTTTCGAAGCTGCCAGCGTGCTACGTTTTTTTTTCCTGTTCTTTTGTTGCATTGTCAAACGAAGGACGGCGCGATATCTGCACTCTGGAAGCATGTCGCCAACCCCACACACATGATGATCTTCTTAAATACTGAGCTCGGACACACCAAGTCGCACTGGGGATCAGCATGAGGCAGAGAAGACCCCACTTCATCAATATAGGCTGGCTGATCAACATGAGCCACATGACTCCTTTACAATTTAAGACGGCCGGCAGTTGAGAAAGTACGAGTAGCGCATTTGCAAATACTCCGCTACGAGAGACCGACTCCTGAGTGGCAGAGCTGACGAAACTTTCAGTTATCTTAACGAGGCATTTCCGAATCAAAGTTTCTTAACTCTTGATGTTCAGAAATGCAGACATCTGAACTCAGGTGAGCAGCATGTGAACCTCCAGTTGAAGTCGCACCGAAACCAGCAAGCAAAAACAGAGCAGAGTGACTACAGCCAAATGTGCTCCACATGGCAGTTCTTTGCTAATTAATTCCAGCGCTCATGTGCTCCACATCATTGCCAAACGTTGCAGTTACGAAAGGCGTACGATTGACAATTCCGGCAGCATCCTCCGAGCTCTTTCGCGTAGAAACCGCGTGACCAATAATCCAGTGTAGTGTCGGACGATCGAAGCAGCGTCCGTTAACCTCTCACTACAATATAATGACAACACCAATGCCCTGCTGCGCTGCACTCCGAACGTAGCTGTATATCGTGTCTGCGTTGCGTTCCCCGTAGCAAGCGATTTTGTTCGGTCGAGTAGAAAGGGGAGTCGCAGCTTACCTGCCGAAGTGCGCGTGGCTCGGCGTGTCGCTTGACGTTGGCACTGAAGTGGCTGCCTGACGTCCACGTCGTTGAGCGGTTCTCGCGAATGTGAGCCACGCTCCTGGAACCAACGCTCCTATGGACGCGCCACTAGCGACCCCACTCACTCTCTGCTTGGGTCGATAAGGTCGTCCCGTAACCACGTTCTCTCGCCCTTTCCCACTTTCCAGGTTTGACGCTGACGATTTGACCGCGGCACCACCGGCCCGCTCTGAACAGGGGCACACGAGGGAAGAGTTTGGGAGCGAGTGAGAGGCGCTCATTACGGGCGCACTTAATCGAAGAACGCCTAGCAGCTCTGATTGCATTTCGGTGATTGGTCACTGCGGCTTGCATACTTCGTCGCTCTCCATGATGGGCACTCTTTAATATGTATCTATGCATGAGTTTGCTTTCGGTTTCAAACCGCGGTAGCCGGCTGTCAGTTTTCGTGACTGTTGTGAACAAGGTCGAATGTACGGAAGAAACGACATATAGCGGTGTAATCAAAGTTTTATTCCACGTGCATTATAACGCCCTCTTTATAGCAAAAAGTGTCAAGAATTGTGTTCTCAATTGCATTATATTATATTAATAAGGCAGTAATTAATCATTGCATCCACCCAAGCGCAGCCATACGGCTACAAAGGAAAGCTATACAGCTTTCTCAGAAACTTCGTAGTTAAATAAAAATTTGTCCTGATCCGGGAATCGAACCCGGCACCACCGCCTTTCCGGGGCAGTCGCTCTACCGACTGAGCTAACCAGGACGGTCAGCAGAACAGATGGTAGGGCGAGAGCGAAATGATCTATAACTCGAACTGGGAAAGGTGTAGGTCAAATATTTAGGGGAATCCCCCAAGGTGGAGTAGATTTGTAATAAGACAGTAATTATTCATTGCATCCACCCAAGCGCAGCCAAACGGCTACAAATTAAATTTTATTTTATTTTATTTATTTCATACCTACATCCCCTGAAGGCATTGCAGCGGTCGGGAGAGGGGATGAGGCAGTGCAAACTTACAAAGAACTTCAGAGGAATGCACATGAACAAAACCACTTAATTTCACAAAGTGAAAGCATGGAAAGGGTATCGCTATTGTTGATACCAGCAGTGTTGCATTTTCTGACCGTAAGTACAAAAAACCTTAATAACGAAATGCGTTAGCAAGAACACTAGTACTTTTTGCTCGTGGTGCCTTCTTGGATATGCAGGAAGTTGCATGAAAGTTTCCTGTCAGTGATATAAACTAAGAAAAAGCTTAGAACGAAGGTTTTCCCGGCAGTTTTTCAATTCACTCCACCGAAATTATGTTTGCTGCTGGTCATGCTTAATTTTTTTTGTAATTCTCAATAAGAAAACAAATCTATTTAGTATGCATTTTCTGAAGTTTGCATATATGATTTGTATGGTATGAATCCGAGAATACATCACCATATTCAAGGACTAACAGCACATGTGTGAAAAACAACGACCAGTTAAGATTACTAGGAAAGTGCTTGAAACTGTGGCGCAAAAGGCCCAGAATGGACGCCGATTTATTTACAACGCGATTAACTTGTGCATTCCATCCCGAACCTGAGGTAAGAAATATACCTAAACATTTTATTTCTAATTATATCGATTCTTTAATACAGCAGTCGCATTGGTCGTATTACATTTTCTCATCCATTAACGGAGCTTTTATGCTACTTTTTCTGCAGGTATCGACAGGTAGCATTTATGTTTCTGCAAAAAAAAATATACTTTCTCCAAAATATACACAAAAAATTTCAGCAGAAAAGTTTCCAGACCGCTGTATTCTGGCATATCCTGTGAACCATGCTGCGGGTCAGACAAAGAATGATATATAGTTTCAATTCAAGGCCAAAGTTTTAGAAATGTATTCTAAAAGCACCAGCACTCACGCAAATTCCATAGTGTCGCTGCTTCCATTACGTTCTCTGAGGCTGACACTTTCGAAAACTGGCGAGCAATCAATGTTACGGACAGGACTAACTTTCCTCTTTTTCTTCTCCTTAAAGTGTTTTGTCGTTGTTTTTTTGAGTGAGAAGTGGAAGTCCTCCTCTAACGCTCTTTATAAATTACTGAAAGACAGCTCCCTAATTATGTTTTCCTGCAAAAACGAATATGTTCGTTTTAAAATAGCATTTTTTAAATCTTTGGGAAAGGTAGTAAGGTTCATAAGGGTTAATAAATTTCAATTTACTTTTTGTCACCTTTTTATGAAGTTCTTCCCGTTTCTGCTTCTGTGGAACCAAGAACACTTATGTTGAGAGGGCTCTCAAGCTCCCTGATTTTAATGAATGCTTATTGCTCCATGGTTAACACAAATATTGGATGGCTCATTGACGCATACATCCAGCCTCGCCGAAAAAGTGGATGTTTCAGAAAAATTTCGCGGTTACAATAGGGTCGACCAAGAAATTGGAATCTGAAAGAAAATTTTATTTTTCTGGTATATGAAATATCGTGGAACCCGGAGCGCAGATAATTCTGCCTGACAAGGCTCTGGGTCCCAAGCGAAAAATACAAGTTCATATATACGTTACAACTGCAGCACTGTGAGGCAATACCTAAAAAAGGAAGTAATACATGAGTAAAAATGTAAATGTGAGACCAGTGCATCAAATACATCCCATGAGATAACGCAAATGGCAACGCCTGAAGCATAACGCGTCCAGCAAAGCGGTATTAGAAAAATTGTGTCAAGTGCAAATAGCTGAAAGAAGGTAAAGGCTAGTAACGCTTATAAACGAGCCAAGTGTTTTGTAATCCTGGGATAGGTGTATATCGTTTTTTGGTTTAGTGGGTCTAACGTCCCAAAGCGATCCTAGGCTATGAGAGACACCGTAGTGGAGGCCTCCGGAAATTTCGACCGCATGCGGTTCTTTAACGTGCACTGACATCGCAAAGCTCACAAGCGTTTTGCTTTTCGCCTCAATCGAAAAGCAGCCGCCGCAGCCTGGATTCGATCCCGCATTCTTGGGGACAGATGGTTTCGCTTTTGTTAAAGCATTTCAGTTTCGGTCGGGAAACGCTGTTCGTGGGAAGCCGAGGGAAGCGGACGATTCTGCTTTTACGTGTGTACTTTGGCCTCGATTGGCGGCGCTAAGATGAGATGCAGAAGGCAGACGCTGTCATCTGAGGTCCCTGTGCTTTCAATAGCGGTGCTGTGTAGAGGTCATGCACCTATACGCTTTAGCTCTTTTCTTTCCCTGTGTCTCACCGGGTGACGTGTGCCAGTGCGGTCAAGCATTTTAGTTTTCTTACTTATTACTTTGTATTTTGTCTAGTCACGTGACACCAGCATCTCATGCTGTTTAGTGTGCTTTTCTTGCTTTGCGTATTACCGGGCCACGTGGAATCCGTTGGAAAAGCGGTGGGCCCGCCTAACTATGCAGATACAAGCTGCTGCTACATCAGAAAAAAGCCTGCCCATGAGAGGGCTTGGCCAATCGGCGACAAGCCGAGAGATTATGGAGGTATGTCGCAATTCTAAGGGGTTTTGTGATCTTCTGACAAGAGAGAGCTCCGGCGGCTTGATGTAATTAGTACTCTAAAATTTGTCCACCCTCACTCTAACTATGCGGATTTATAAAGTTTTTCATCTTTCAACGTCTGCGTCCTTGTTATAACCCTTTGCGCCCAACGCCAATGAAGAACAAAACATGGAAAGAGCCTCTACTCGAACATATATATTATTTGTCAAAGATGCTGTAATGCTATCTGCCTCTCGTGGTGGTATAGTGGTTAAGACACCCGACTGCTGTGGCGGAGTACCCAGGCTCGATCCCGACTGCCGGCGGCTGCCTTAAAGTGCAGGTGCAACGAAGAGGCATCCGTGTCCTGTGCGATGTCGGTGCACGTGAAAAACCCCAGGTGGTCAAAAGTATTCTGTTGCCCTTCAGCACGGCACCCCTCTCTCTTTCCTATTTCTCTCCCATCTTCCTCTCTTTCCTTGCGGCGCGGTTCAGGTGTCTGCAGAAAACGTGTTACGGATATTCTTCATTTTCTTTTTGTCTGTAAAACCAATTTAAGCAATTGCAATGCTCTCTAGAACCGCCGTCAAAGAAACAATGCATTTTTGCTAAACAAGGAAATGCAAATAAAGGATTCGTAACTTTTCGATTCATTCCACAACAAAAAAAAAAGCTAGAAACGAAAATTCAGTTGTGAGAATTAAATAGAAGAGTAATATATTTCCTCAAAGCTAAATAAATGCTATAGCAGGTGACGAAGAAATGCAATAATAGATATTTTTGAACTAAGCGGAATCTCATCGCCCGTTATTACTCGAAGAACGGCGAAGGAATCGAAAAACATCTGATTTTGAAACCTTTTTATTCAACTTGCCCCGCACTGATTTGCTTAAGTCTACAGTTACATCTGACAATAAATAAAATATTCATAGATTTGTGCGCACTTTTTGCGAAGCCGGGTGTTGAGGGCGGCGGTATTAAAATGAAGCAGAAGCAGCGAACGAGCAAAAAAAAATAGAAGTGGTTAAGCCGAATTTGTTCGTTGGACCGAAGGTAAAGCGATAGCTATTCGCAGTTATACCATAGATTGTTCCATGTCGATGCTGCACAAATAACCAAACGCGTTGTCCATAAACTTTTGCTTGGACATGCTCATTCCACCAGGCGATTGGTGTAGACCGTAAGCTGTTCGCTGGCGACTGGGGATGCTTGGTCACAGGCTTGAGCGACGGCTTCTGTAACGCGCTTCGCTCACCTTCTTTCACTGGTCGGCAGTGGCTATCTATGCTGCTCGTTGCTCACGCCTTGCAGTATCTTCGCAATCGCGTGTCGCAAGACGCTCCTCCTGTTGTTCCGGCGTTTCCGCACTCTTTTGGCTTAAGGCCATTCTCTTCTCCGCAAATTTTCAGCTCCTAGCGCAATGTCCTCCGGATCATCAGATGCAGCCAGCCGACGATCGTAACGGGCACGGCTGCTCAGTGCTCTTCCTCCGAGTCCATGGCACGGCTTCAGCAAAGGGGTGCCTCTATATATATTCGTGATTGACGTCAGTGATCGTGTGTCTCGCCAGCGTTAAGCTAGTTCCCATGCCACTGAATCTTTGACCTTGGGCATTTGGTGGGAACATAGTGTCGTGTCTGAAAGGCAACTGAGGCAGCATATGTTAGGTGGAACGGCTTTATTCAGCGATAACGGAAACGAATAAAATGCGCCCCGGTGGCAGCCTCAACACGCGGCTTTGATAACGTTTCGCGATACCACGTCCCTCCGCACCTTTTTACAGAGTTCGAAACAAGGTCCTGTTCACGGTGCAGTCAGATGGTTTTTTTCCCGAATTGGGTATCGCCGTTCTGCAAATTCTGTATCCGAATGGCGGGATTGCACTCCGGCCTATTTGCGGGATCTCCGCTTGCTCATCAGGTTCAAGGTATGGTGCCAGAGGAGACTCGGACGATGTGGTTCTTGTGGCGAACCCACTGAAACACACCTCCAGGAGTTACGACACATATGCGGTATGACACCGGACCAGTGTGCACCAAAGTCCTTGCTGAAAACAATTTTTCACCGCGTCTGAAGGTCCTGACTTTCACACTATCACCAATCTTAAAGAGTCGCTCTTTGTGATAGCACGACGTACGCCTTATGGTCTGGTCAAACTGTTCAGCAGACACTTTGATTGAATGAGGGCTTAAAAGGACAACCTTGGGCGAAGACGCCTGCCAAGCAGGAGGTGTGCAGGAACATCCCTGGTTGTTGTATGAGGAGTGTTACGACACGCCAAAAAAAAAAAAATCAGCAGTATCTGAATGTAGCGGTACGGACGGATTCTTACGCAACGCTGATCCGAGTGAATGCACGAAGCGCTCAACTTTTACATTGTTGCTTGGATGATATGAAGCTGTGCGAACATGATGGGTGCCAATGCTGCGCATGTATTTTGAAAACACGTCCGATATGAATCGTGGAACGGTATCCGATACAAGCGTCTCTGGAAAACTGAACCGACAGTGAAGTTCATGAAGACGGTCACTGGTTTTCTCTGCGGATGTATCTTCTGGCTACTTAGAATGAGCATCTATGACTATCGAGAACATCGAACTTCTGAATGTACTTGCGAAATCGAATGTGAACTCTTCCCCAGGGCCAGCTCGAACACTCCCATAAATTAAGCGGAGCAGGGCACGGCATGTTGCGCTGCGACTTACATGACTGACACGGGCTCTCTTTTTGTTCGATGTCTCTGTCAATTTTGACCACCACATGTAACTTCTCGCAAACTCATTTTCCCTTCTCAAGCACGAACGACTGGAAGCGTTCAGGAATGACGACACGAGTTCCCAGCATCAGGAATCCTTGCTGCAAAGACAGCTGCAAACATCTGCTGAAAAATAGTTTCAGTTGGTCATTCAGAGCGCGATTAGGCCAGCCGCTCAAAACGTACTGCACAGCAGCTTTGAGTATAGGCCCACGACTGGTTTCACGTGCTACGTCACGGCATTTACTGGAAGATAGTCGATACACATAACGTAGAATTTATCTTCTGGTCATGGTAGAAGAAAATATAGCGCCGGAGACAGGACAAGGAGGTAGACAACACGAGCGCCGACTAACAACTGAATGTATTCAAAGCGTGAGCGTATGCATACACTGAGCGGCAGATGCGCAGGAAGGAAAACGAAGAAGGGCTACAACGTCAATCGGAAAAAACCTCATGCTCTTCATTAAGTGTTAAGATAGGAAAGCTCGGGGCGCGACAACAAAACAGAAGGTACGCTTGTGCATGAAGCCCCTTTGCGAGCGATAAGAGCTTCAATGATTTCTCTGGTGTGTTTTTCAATGTAACATCTTAGAATGACGCACCGTTCGGAAGTGGAACACAATTCGGACAAGATTTACAATGCAGCGCCAAGTTGCTTCTGGGCACAATGTCATCAAGGGACGATGCATGTTCTCTGAGGCGATCATTGATGTATCGCCCCATCTGACCTGCATCTCGTCATCCCTGCCATGCAATGGTAGTCGCGAAAGGCAATCCGAGTTCGTTTTCTGCCGACGACTTGTACTTGAGCGTGTACTTGTAGGCCGATAACGAAACTGGCCAACGCTGCAATCTCGCTGCAGGCTATCATAGGAATGCCTATTTTGGGTACGAGAATTGTGTACAATGGTTTATGATCGTTCACGAGTATGAAGGCACGCCCTAGAGGCAGAAGTGAAACATTTTCACACTAAAAATTAGGGCGAGTGCTTCTTTCTTAATTTGGCTGTAGCCAGTCACTGTTCTCTGTGCGTAAGCAATTGACTTCTACATACCATTTGGTAGAGCGTGCGGCTCCGATGCCCCATTCTGATGCGTCGCAATACAGCTGTAGTGTCAGTCCGGGCTCGTAATGGGTAAGCGAGATTCGGATGGACTATCGGCGCCAAATGAAACGCGAACAGCGGAACGCGTGGCGATAGGCCCACTGAGGCCGCTTGTTCCTAGTTTTCAGAGAGCGGCGCGAATTTCCGGTTTGCGTTCGTTTCTGCTTTGCCATTGGAGCGCCACGTTCACACTTAGCACCGATTACACCTTGCGCAGCGCTTTGATTGTGCTTCCAGATTGAAAAAAGCCTCCTGCAGCGGTTGCTCGAAATTATCGAGACATCAGCTCTGGTGTCCAGCTCCATCTGTAACGTTACACTGTTAACTTTGACTGCCATTATAAAGGCGCGGCATGTGTGGATAAAGTGACATCATTCAGTGCGCGTTTCTTTTGCCTGTTGTCTGGGCTTGATGTGAGCATTTTCACACTGCGGAAGAACTTTGCGAGCTGTTTAATGTGTCCGTTCTTTTCGTACATATAACAAGTTTCTTGCGAATTTGGACATGATGCAGCTCCGTGCTTAGGCGAGCCACATCGATAGCATAGCACTTACCTTTCTTGGAAGGTTGGGCCTGAGCTGGGCATTTTATGTCAGCATTCGTTACGTGCGCTACATGCGCTTCTGTAGCATTTTGCACGGCTGCTTCAGAAGACAACGCACACTCGACAGCTTTTAGGAAGGGAGGGAATTATCTTCGACCAACAAATGCCATTGGATGCCGGCGCGCTGTAAAACTCACACAAATCGGTAGCGCAGTGACCGATCCAAGAACTCACCGATATCGCATGTCTGAGCAAGGCATCTTATCTCGCCACAAACTCCGATGTGGTTTCAGTTTCTTTTTGTGACCAGTGGTGACACTTTGCTCTTTCGCCAATGACTGACGGCTTCGGAGACAATTGATTGTGAAGTAGCGTTACGAGCGTCGCATACGGTTTAGACGACAGCTTATCCGGAATAGTCAGTGACTTGAGAAGGGCGTAAGTTTTTGGTCCGATCAGACTCAGGAGCATGTCTAAAATATTATGCTAAGCGCTCTTCATAACAGAGCCAAACAGTCGTAGAATAATTAAAATGATCAACGTGTCCGGAAGTAGTCATGGCGATGACGTTCTCGCTGTTGTGGATGCGGAAGTTCTTACTCTTGTGCTGAAACTTCTTCAGTGGGTGTAACACTGGCGACGATTCTCCATCCTCGTCGCCATTATGTCGTGTTTGAAGCACGCCAACTGAGGCAGCTTAGCTCCAATGAAACGGCTTTATTCCGTGAGAAAATGCTCCCCGATGGCTGACCTAACACGCTTTATTAAGCCCCCTTATTACAGTGGCCAGGGCAAGCGGAGAAAGCGTGACCGAGTCAAGCTAGTCAGGCAGCTTTGATAACACTTCGCGATACCACACATAGCTACCCCAAGTGGTTGTGGCTCTAACTTGACCTCCAGCCTATTTGAAGGGCGTCGGAAGCACACGGTGACTGGCTTTACCTCGCGTAGTGAAGCTATCGATCCAAAATCATCCAAATGACTCTCGACTTACTCTGAAATAAGCGCCTCATGGGGAATATATAAGCTGGTTGAAGGTTGCAGCACTGTAGGGTCCTGTTTCGTAGTGTTTGCTCGGTGCACTGCTTCTTGAACAATTGATATTAACCTGGTCCCCATGGAAACGTTTGTGGTAAATATTTTTCCTGCCAGGCACGTTTTATTTGAAATATTTTATGTGAAATACACTATATTTGTTAAAGCTTTGGAGAATATCTTGGGGGTCACCAATTATTTGTTTCCCGAGGAAAGTGCGTGTTTTGTAACAACGTTGTGGACTGGCATTTGAATTCCGGCAATATTTCGCATTGCTAGGGCAGACATTGTCTGTAATGTCGGCCTCTGATCATAGCCTAACCTCGACCTCACATCGGTAACCATGTTGGGGCTAGTCGGCCAGGTTACTTGTCGAGTCAGACCAGCATGTATCCAGCCCAGGGCCGGCTAGGTCTGCCGGTCGAAGGCCAGTAAACAAACACGAGCTCGGCGCAACCTTTTTGGCCGAGCTTGAGCCGAGTTCGGCCAATATGTTTACATTTGGCCAACTTACGGCACGATCATTTTTCAGTTGGCTATCACGCTAAAAGACGGGAACACCAGTCATTGCTGCGAAGCAAGAAAGCAAGCACCAGGAATTTTATTATGCCAGTTTGCATTACACTTCTACTAGTCACTTAAGGTTGCTACTTTTTTTTCGCCGTGGACAGCAGAGCCAAATTGGCCAAGTAAGTCACAGCATCTCGCTGAAAGCAATTAAAGCAGACAATACCGTTCTAAAATCACTGTTATTTTTTCTGCCTTCCGGCCGTTGCCACTGCTTCGTGCCGCTTCGAATCGGTTTGTGTGAAACCGATTGCTGTTCTGGCACCTAATATACGCTAGACCATGGATGGCATAAACCCAAACCAAACCTCCCAAAATATCGGTTCAGTGCACTTCTCTAGATCAGTGAAGTAAATTGTGCAGCATTTTAGCAACTAATAGTTTACTTAATGTTTTTTTAAACATTTAGTTGCTTGCGTCTTTAACGGATTTTACTGCATCGGAAACATTTTTCACTGTTTCGGCGCCCTTGTTTACAGCATCGGCTCCTTTTTTAATTGCGTCTACGACCCCTCGCTCTTGCTCCATATTGCTGGCGTCCCTTTCCATTTTGAAGGCTTCATCACTGCGGCCTACACCGAGTTCTGTTCCTGGTGGGTCTGGAATTCCTCGGCCATTCTCGTCCACGTCATGTGGCATGGTGCTTGGGTAACATAAGATGCATTCTGCGTAATTTACAAGAAGTGATTAGTATCATTGACGTCGTGCAAAAGATGTAGCGCGAAAAAATGGCAACAAAAACATGGACGAGTGGACCACAGGACTACTAGCTGAATGTCGTCTTGGACACAGGCACAGTCTTTATAGACGCTAAGGCATCATAAGGCCAGGTGCTAGGTACAGTCGTCTGCACGCCCATCTAGAGTGCTCGAACTCCTCCCTGTCGCACAAAGTAAATTTTTGAACAGGTGCCAGGTTGCACAGATAATGACGGTGCTCGACTAAAGGCGCATAGGCATACAATTTGCGTTGATAACTGCATTTTACCGATTATAGGGTGAGCCAAGGTTTCATTTTCTTTGCTGCACTGCACACCACTCCAGCTTTCTAGATAGGCACGGTGACAAATGTAAAAAGCCTAATTGCAGCTGCAGCAACAATACATCACTTATTTATTTATCACAGAAACGGCGCAAAAGTGAAGCCAGAACAAGAACTGACAGGGCTGACAAATCTGACCGCAAGAAGTGTGGCTGAACTGAAAAAACGTGGATGAAAAGTAGATCGCGTCATTACATCACTGCAAAAGCAGAGCTTGCTTGTCGCAGAAAAATCAGGTTCATGGAAAGAAAGCAGGAACAAACAAAAACAAGAAAACCATTGTCATGTTAAAACCAGGAACCAACTGCGACCCAAATGCGAGTGAAGTGACTACGTCTCAAATAAAAGAGCGGTCAGTGGTTCATAAAAAAGCAGTATCCGTTTGTTGTGGTAAAAACACGTCATGACAAAATGACAAACACAAGACAAAATGAACAGCAGAAGCATCACTAAGCGCCATGAAAGAACAACAGCTGCAACGATCCTCTCACAAGGGATCGCACGAAAGTATCAGTATTTAAAACTTTCAAACAAAACTAACAGTGGAAAACTGGCAGAAGATGGCCGCTAGTTTTTAGAAACTCAGGGAAATGCATCTTTCTAAAGAGCAATTTGGGATAAGATATTTATGGCGCGCCTAATGCAGTAAACACATATGAAAATTAGCCAGTCTCTAATTACTTTGACATTTGTCTTCGGTGTGGCCGTTATTTTGTAGAATAAAGGCTCACCCTGCAAATCACACTAAGATACTCCGTTCCATTCGCACTGAGTTTTATGCACAGAAAAAGACACTATTTGCTGACCTCGGGCGAAACCCACTCAGAACAGTTGACGAGTTCATTCAGGAAGTGTTTACTATCAAAGACACTAGACGAGCTCGACAATATGATCGGCTTGTCCAGCCTCAGTTCTTCACCAGGGACGAACATCTCTGCACACTGCGCATCTGCGGGAGATAACTCGTGCTGTCGTTCGCAAAGAACGGCACCGGCTCCTTCCTTTGCCCAGTCAGCCTCAAGTCGCATCTCTCGCGGACATCGTCCGTGAAGACGTTCAGCAGTCATTGGGCGTTCCTGTGACGACGACGTCGAAGCAAGAAGCTCCACCTATAAACTATGCCACCGCAATACGCCGTCCTAGATTCCGCTGAGACCACCGGAGCCCTCCCCGACGCCAACAAACTCTTCCTCAAATCGGCCTGAGTGGTTTTTCCGCCGACGCCCCACAACTCCGTCCAGGCAAATGACCGAAGTCGATATTTTTTTGGAGAGGGCAGATAATGCATCGTGGAGCCATCTGTCCCGCTGCCCATCGCTGTTCCGCACACGCTTTGCGTCGTCCGACCGCTGCTTTACCTGAAAGTACAACGTCCCCTAGCTCACGTAGAGGAAAATGGAAAACAAACTTTTAACCTGACATTGCTACAGAGTGAACTACGAAGACACTTTCCGCCAAAGATGAGTGCCGCAGCCACGACCTTTGCACCGCCACTACAGACAACACCGACGGTCACGTCAGTTTACTTCAAACTGACACCGCCGCCAATCAAAGTAACAGTGGGTCCCGGAAGCGCCCTTAGTAAACGATGGAGCCGAGATCAGGCATTCTGTACCGGACTAGCCAGGCTTCCAGTATTCAGTGAGCTTACTATTATGTCATGAGTGCAGCGCTCGCCGCCCAGCTCAAGAAAACGACGTCTTCTTCGAATTGTCTTCTGATCTGCACCTATAGTAGCAATCGTATCACGCCGTCATAGCGATGCACCGCAAGAGTGACTGTAAATGGCCGTATTTATCGTATTTGTGATTCTACAGCACTGCTTCCGAGACGTCATACTGGGTAACGATTTTCTCGTGAAAATAGGGCGGCGGTCGTCCATCTCAGCTCATCAAACTATCGACGAACAACACCATAGCTGCTTCAACAGCTCTGGTGCATCAAAACGTAGCGATATTGTACGCAAAACAGACAAGACACACGAGGAGACTGAACAACACGAACGCTAACTTCCAACAAAAAATTTTTTCCACACATGGAGCACATTTATACGCCAAAGACAAGATATCACATGCGCTAATAGTATCATCGCCGGAGAAAGGACAGTTCCTTATCACATAAACAAATCGACGGAGTGCTAACACGTCTCCCCGAAAGCATTTATCCTCTCCACTACAATTATTACACGTGTGGTTATATTCTTGCTAGCTGAGCAGTTTGTTCAAAGTATGGCTTGCACGTTTTCGACTTACAAGAAAGAATGTGATCCACAAGTGAACTTTCCTTGCCGTTCTTGACATTACGTGCGGGTTCTATTAATCGCTCATTTAGGCATCGTCCTGTTTCTCCGATGTAGTGGCCACTGCATGATAACGGTATCTGATACACGACTCATTAAATTCAACATACAAAAGGCTTCTGATGACGAGTCGTGCAAGCATGTGCTCCCTTACTGTTTGTTTTGCCAATCTTGCACAAAGAAGCGAGTTTTTTCGAAGTCGAAAATACGACGGTTGTATTTGCCCTTCGTTCAATTCTCTTTAGATAATGGGAAATTCTGTACATATACGGCATTGCAAAAAAACGTTTTCTTCCATCGAGCAACGGAGGCTGGTGATCACCATTGAATTTTCTCAGAAGCTTCTCGGCAACAGATACCTGGACCTCGGCAGGGTACCCAGCATTAGTCAACCTTGTGGATTGTTGAAGCGGAGAGAATGAATGCTCCCGGAGAGACATGTGTTAGCAGCCCGTTGATTTGTTTATGCCATAAGGAACTGTCTTTTCTCCGGCTATGATACTGTTAGCACATGTGATATCTTGTCTTTGGCGTATAAATGTGCTGCATGCGTAGAAAAAAAAATTGTTGGAAGTTAGCGCCCGTGTTTTTCGGTCTTCTCGTGTGTCTTGTCTGTTTTGCGCTACAATATTGCTATGTTCATGCACCAAAAAGCCCAAAGAGATACGTTTTTGAACTATACATCAAAACGCTTAAACCGCTCAAGACGGAGAAACGCGCCGCCCCGGTAAAACATCGTCATGTGCGTTGGCGCAGGAAGCATAAAAACTTTCGAAGGTGTCATTGAAGGAGGCACCCTGCTGTTACTCGATCGAGTATACTGCGTGTCGCAAGAAGCACTGCCCCTTTTCAAAATGGACAAGCTCAGGTGCTAGTAACGAAATTCGCCGAATACCAGCACATCACCAAAGAAGCGATGTTTGCGTTCCTCGACCAGCTAGCAAATATTCGAGACGTATTTGCCATTCCCGACCATACCGCACGCAGCCCAGATTTGAAACGATCCCAGCATTACCACGGGAACCGAAATATGAGCCCCATTCTTCAAAGCTACAGCAAGTGCTTTTAGTCAGAATTGAAGGTGTGTTAAACTCTGTAGGCCAGGCACCGCACTATCATGGACGAACACGCCTGACCTATGCGCCAAAGCCCCGTCTGTGTATCACCACAAGAATACCAGGCCAACCTCGATGAAGTGCTGAAACTGCTTCGAGATGACATCACTCAGTCATCGAAGAGCCCATGGACGTCGCCCCTAATTATTGCGAAGAAAAAAGGCTGCCTTCTTTGCTTCTGCGTTGATTACCGCCGTTTGAAAAACATAAAGAAGGACAATGTTTACCGCCTCCGTCGCATCGATGACACATTCGACTGGCTCTTCCACTTATGTTTCAGCGATGGACCTGAAAAGCGCTATTGGAAAGTTGAGGTTGAAGAAAGACATCGCGGGAAGACTGCGGTCATCACACCAGGTAGCCTCTCCGAGTTGGAGGTGATGTCATTTCACCTCTGCTCCCATCAGCGACGATACACCGAGTAATGGATACTTCAGTGGCAGGCTTCAAGTAGAAAATAAGACTGCTATGTTTAGACAAAACTCGTTGTCTTTTCTTCAACCATCTGAAGGGCCTGCGGACAGAGCTCAATGAATCATGTTGTAAGGTCTAAAGTTAAACAGTAAAGAAGTTCAACTTCGCCTACGATCCCGTCCGCGGCCGCTTTTCAATGGAGGCAAAAAGCGATGCTGTGCGATTTTAGTTCCCGTTAAAGAACTCAAGTGGTCGACATTTACTGAGTCGAAGTCGTTTTCGGGACTTTAAACCCATAAATCATGGGAGTAGGGTAGAATACTATGGAGAGCCTACAACAATCCGACAAAGAAGCTATATTTGGTGTCATGCCGAATGACCATTTTTTTTAAGGAAAATAGCCCTCCCAGCAGTTTACACGAATTGCCAGTAAAAGAAGGCAACTAGCGGATAAAAACAAAATTGATTGATTTTTATAAAAGCCTGGGGTTGAGAGATAAGGGCTAGCTAAAAAAATTATTTGGCTGTTTTCTTCTCAACAAAAACACACAAACCGGATATTCCATTCAGGAAAACAGCGTGAAGGGTTCATGGCAGCACAACGTGTCGCTTTTTCTGCTTAGAAAGCTGAATTTCATTTCTGCAGATGACCCTATTTTGATAAAATTACAAGAAGTAGTCAATTTTGTGCAGAGTAACGATCAGATAGATTCTGCCTTTTCGGCTGGCATTCAAGAATTGTTTTATTCTGCACCATATACCGAATTGTTGGCTTCAAACAGATAATGCATCGACGACTAAGACTCTCGGCCTATCTTGTATCTTAGTTGACATTTTTAAAAAGTTACTAGAACACTACTTGCAGGCTACTTATATCTCGCACGGCTCACATTTTATGTCATATATTGTTATCTCTTATTGACCGCCGACTTGCTCTGACCTTTCAGGGAGGGCTAGTTTTTAAAGTGTTTCGATTTGTAGATGATTTATTTACTTCTTCTAATGTTAGGGAACTGACATTCCCTGATCATGTTGTTATAATATTTGTAAGTGCATTTAATTAATTGATAAAGGATTTAGCTTTACCATGAAGTTCCTGAATGCCAGGTATTGCGTTTTCTTGACCTTAAGCTCATGTTGTGTGGAGACCATCTTTGCTAGATGTACTCTCCTGAGCCAAGGAAGAGGTTTTTAGCTGTGGTTCTACAAATGGGTTTAAAGGTTTTGTTGCCTCGCTTTGCTTACATTTTGCGATTCAAAACTCTTGCCTTCATAAAGTAAAGCATAGTTTAAATGATTATGATTTACGATCTTTAACAGCAGGCCGCCGTGGACTGGTCACATCAGCTGTTGCTTAAATCCTCCTGAAAAAACAGAAGGGAGCCAAAAAAGAACTGCACCCATATCTTCAAAGTCGGTAGTGGTTCCTTAAGTACACCATCTTTCTGACAACCTGATAAAATGGCTGGCAGGCACTACATGCTCTTGGTGATTTCAGCACCCATCAAGCTTTCAAAGCTTTGCCCTCGCATCACTGATTGTGCCGGTGCAGACTGCAAACAAAAGGCGGGGGATCGCCTGCGCTAACTGTGCTGCAGAAGTAGTATACTGCAGCCCCCTACATGAGAGGCTTCCTATGTTGGCCAAGTTGGCCGCTACATTAGTGACCGGCTACGAGATCATGTCAAAATGTATAAAATAATGGCACTAATGTGAACCTCGTGCTGCATCTTGCTTTGTATAATAGTACCTGTAGGGAAAGGTTTGCAAGACAATTCTGGACAAGAGTGGTGATAATAGGGTTTGCCTCTGTTAGAGGCTTCTCACATCCAAACATTGTCTGCTCGTTGTGTAAGTAGTACATCTGTACATGAGCATTCTGCTGAGTGTGCTTTTTAGATTCGTTTTTTCAATAACGTGTTGAATGACATCAGTCCCTTTTAGTATTCTCTTCTCGCATGCTCGCTGTTCTCTCTTTATATGCTCTGTACACATCTTGAAAAAGGATTGGTAGTTGTGCTCGTGACTCCTTTGTTCTCCTGTTATTTCTTTCATCCGTATATTTTGCTCTGACATCTTCACATTATCAAACTGAAACAAACTTCGCCTATGGGGAGCTGTTGTTCCTGGGTCACATCGAAAGAAAAAAATAGAATTCATTGATATCTGCAGAAAGGAGCTGCGATTGTGTATTTCCCTCAGCATGCTGACAAGAAAGGGTTACATAGACTCATTGGACCGCATGTGCGCTTATAGCGATGGTATGTCAGAAGCTTCTTGTGCATAACTATAGACCTTACGTGTCATTTAGATGGGAAGCGCTGCAAACTGACGCCTTCAAAGAACTTGAGTGCGGCTAACAGTTCCCTCCTGCCCTCGGACACTGATGAAAACGCCGAGACCGAAATCCATACTGACGCAAGCAGCTTGGACTTAACAGTAGTTCTCCTTCAGAGAAGCGACGGACAGGAGAAAGGTATCGCCTGCAATAGCCTCTGTCCGACGCGAACTATTCAACGACAGAGAAAGAATGTCTCTTCATTATCTAGGACATATAGAAATTCCGCCCCTACTTGTACGGACGACCATTCAGGGTTGTGAGCGACCACCATGCTCTGTGCTGGCTTGCTAGTCTGAACTATCCGTCAGTCCACCTTACTTGATAGAGCCTTTGCCTTCGAGCCTTCCTGGGAGCAGTCAGCGCAAGCTGTTTCACATAGCAGCAGCGCTCGGAGCCTGAGTAACAGCATCTACTTGACCACATGAAAGGCAACACCCCTTTACCTTCTGTTCTGTTCAATCGTCAGTTTTCCTTATGCGCTTTACACAACGACGTCCTCGTTAAGCCTAATTTTGTAGCCAAAAGGACCACATCTGTTCTTGCCGTGCTCAAAGACCTTCCAAATGACATTTTGCAGGCTTAATACAATGAAGCGATAACAGGGCACCTCTGATTTGCAGGCACGTTGCGCACGCAGCTTGCGCTAAAGAATAGCACCGTTTGCTGCAGTTAGCCCCCGACGTTGAACATTGCGCGAAAAGCTTCTGAACCCATACCACCCGTTACCAAGCTCTTTTAGCCAATTAGGCTATCTCTTCTCAGCTTCTTCCCAGCTTAATCTACTGATAACACACGCGTCATTGCAGTCACCGACTGCATTACGCACTACGCCGAAGCAAAATCACTGCCTAACGGTCATTATCAGCAGGATCTACTAACTGCAGTGCGAAGGTATCTCCCAGATTGCTCCAATTATTCCTGTCCTCATCTAGCTCCATCCACTTAACCCCTGCAAACTTCTTAAACATATCCGGCCACCTAACTTTCTGTCGCCCCTTGCTACGCTTTTTTCCCATTGGAATCCAATTGATTACCCTTTGCGACCATCGGTTATCCTCTCTTCGCACTACATGCCCTGCCAGCCCATTTCTTCTTTTTGATTTCCCCTAGAATGTCCTAACTCGCGTTATTTTTCTGACCCACTCTTTCCACTTCGTATCGCTTAACGTTAAACCTACCATTTTTCGTTCCATAGCCCTCTACGTTGTCATCAACTTAATAAGAATCCGCTTCGTTAACCTCGACGTTTCAACTCTATAGGTGAATACAGGTAAGATGCAGCTGTTGTATACTTTTCTCTTCAGTGATCCCGGAAAACTGCCAGACTAACGATAATGCCGGAGAAGTCAAGTGTTTCGATGAAGACTCTCTTCCGCGACATGGCATCCCCTAAGTGCTCATTATGAACAGGGGAATAGTACTCACGGAAGAGCTCACGCAAGCCATGTTTAAATACGTACAACCCGGCATGCCATCCCAGGACGACTGTGCACTTCCCGCAGACGAATTCACTCAGACGCTTGAACAAAACTGTTGCCGACATGCTTGTCATGCATGTCGACGCTGACCATAGGACATATTATACCCTCCTGCGATACGTCATCTTCGCGTATAATACCGCCGTCCAGGACACAACCAGGTCAACCCCAATTATTATTGTAGATGGCAGGGAACCTACGGCAGTATTAGACGTAATGCTGCCGCATGTCACAGACGAGAAAACCGCTCACATCGACGCCTAACTCCAACACGCAGAGAAAACTCGACCACTCATCCTGCTGCGCATAAAAGTCCAGCAATGCACCAATGCCCGACGCTGCAATCTATGACGACGCGTTGCAGACTATAAACCGGGTGAACGCGGTCTGGGTTTGGAGCCAATTCGCGGTCTTAAACTGAGAGAAAAACTCTTACGCCGGCATTTTGGCTCAAACACTGGCCTTAGCCAATCAGCCAACTGGACTAACAATTCAAATCCGACGGTGGGACAGTACCCCAAGGGCGACGCGCGCTCCCAGAAGTCGTGCGAATTGGGCGCTAAGCACCCTTCTATGCTCGCTGCAAAAAAAGCCAGTGATTTTTAAGCTTTATTATTCATGTACACATGGTACATCTCTTCTCCCGAACGACGGAACTGCGTGCTCCGGGTATCTCTGAGCTACGCACGCGACATCTAGCGATAGCCGCCTGGTTCGAGACCCACTATAAGTTAGCATGCGCGGCCCAACTGACAAGTAAGCAGCCTGTCTTTTCGGGCTCGCTAGCCGATGCGGCTTCGCCGCCTGCTTTCGTTGTCAGAAAGCTGCCCGAGCTAGCTACAAGTACAGTTCCCAGTTGCTAACTTCTGGCTTCTCAGCAGGCCGCGTGGACAGCGCTCTGACAACGAAAGCAAGCGGTGAAGCCGCGGCGGCGGGCGAGCGCCGAAAAGGCAGTTTATCAGTCTGGCCGCGGCATGCTTACTCATGGTGGGTATCGAACAAGGCGATTATCGCTAGATGTCTCGTGCGTAGCCCAGAGCGACCCGGAGAAAGCTGTTCAGTCGTTCCAGAGAAGCGTTTTGCCCTCTGTACATCCTTCTCTGTTGAATTTGGAAGCATCGAGGTGATCGCATCGATGCTGTTTGAGGGGGAATAATGCCACGAGCGCTTGTAACCTTGATTTGTTGATGTTAGCAACCGTGGCGTGAGCCTGATCACTTTAATTGTAGTGCGTGGAACGATTTTATGCTCCTAATGCTCAGTATGGCCGCGATACCGCTTTGTCATTTTCTATGTTGCGTAAGATGCGCCGGGATGCATCTAGATTGATATCAGCCATAAGCGCCCGTTTAAAAGAACGTTTGATTTTCCCAGTCAAACTTCGCGTCTTTATCTGGATGTTACGTTCCCGACTTTAAACTGAGCGCTTCGCTGACGAAGGCTACGAGCATCCTTATTTCGACGACTAGCGAGAGCTTTTCCTGCAATCGTCGCTGCAGAGCTGCTTTGTTCTTTTGAGGGTGCAAGTTCGCCCAATAAAGCGGTGGTTACAGTGCTGCTACGCCTGTTTGTTATTTTAGGCTCTCGGCATTGTTGCCACTACGTGACCATATATATTACTGCAGATATGCGGCTGTAATATTTGCGAATTCTATAAATTTTCAGTAAGCAGCGTTGGAGATCATTGAATGAGGGACATTACTTTTTGCACATGTGCCAGAAATATGTGGTGTCAGAGGCGAAATGTAAGTGATTAGTGCTCGAGCAAGTTGCAATGTACGCTAATGATAACCCGCGTATAGAAAAACAGAGAAAAGCCATTAAGCTATCTTATCATAGCCCTACAGGTGGACCTGAAGGGTGCCCCGAATTTTACAGCAGGCTTTCAACGCTTATCAAATTAGCGCATTATGCACAATGATTTAAATTTGCAACTCGGCACGCCCAGCATGAAATCAAAACCAGCTGTATTGGACCCCACTTCAAATTGCAAAATTATAGGTACCGAAAAGATACAGTTAAGAATATAATGATAGGAAGAGTATACAACAGCGCCTAATGGGTCAAAATATTGCTCCTAAAGTTTTTGGAGACAAGTCGAAAGCTACAATGTTCCTTGTAAGAAAGTACCGATTCAAACACATGCGTTCATACAAACTTCCCCTTGAAAGGATTCACTCGTCCAAATTTTCAGTGTGCGAGATAGTGAGACTCTTTAGAAGCCTATTTTATCTTTTTCAAACAAAACTTTACTTTTAAAAAACAAATTACGTAATTACTGAGCTTTCAGGCTAGCCTCCAAGGCCAAAGGCTAACCCTTCATTACATTCCCTATTTCTCCATAAGCCGCTTTGTTGTAGTGAGGTCCCCATGTTCCATATTAAAATTATAGGTCATAATGCTCCCACACATTGTAGTGTGTGAAATTGTAGATAACATGATGAGGAGCGCTCTGGAGGCAAATTATTTGCATAAAGATGTACACAAAGAAAGTAATGAGCAATAGCTTTGATGATCGAGAAGTGTGACCGTAGGCAGTATACGCAGTGTCATGAGGAATACATTTCCTCCCTAGTTATGTATAAAGGAGGTAACAGCCTGGTCCCAATCAGTAGACTTGGACTTTTCAAGAACAGTGCTGCCAGCAAAATATATATCATCAGACGTGTCTATGTAGAGGTAACAGCTCTGCTCAGACAGTCGACTGAGGGAAGCCAGCGGCGCCTGAACGCTAGGAAAACAATATTATTATTCATTACGTTGCAAGCGGAAGTCCTCGCAGATCAGTATCTTTTTATACAAGTGCGAAACGATAGGTTGTACACCACAGCCAAGATGCAACTATGGCCAGCAGACTACCAGTATTGTTCTATTATTGCGAAAGCAATACTGCGACAGTCAAAGCGAGATCTCGGGCCACAGCCACGCCGTGAAAGGCATAACTATGGTCTTATCATAAAAAAAATTAGCCTGCCATGACATTTGGATTCACGTCACCCCTATGCCACGTGCAGGAGCTGCCAACTCTGGTCGCTCATTTAATATGGGAGGGTCATATCAGAACCAGCCTGCAAGAACCGTTTGCAATCTCGTTACCCCTATGACACACAGGCACGTCCATACGGCTTGGTTGAAGCGGGACTTTATATGTGGGCTGGCAGCTTACGCTCTCGCGTCACACCCTTAAAGGATGAGCTTTAGTGTCCCCAATAATGTAGCACCTTACACTGATAGGGCGTGATAGGGGAATAATGTAGCAGCCAAAAAAACCTTCCGCCGTTCCTTTCGCAATCCACTAGGGTTCACCAGAGCTAAACCACAACTAATTTTATTTAAAAGAACGCATACAGTCTATTTCATTGTGTATATGAAAGCATTTAGTTCGTTGACGTTTTCTTGTCGTCAATGGAAAACGTCTCATGTGTGCGGGATTCTCAAAGGCGCATCGAGAGGTCTTACCACAAGACACCATGGCAAGGAGAAGAGCCAGCATAAGGAATCTTGCCATTTCGCTGTTGAAAGTAAAAAAAAAAGCAAACAGAAAAAGGTCACTCCGTTTCTCTGCAACAAAATATTTAGGGCAATATGAAATATCCTATGGGGCAGGAACACGAAGATTAAAAAACTTCAATCCAAATTGAAGATCCCGCACAGAGCTATGGAAAGCAAAATGGTAGGTGAGGAGTAAAGATACAGGAAGTGTGCAGAATTGTCCAGGCAACAAGGCCTAGTCAATGCCATTCTAGCGATGCACAGTCAGGGTGGTGATGAATATTAAATAAAGGCCAGGATTGGCCCTGAGGTGCCTTACATGGTACCCAATCAGTTTTTTTTTTTTTTCAAATTCGAAATTATTTTATTTTCCTTGTGTGCAAGGAAGGAGCAGCCATAAAACGCTACCGTTTGCGGCAGTTTGACAAGGTGGCTACCCTTCAAGTGATGACAGCAGCAGTGCGTACATCGAGGAGTTCAAAACAAGCAGATTTTAAACACTTCAATTCACAATGGTATACAATTCTGCTGTGCATACACTGCACGGTTAACAAAATCAACTGCGCGATTGTTATATACACACATAATAAAAAAAGAGTCGGTGACAAGTATAAAATTATACACAAACACCAAATCAACAGTCAAGCACGAGAGAAATCGGAGAAACACTATAATACAATCATATTCAAATAAAAGTTTCGTTATAAAAGAAGGGATTATTTTCTTTACTTGTCATAAGATACGATTCGGCTAAACGATGTTTATAGAAAATACCCATTCCAACTGCTTTAAAACGATCAAACAACTCTCCATAAGGACAGACGAGAGGTACATTTGCAATTATTCTTAATGCCCTTTTCTGCAGAATGAGTAACCTGTTGATATTTGCTCTGGTTGTTGTCCCCAAACCAACTGTCATATTTAATTTGGACTAAATTAAAGAATTATAAATCAGCAGTTCGACTTTCGTACGACGCTTCATGAGTGCACTTAAGAAAGGCAAAGGGAAGAGGGTGGTTACTCCGTCCTTAAAGAGAAAGTTTCTGTGAATAAGCTGTAATGGGCTCGCCCGTTTTAGAGATGGTCGAAATAATTTGATTACAGACAAATAGCTCCTAGTAGACAAGCACGAAGGCACTCACCCGTATGCCATCTCACCCGTGTGTATATGTCTGACTCATTGTCGCACATTCATCATTCGACAACCATGCAGTAACGTGTCAGTTATTTATTCCCTCATCAACCGCTTTTTCAAAATAAACGTCATCGCTAAACAAACCAGTACAAACAACGCTGTTTGAGAAGATCATGGATGTAACTAATTGATGAAATATTGCAGAGCTACACAGTTCTATGGTTTTACCGTATTTAAGCCATGTAAGACATGCGAAAGCTTTTCCGCACAGATGGGGACCATGGAGATGACGACCACGTGCAAAGCAAAGTTGGAATGTGTCTTGCAGTTTAGCATTCATCCAAATGGGTTGTGGGGATAGATACGCCGTTCTATGCCTGCTTCGCACGACGAGTTGCTGCATTCGAGTCCACTTTTTTGCCCCCGGGTACAAGTCGCGAACGCCAGAAAGACATTGTTGCCACGGTAGCTAGGCTGAGACACAAGACGATATTCTTCCTCAGCGTAGGCCAGCTAGGTGAGTACTTTCGGGCGCTTACTGGAACAGTGGGTAATGAAGTAAGACGCGCTTTCATAACAGAACATATATTGTTTGTGTTCCTATTTCCGTGGAGAAAACGTGGTCAGTTGTTATTAATAAAGTGTTAAAAATGCTTCGTACAATAAATGCCGCCGCACAAGCGCTTCCAACAAAACTTCCCCCTGAAACAGTTGGTAGCAAACCCGCTTCCAAGATACTGCATATGCGCATTACATTTTCCAGATAAAGCGTGTCAACCATTCGAATACTGTTTTGCACAAAATGGGCCGAATGGTTACACCCAATGATCATATTGTAGCTCTTAGTAATCATGGTAATGCCATGGTAATGCTACGAACATTTTTGATTTTCTGCGGGCGGTGTCCACCTGTATATTTCGCTTTGTTAAGATAGAGAAAAAGCTATTGCATACCTGCAGATAGCCAGCTAGTCGAGAAGTCGAGAGTCTTTGGGCAGCTCGTACAGGAACTCATTTTATTCGCTTAAAACGGTCCTCTTTATATCTACGCAGAGTCCCACGGCTGCAGGCACGTTTTCCTTTTATTTTCTTTTTGTTACGCCGAAATCATCCTGCTCATGCAGATGGATGCAGCTGCGCACCCAACAGGATCCAAAGCAGCCGTCAGGTAGTACTGCCAATCTAAGCAGGCTGTGCTTGGCCGCTGACGCATACGGACACTGCATAACCGGATTGCTTAACTACAGCACTCCTCCCATACTGCCGTCACGCAGGTGCCGCATTGGTCCCAACCGCAGTGCACGCGGGATGTAATACAGCCCCACAAATCATGCAGCTTCATGCAATCGTTATCATGACAGCCTACGTATGTATTTCCTCGTTTGGCAAGAACCGCAGCCCGTGCTGCTTTGCACAAGCAGCAGATGTGTTCAACCGGAATGAAATTTCATGCAGTAATTCAATGGGAAGATCTGTTGCGGCTGACTAAAATCGATTTATCAAAAGGCGCCTTTCATTGGGCGCTCCCTCAAACGCCGCAAAACGCACCATACTGGAGCAGACGCAGTAAAGTAGGAACCAGCGGCGTTTAAAATTTGTTCACTGTAAATAAAAGCCGCAGTATCTGCCACACTTCGCCGAAAACTGATAGAAATGACGAGGCTCGAAGCACAATCACGGATAACTCAATACCCAAACGCAAACAGCCTCGCTGTGTAATCAGTCTTACACGAGAGTGTGATCTACCCTAATCTTTATTTTTTCATTAAACAGCAGTGCTGCACTGAAAAAATCTAATGTGGATCTATGCAAAGAGAAATCTCGTCTGGTGCTATAAATGCATCGTCCCTCAATATTCAGCTGCAAGATTATAATAAAGGTAGTTATGTTATGGTTACGAAGAAATCTAAGGCTGCATCACTATAAGGTGACTTCTAGAATCTCTACTCATAGCATGTCATGTAAAGGTATGTTGCTCCCGAGGCGATGGATCAGGATTTAGGGCGCTGCACTACTGAATCCAGAGACGCGTGATCAAATCCCAGCCGCGGAGGACCGTTGTCGATGGAGGCAAAAAAACGAGACACCCGTGTACAGTGCATTGTAAGATAAGGTTAAAGAGATATTCGATTTTTCCGAACGCTCTATACGGCCTTCCTTAAAGCCATCGATACGTTAAATTATCCAGACGAAGTCGGGGAAACGCCGGCAACCGAAGCGAGCGGACGCACCTCACACCGGCTCCGCACATTTTGGCATTTGTTGTTGTTGTTGTGGCTTTAGGAAGGAGGAAAAGAAAATGCACGGGCCTGCTACTGGCTCTGTAGCTGAGCCACCTCCGCTGCCTCGAGCAGACAGAAGAGTATATAGAGAAGAAAGAAAAGGAATAGGGAAAGAAAGACGCACGCCGCAACAACAGCCATCGTCCACCACCAGCGATGGCGTGTGCAATGACGGCCTACAACAGATAAAAATTCGGTGCCAGGCTAGCCCCCGCCGCAAGCGGAGGTGACCCACCTGTACCAGCCCCATCAGGGGCTTCAACTGCCTTTCAATCTTGCATTTCTGGCTTTTGTGCTCAAACTATGGAACGAGGACACCATGATTTTGCAAGTGGGACTTTATTTTCGCAATTTTTGAACTTTGTGTGTTTGACGCAGCACGTAACGGAATTGAGCTTAACGGCGCTAAACCTATCGCGGCCGACCGGGCCCGCGGCGTACCCACTGGGGGATCATTTGCCGCTCGTAGTCGTGCGGCAGCTGTAAATCAAGCTACGTGCCGCTAGAGAAGAGCGGCCAGAAAACTGAGAAACAGCTAGCCCAGGAAAGGCACGGAGTAAGGAAAATGTCTGCCAAGTGAATCGAGCGTTAGCAGACGCCCATTGTTCAGCGAGAAAATGGCTCAGCGACATCTTGGTGGCCTACGTAAGCTTACCAATTATGGAACAGCACATCTCACTGATATCATCAAAATGTCGGCGGGAATCAATCCACACGAACAAAAGGAGGCAATAATAACTCCAAATATGAAGCGGCACTCCGTCCTCATCATTACTACGAGTGCAGAGACGAAGTTGCACTACGCGAGCTTGAAACAACTCATGTTCGATGGTGAATAAGTGAAAACGTTCACCTCCGTGGACACCCCCCAACACTATTGTAATGGAGTCGTCAATGGGGTTCCGCTTTGGTACTCTATTGAATTATTATGTACCGTCTAGCTAGGCCGCAAGCATAACTCCGAGATTCAAGACGTCCGCAGATTGAGCAAAGGTTCCAAGTCGATCTTCATTCTTTTCAAGAAGAAAGAAGTGCCGAGATAGATTTATCTTAACTAGGCGCAGCAGAGGTGCCAGCTGTACCACAAAAATGCGAAGCGTACGTCGCCTGTGCCCGACTCGGGCATAGCGATGACGTGTACCCGGATTCCACGAACGTCAAGTGCCCTGGCTGCGGCTTCGAGACCCCATCAAGTGAGCGCAAATGTCAGCTAAAATACCAGCTGTGTGGCAAAGGCCACACACTAGGAGACCCCAATTGTGGAGAAGTTTTCCGCACTCAATATGAAGCCAAGAAGCGACAATGGGATGAGATTGAACAAGCAGCAGCTACTGTGGAGGGACATCAGGGTCGACAACGCGAACTCAAAGAAGCGATAACTTCAGATTTCGCGAGGACTATTTATTAAAACTTGGAATGAGTCAAAGTAGACCGCAGCCGCCGCCCAGAGGACGCTCCGATTCCCATGCCAGAAGCCAGCAAAACTACCAGGGGAAGCTCGAGCTCAACGGATCCAGCCAACCCACGGAGAGGAGATAGGAGCATGGAGTCTGAGAGTGTGAGAGTGTGAGTGTTATAGAAAAGGTCTCCGAGGAAAGTAATGACATAGATAAACGGGACGAGTAAATTGAGAAATTATAGCAAATGGTCAAAAATTAACGGCATCATCGAATCACAACGGTCCGAAGTCCGAACTCAAAAAATCACAGATGCAGGCAACCACCCATACGCAAAAGCCCATTAGACCAGCGACCTCCTCAGTAGCACGTCCGCAGAAGCAGGGAGAGGATAAGATGGTCACAGAGGCCTCCTCCCGCCACCGGTAAAATGCAAAATTCAAGACAACGACCCAATTCAGGCTATGGAAAAAGGATGCAAAATTTCGAAAGGTTATAAGGCAAGATGAAAAACTTTATGAACCATATCAACATCAAAATTCAGGCTATCATCGGGGAAGTTCAGAGAAAAAACAAGAATGCCAAAGGTTAAGGAATGAGATGGCTGCCATAAACGGGTGGCAACAGAATTAGAGCCGATCGTCTCGCAACTGCAAAATGGCCAGGTGCGCAAATGAAAATCAAATCTGGCAGTGGAACTGTCGCGGCTTCCAGCGCAAGCGGCTGATTCTGCAACGGTACTTTCCGCTATTAGAAGAGACTTCGTTGGCCATTTCTCTCCAGGAAACTGCAGAAAACTGGGGGTCTGCAATATTGTCAAGCTATCGGGCATTTCATAGTGGCAGGAGGGTGGGCGAGAAATCCTCTGTCACACGCTAGTGAAAAGATATCACTGTATTGAACACGATCTAGAGCCGAGAGATATCTAGAACGTGTTTATTAAAAATTTAATCGGAAATCAAGACCCTAGCCTATTCCTTCTAAATTTATATAGCTCACCCAGGCAAATGAAGGTGAGGATCAGAGCTCTGCTTCGCAAGGCATGCAAAATTTCAAGCAACTAGCCGCTGCTGATAATAGGGAATTTTAATGAACATCATCAAGAATGTGGGTACCCGCACCACTGCCCAAAAGGTGGACAGCTGTTCGAGGATACGCATGACCTGGGGCTCACCTTGCACACCGACCCCGAGAGTACAATAAGGGAGGACAATAGCGTCATTAATGACACATCCTCAGATCTGACGTTCTCCACAAACGTAAAATGTTTAGAATGGCATAATTTGGATCAAACTTCTGGCAGCGACCCCTACATAATTGTTTCCATACTGAATTATGGCCATAAAACACGCCGGAATCGCGCGCCGGTCGTCGTTGAGTGGGATGAATTTAGAGACGTCAGGAGGGCGCACGAACTAGAGCCCATCATGAGCATCGAAGAAAGGGCGAGGGCGCTCAAATCGAACGTTAGAGAGGCAACAAAATTGCTCGAAGGAGATAACGCCCCGGAGACTGCGGACAGCCGTCTTCTGCATATGTGGGAAGCAAAGCAGAGCATGGAGCGTCGTCTCAAAAAGCAGAAAAGGAACCGCAACCTCAGAAGGTGGAATGCGAGACATAATAAGGAAATCGAAGATTATATTTCAAATTATGTAAACAAAATTCGGACAAGTCTCCAGAAATGGAGGGGAGCGTGAACCTCTCAAAGATGTGGAGGTTTCTCCGGCACTTGTTGGAACCCGAAAACTTGAAGACAAAATCTGCTATAAGGATGGTAAAAGCGAGGCACGCGTTCGTAGGAACGCTGATTTTATGAACAAAAAATATTGAGGCGTACGTCACGGAAACACTGCAAAATTCACTTGCCGACTATGGTAGAGCGCCTAACGAAGCGCTGGACGACCCATCAGAGAAGCGGAAGTGAGGACGGAGATTGTAAGACTTAAAACGAAGTCAGCTCCTGACCCTGACGTGGTAACGAATAAAATTTCTGGGAACCTAGACTCCTATACGATGACTCTATTAAGTATCTAACGGAGTACATGCAGCATTGTTGGAGAAAAGGCGAGCTCCCACATCAGGGGAAAACGGCAAACGTTATTTTAGTACCGAAACCAGGAACACCTCCTCAACTGTCCAATTTGTGACCAATTTTCTTAGCATCATGCAAGGGGAAATTGATGGGGAACATCGTCCAGACCAGACTGATGGCCATCATTGAGCGGGGCGACGTGCGGCCACATACGATGGGCGGGTTCCGACCTCAGTTGTGTACTCACATCATGCTTCCAATCAAGCACGACATAATAGACTCAAGGTCTAAAGATGCAAAAGCAATCTCTATGCTTGACCTTATGAAGGCTTTCGACAGCGTAAAGCATGAGGCGGTACTGGAACAGCTTATAGCACCCGCCGACGCTATAAAGCGGAGGCGCTGCGGTCAGCGTTACCAGAAGTGTTAGAGGAAAATAAAGATGTACAGCGCGTGCTCGGAGCGCAAGCTCGGCACGGGCTGTTCAGAATGAGAAGTCTGCCACTCTGGTCATCTTGCTTTGGTGCTCCGCGGCGACCCTGCAAATTTGCAACAGTGGTGACTCCGGCTTAAGAAATGACAGACACCAGCAACCTACCGCCCTCAGGTGACCTTCCGCCTGACGCTACCTTGCGCCTACGGGACGTCGCGGCTCTCCAGCTCCGCCTACCAACATTCTGGCCCAAGTGTCCGCAGATCTGGTTCGCACAACTGGAAGCCATCTTCCATCTGCACCACATCACCTCGGAGGCATCTCGGTTTCGTCATTTACTTTACAACCTGCCTCCTGAAGTGACTCAAGAGGTGGCGGACATTATTGCTGGACCCTTGGGCGATGCCCCGTACCAGCAACTAAAGCAGGGCCTTCTGGACCGCACCACGGCGCGCCTCCAGCAGCTGCTCGCCTACGAAGAGCTTGGAGACCGCTGCCCCTCCCAGCTACTCACTAGCATGCGAAAGCAACGCCGACTCGAAAGAAACGCCGGGCGACAGCAACGCTGACTCGAATGGCGCACTGTTGAGACAGCTCTTCGTTCAACGCTTGCCGCAGTCCACTCGCCTCATCTTGACTGCTGCGGGGGATTTGACCCTTGACCGCCTAGCCCAGCTCGCTGATCGAGTCCACGAAGCGACTTCTCCTTATGGACTCCAATCCCTCACTCTGGACATTGGCCTGCGGTGCACATTTCGATCGGTCTTCATCGTCGCTGATGTACATCAACCCATCCTCGGACCCGACTTCCTGACGCATCTTGATCTGGACTTCAGCATGCGTCGCCATCGTCTCATCGACAGTAAGACGCGCCTTTCCATCACTGGCGTTATATCGGCTGTCGCTTCCACTGGCATCCGAACTCTGATTCCGTCATGCCCGTACGCCCAAGTCCTCGCAGACTTCTCCGAGGTCACGAGGCCTTGTAACCTCCATCAGCCACCCAAGAACGGTATAACCCACCACATTGTCACGCGTGGTCCACCTGTCCCAGCTCGTCCGCGCCGCCTCTTCGGTGAGCGTCTGGCTATTGCAAAACGGGAATTCGACCACATGCTACAGCTGGGTATTATTCGCCCGTTATCCAGCGCTTGGGCCTCATCACTCCATCTGGTGCCCAAGAAAGAACCGGGTGAGTGGCGTCCGTGCGGCGACTACTGGGCTCTCAACGCTCACACGATCCACGATCGCTATCCCCTTCCACACATTCAAGACATCACTGGACATCTGGAAGCCGCAAGATCTTTAGTAAAGTGGACCTTGTCAAGGCGTACCAACAAATCCCTATTGGGCCAGCCGATATTCCTAAGACGGCCATCAATACACCCTTCGGACTGTTTGAGTACGTGCGCATGCCATTTGGGCTACGCAACGCAGCTCAAACTTTCCAAAGATTCATTGCTTTAGTGACGCGTGGACTCCCGGCGGTATTTGCCTACATCGATGACATCCTCGTCGAGAGTCGTTCTCCACAGAAGCACGAGCGTCACCTCCGCGCATTGCTGAAGTGACGCGTGAACTCCCGGCGGTATTTGCCTACATCGATGACATCCTCGTCGCGAGTCGTTCTCCACAGGATCACGAGCGTCACCTCCGGGGACTCTTCCAACGCCTCCAAGAGTTTGGTTTGGTCGTCAATGCCCAGAAATGTGTTTTCGGCTCTTCTGAGCTCGAGTTCTTGGGCCACCACATCTCGACGCTGGGAATTCGTCCGTTGCCTTCTCACGTCCAGGCTGCTAAGGACGTTCCAGCACACACTACCCTACGCAAGCTCCGTGAGTTCCTGGGCCTAGTGAAGTTTTCACGGCGCTTTATTCCGCACTGCGCCGAGCTTCTTCACCCCCTGACTGACCTTGTCCGCACCACCAAGTCATCCTCCGCGATTTCCTGGTCTCCCGAAGCTCAAGCCGCTTTCACGGATGCAAAACAAGCATTCGCCAATTCAGTCGTCCACATCCACCCTAGGCCTACTGTGCCCACTCGCATCATGGTGGATGCTTCTAGCGAGGCCATTGTTGCGGTTCTCCAGCAGCAGATCGGCTCCGAGTGGCACCCACTGAGTTTCTTCTCTCGGAAGCTCCAGCCTGCCAAGACCCACTACAGCGTATTTTGCCGCGAGCTGCTTGCCATCTACTTCACCATCCAGCACTACCGCCACATCTTGGAGGGCCAGCCATTTTACGTTCTCACGGACCATAAGCCTCTGGTTTATGTGTTCCGTAAGAACTCTCTGAATTACGTCGCCCGTGAACTTCGTCAGCTGGCCTACATATCGGAGTTCACAACCGATATTTGACGTATCAAAGGCACCAACAACGAGGCAGCTGACGCACTTTCACGAATTACCACCATCGGCGTGTCTTCACCTGCTGTAGACTGGCAATCTCTGACCCGGGTGCAGCTTGAAGACCCTGAGCTCCAAGCCCAGCGTGTCCACCCCCGTGCCCTCCGTCTGCACCTCGTGCCTCATCCGTTTGTACCCGGATCACTCTGGTGCGACATATCATCGGCTCTAGGCGACCGTTCATCCCGGAGGCCTATCGTCGTGCCATTTTCCATTCCCCCCACCACATCTGCCACCCTAGCATTCAAGCCACGCAGCGCCTCGTTACCCAGCGGTACGTCTGGCCGAACATTAACACCGACGTTCGCCAGTGGGCGCTCTCGTGCCTTGCTTGCTAGTCCGCCAAAGTGACACGACATACCAAGACTCCCCCTCAGCCTTTCCTGCCGCCTGGATGGCGCTTTGACCATATTCATCTTGACCTCGTTGGACCGCTTCCCCCCTGTCAGGGCTACAAGTATATTTTGACGATGGTTGACTGCTTCACCCGTTTGCCTGAAACCGTGCCAATTCCGGACATTCCTGCGCAAACAGTTGAAAGAGCTTTCGTTTCAGCGTGGGTTCCTGCTTCGACTGCCCCCGCGTTGTTACCACGGATCGCGGCCGCCAATTCGAATGTGCCCTCTTCACTTCGCTCACACGGCTACTCGGCACTAAACAATGCTGCACCACATCATACCATCCCTCTGCCAACGGCATGGTTGAATGGCTCCATCGCCAGCTCAAGGCTGCCCTCAATGTGCGCCTGCATTGCAAGCACTGGGTCGACCACCTCCCTATGGTGCTCCTAGGCTTACGTGCCGTCCTGCGTCGTGACCTTGGCTGTTCGGCTGCCGAACTCATCTTCGATACATCCCTGCGGCTTCCTGGAGACTTGGTCGTACCTTCGGTCCCTCGTCCCAGCCCCTACAATACCTTCATCGCCTATAAGACTGTCTTCAGCATCTGCGCCCCGTGCCGTCTCGCTCATCTGCCCATCAAGCCTTCGTGCACCCAGACCTTGCTTCCTCGACGCATGTGTTTCTCAGGCGAGACGCTGTAAAGGTACCTCTTACCCTCTCATATCACGGCCCGTACCGCGTCCTCAACAGGACGACAAAGTCAGCGACAATCCTGCTGGATGGTCGTGAAGAGATCGTCTCTCTAGATCGCCTCAAACCCACGTACTTCGAGACACCTCCCCAGGAGCTCCCCTCAGATGTTTCCGGCTTATCTGCAGACCTGCTTGCCGCCGTGGCACTACCATGTCTGCCCCGTCGGCGCGTACATTTCGCCATTCCGTCTAGGCGGGGGGCCCTACAGCGCCCGCTGAAGCTATAAAGCGGAGGCGCTGAGATAAGCGTTACCAGCCGTGTTAGAGGAAAATAAAGACGTACAGCGCGTGCTCGAAACAAGGTCAATGTAGACACCAGGATGAATCGGTATATCAGGAACTTCCTGACGGGCAGAACTGCTTGCATGTTGACAACACTCAGCGTCGTCGTCTTCTCCGAGTCTGTTGCACTTCTGCATCCTCATCACGAACAGCGAATACAGCTAAGTAACACTACCCCCCCCCCTCCCCCGAGAAAAGCACAGTCCCGGTGCGGTCTTTGTTAGCGAAACAGAACTTTGATAATAGGGCTTTAGACGAGACACATGCACTATTTCGGAGGTTGTAGCTGTGGACGGGGACTTCGGAAACACAGATTCAACTTCGTAGGTGATGTCAGTGACGGGGCGCAAAACACGATAAGGGCCAGTGTAACGGGGCAAAAGTTTTTCACACATGCCCACCCGATGGCATGGGAGCCACAGCAAAACGAGAGATCCAGAAGTGTAGTGGACATCACGGTGGCTGCTGTCGTACCGGAACTTTTGGGAGTCTTGGGATGCAGAGAACCTGGCATGAGCTATCCGGTGGGCATCATGAGCGCGGGCGACGGCATCGCTGGCGTAAGTGCTGGTGGCGTCTGCCGCGGGTAGGGAGGTGTCGAAGAGTAGCAACGGGTGTCGGCCAAATAATAAATAAAATGGGGAGTATCCAGCGGTAGAATAGACAGATGAATTGTAGGCGAATGCGACAAAGGAGAGATGAGCGTTCTAATCTCGATGGTCGTCAGACACATGCATGGCCAGCATGTGTGAGGGTATGGTTTAGACGTTCCGTGAGGCCGTTGGTCTGGGGGTGATAGGCGGTGGTGAATTTGTGGCGGACGGAGCACGAACGGAGAATTTCGTCAACCACTCGCGACAGGAAGCAGCGGCTACGATCTGAAAGCTCTCCGCACAGTAACGTTGATGAGGGCAACGATTTCACAACCCTCAGCGTCGTCGTCTTCTCGGAGTCTGTTGCACTTCATCCTCATCACGAAAAGCGAATACAGCTAAGTAACACTACCCCCCCTCCCCCGGGTAAAACACAGTCCCGGTGCGGTCTTTGTTAGCGAAATAGAACGTTGATAATAGGGCTTTAGACGGGACACATGCACTATTTCGGAGGTTGTAGCTCTGGACGGGGACTTCGGAAACACAGATTCAACTTCTTAAGTGACGTCGGTGACGGGGCGCAAAACACGATAAGGGCCAGTGTAACGGGGTAAAAGTTTTTCACACAAGCCCATCCGATAGCATGGGAGCCACAGCAAAACGAGAGATTCAGAAGTGTAGTGGACATCACGGTGGCGGCTGTCGTACCGGAACTTTTGGGAGTCTTGGGATGCAGAGAACCTGGCATGAGCTATCCGGTGGACATCATGAGCGCGGGAGACGGCATCGCTGGCGTAAGTGCTGGTGGCGTCTGCCGTGCGTAGGGAGGTGTCGAAGGGTAGCAACGGGTGTCGGCCAAATAATAAATAAAATGGGGAGTATCCAGCGGTAGAATAGACAGATGAATTGTAGGCGAATGCGACAAAGGGGAGATGAGCGTTCTAGTCTCGGTGGTCGTCAGACACATACATGGCCAGCATGTGTGAGGGTACGGTTTAGACGTTCCGTGAGGCCGTTGGTCTGGGGATGATAGGCGGTGGTGAATTTGTGGCGGACGGAGCACGAACGGAGAATTTCGTCAACCACTCGCGACAGCAAGCAGCGGCTACGGTCTGAAAGCTCTCCGCACAGTAACGTTGATGAGGGCAACGATTTCACAACCCTCAGCGTCGTCGTCTTCTCGGAGTCTGTTGCACTTCTTCATCCCCATTACGAAGAGCGAATACAGCTAAGTAACAATATCACCCTTTGGGTCAACAGGGGCAGTTATTGGGCTGTCGAAAACCTGCTCCAGGCTTCCCACGACATCATAGTCGATTGTGCGATTACAAGAGGCCTGCGTGCTTGCCGCAGTAATCAGTATTGTTTATATACAATCCGAAGCACTTAAGATGGAAGGCATTGTCGGAGATCAAAATTACAGCGGCAGGCAAGGAGGTACCACTAGTCGAGCTAATCATAATCTTGGGCCTCATTCTGCAGTCACACGGACATAATGAGACCATCAAGAGGCTAGAGACTCACACGATACAGATTGTGCCCAACTAGACGGGCGGCCAAGAGGAGACGAGGGTTAAAGCAAAAAAAAATGAATAAACTGGTACAGGCGTACATCTTCAGCCGGATGAGTTATGCAACCCTGTATGTAGATTTGAAAGCAGTGTAAAGAGAAAAGATTGCCGCTAATGAGAAAATGTATAAAAGAGCGCTGGCATTGCCCATGTGTACACCCACAAAGATAGTGATGGCTCTAGGGGTGCACAACACTTGGGCAGAAATGGCAGAACTGGCATGGCGGAAGTAAACTGGTGGCGAAGGCTGGGCCCAAAAGCGGTTTAGCACCACTGCAGCACAGCCACAGGGGAATGGAGGGGGAGGGGGGCCAACCACTCAAATAGACCGATTATAAAATTACTATAATGCAAAAGCACTGCGCCGATGCAGTAATAAATATCTTTTACTTTGTTTTGTTTTGTTTTTTTTTTTTTTTCATTTTGCAACACGATTGTTGCGTCCCGGCGAGATGAGCGAGTGGTGAGATGCTGTGCTCCAGCTTTTAATGTTGTTTCGGCATTGGTCAGACTGCAGGCCCTGCTGGGTACATGCAAAGTAAGCAACGAAGCAGTTTCTTATCACTGGCTTCACGCTGTCTGCGATGGTGCTCCCTTGAATGGTACGAAGATACCTTGGTTGTCTAAAAATACGCCTGCTGTCAAGCTATTGTCTCGCATACAAGCTGCTTTTCAGTATTGCTATTAGACAGATGTTCCCAGTTTTGTAAGTCCTTCATTTCCTCGTTTCACATGCGCCAGTGCTGAGTCTAGTTCTGCCGCTGTGACACGCTTTTCGTCCCTTTCAAAGCGCTTGGCGCCTCTAAAACTAAACTCACGGCATGCGAAGAACAGACGCACCGAGAAACTTGGAGTAATCTACCGTCGACGTCATACGTTTTTTTTCCCGCAGGACTTTCACACGTGAGCTCCTATCTGCATGTGTAGCTGCCTTGCGTGTGCGCATTGGTAACATGTTGGTAAGTGCTGGCCTTGTTGTACATTTTGCTGGCATGCTTTTAACACTGTATTTGTGGGCCTGATAAAATATATTAAAGCACGAATATTTTCGAGCTATACTTGCATGACACTCCGTTGCGAATTGTGCGCCTACGCCAGCGCTTTATCATCTTGTGCTGTACTAGTATGCTGAGCCTGTACCTTTGGAAGAGGTGCTCGTTTGCTCCCCTCCTGAGCCGTTTTCTAATTGCTGGATTTATTGTGAACTGCACTAAAACTGCAGCATTTGAGCACAACACAATGACAAAAGGTGGTCGAGCGTTCAAAGGCACCTTTCAGAAGGACAGCTTCGAAAATACGGCAGGGTGCTTGCAGAAAAATGACACTTCTAATTCGCGCCATTGTTATACCTAGTCCTGATGTGAATCAACATCACTGATATTATTGGAGCCCGCAAGTTTTAGTTGATGATGGAGTACCCATAACCCGCAGTGTTTTGAACGTATGGACGTCGAAGGCAGCTTTCTTACCAGTGTGCATATATCCTGGAAGGAGAACGAACCTCCCAAATTGAGAGATTTAGCACCACGAAGACAAGAAGAGCCATTTTACCAGAGAATAAATTCGGATAGGGGTCAAACTGAAAATGTGGTGATAGACAGGAATTTCAGACAAAATCTGATGATTTTGTCTGAACAATAAGGATCTGGAATGTAACAAAGACAGGAGGAAAAAACGAGCTGAGGCACTAGAACCTAGATTTGATGAAATTTCGGAATAGGAGGAGGTAAATCTACACGCAGCAGGAGTTGGTGACGGTTTTACAGTGGCGAATGTCGCCAGCGGCCTGGGCAACCCCGTGACAGCTGCCACTTTGCGCGGGCGGAGCATAGAAGTAGCCGAGGAAATTGCGATTGCATTAGCTCGCGCCGTTTCGGATGCGAAGTTTGCCATCAGTGACAGCAGAACTGCTATACAAAACTTTAGCAAGGGAAGGATATCGCCCTTAATGGCCAGATTCCTAAGACAGAGAAAGTTGCAGAGGCAATTTCAGATAATTTGGACTCTGGCGCACGAAGTCGTCCACACTGAGCCGCTGAAGGGAGCCTTGATGACCGAGAGAGTGGAGAGCGCATGCTAAAATATGGGAAGACTATACAGCATTATAGTTTAGATCGTAGTCTGGTACACTCGACAGACCCAGAATTAAATAATAACCAACCAGTCGCGTGGCGGCGACTGCAAACCTATATGGATCCACACCCGGTTATGGCGAACCACATGTTACACGAGGCCAGGAACGATAAGTGTAATCTTTGTGGGGCGAGAGAGACCCGCAATCACATAATATGAAAATGCCCGTACTGTATAAGGGAGACACGCGTAATAGGCAGCAGAGATACCTGCAAGACCATCCTGCGCAGCTCGGATGCTGTGCTCCAGCTCTTGCTCGTCCCACTAGCTGAAGAGGCTGTCGGGAGCCAAGATGCCCCCGACTCCATCTGAAGCGGCGGCATTTTCTCCCTAACCTGAGTGCCGTCATATCTGTTGAACCTTAAAGTCTGTTATATCTATCTATCCAAAAGAACTCTGTATGAACAGTGTCTTTATGGCGCTCTAAATGTTTGCATTCACTACTACTGACCCTTTTGTCTCTGGAAAGGCGGTAGCCCTCAGCAGGTGCCAAGGAATTCACTGATGTTTAAATGCACAACCTCACCATAAGAAGTCTGCGCAAGATTATTAGGTCCTCGTGATTTAGTTGAGCATGACGAAGTGTCCATCAGGCGTCGTTTCAAATCCTTTCTTTCTCAAAAATACACACAAAGCTGTCAGTGCAAATGATTTGGCTTCATATGGAGATGCGGTAGCCTCGTACTTGTGCATAACCGCCATTCCGTGTATTAATTTCAATTAATTTCAGCACTCTCCTGTGAAACAGTGTTTTCAAGTGCACAGCAGATTATATTATGAACACTATCACGTTTTTAAGCGTACAGAGCTTGGCTATTCGCTATCGAATAGAATTATGACACATTATTCTAGAGCAAAAAAGTGCACGCAGTCGAAGGTAGAGTAGACACGCCGACTGCCGGACTCCAATAGAGGTTTGTTCCGCAAGCATCATCAGCAGCCGGACTATACCCATTGCAGGGCAAAGGCCTCTTCCATATTCCTCCAATTAATCCAGTCCTGCGCTAGCTGCACACACTTGACCTCCCCCCCCCCCCCCCCCTCCAAACTTCATCCGCCCACCTACCTTCTGCTGCCTCCTGCTACGCTTTCCAGCCCTTAAAATCTAATTTGTTACCCTAACCGAAAATCGGTTATCCTCTCTTCGAACTACATGTCCTGTCCATGCCCGATTGTTCTTCTTGATTTCCGCTAGAATGTCATTAACTCGAGTTATTTCCCTCACCCACTCTGCACGCTTTCTATCTGTTAACGCTACCCCTACCATTTTGAGTTTCATAACCCTCAGCGTTCTCCTCAATTCTCTAACTCCCAGTCTTATTCTCCTAGTTATTCCCTTTTATGGTCAGAATTCACGGTTACTTCGTGTCGTAAATAGACATTTGCCTGCCGCTTCCAGGGATTAGTGACCCATTGTAATTTGCGTTTGCTTCCCGAGGCTGTCGAGCATTACCTTAGTGTTCTGCACGTTGCAAGTTGATTTTCAAGCCTACTTTTCTGCTGTTGCTGTCTAGGTCATCAAACATTATTTGCAGTTCATCCCCTGACCTAATGAGCAAGGCAATGTCATCAGCAAACCGCAGATTACTGATGTATTCTCCATAGACCCTTATTCATAACTGCTTCCATTTCAAGTCTCTGAATACTTCCTCTAAGCAAGCTGTTAATAGTGCTGAGGAGATGGTGTCTCCTTTCCTACACATCTCTTTACGAGATTTTTACTTTCTTTATGCAGAACTGTGGTTACTGAGCAGGCACTATAGACATCTTCCACCCTGAACAGGCTTTTTCAATTAGAATGGTGGTTTTATGGTATGCCGCGGAAAGAAAATGTTGATTCCGCAACAGAAAGCAATATTCAAGATACTAAAATTAAATAAACAATAGGCATGAGTCCTGTAACTACACATCGTATGCCTTTCTGGCTGACCCAAGAGGTTTGCCTTTAGGTAATATATTTCTTATATATTGTTGCGAAGACGATCGGCAGTGCAAGAGGAGCCTTCGCGCTAGGCCAGCCATTACATCATCATCCACCCTGTCTCCATGTGCTGCCGTCTTCTTGCTAGCCGCCACGTAACCTTTTGGTGAGGTGCGGCGTAGGCCATCCCTACTCTCACCCTGGAGCATCGACGCCATTCCTACGCCGCGAGCATCGACCGAGAGCCCTGGGAAATCGCTGCGCCGCTTCGCCCCAACCCTTCCTGCCCAGACCTGGCCCGACCAGCTGCAACTATCGCCGCCTAACCACCAACCCGGATCTGAAGACAAGGCTCACACACCAAGTGACCAGAGACCAGATCAGAGGAAAGGCCCGACGGACCCGAAGAACCGAAAGACACGAACACGCAACTCCGCCCCGCCCAGCCTCCCGACGCGACCTCGAGCCATCGGTCTCATGGATGCTTTGATGGCGAATGGCTGAAGAGGTCTAGGGGAGGCGGATCACCCAAACGTCGTCGCTTTTGCAAGCGCATCACTCTGTTCTATCTTTTCTTGAACATCCTCACGGTCACGTCTTGACCACCTTCGACAAACCGATCGGGAGAATCGCTCGGTGGCACCGGGAAGTGTTGCGAAAAAGAAGATCGGCAATGCGAGAGGAGCCCCTCGAGCTAGGCCAGCTATTAAATCATCCTTCATCCTGTCGTCATGTTGTGCCTTCTTCTTGCTTGCCGCCACGTAACAATATATCTCACGGTAGACAAGGAGAATTATGATGTACGTTTCACAATCCCGGATGCTGCGCAATTGTTAAAGCGCTCTGTTTGGGATCTGAGGGATAGCGGTTCTATTCCTGATGGATGACGTGATCATGGTGAACGACAGCTGACCCATCAGCGTACAGTTTCGATGGACAGATCCGACGCACAGATCCCGTGCATATCTCACGCACGGGATTTTGTTCCATGAGCCTAGTAAAGGCTTTAGTCCTGAATATTGTGTCCGCACTGCGCTTGACAACTCGTGCGAGCATCAAGTGCATAATAGCGTGACTGCTCTAATAAGGCGACTGGACAAGGCAGATTGCCCATAAGAAATTGTGGCCTCAGTGTGGTAAGCCGGATTCGCGAAGTGAAACCTGGTGAGTGCCGCAAGGTTGAAGAAAACGCACATTCAGAACAGCGACTTGTCGTTGTGCCCTACCGGCCTCACGTGTCCCACCGCCTCAATACATTCAGCGATACGAGTGTACGTGTTGTATTTTCAGTTCCTGAAAACCTGGGACACATGTGCCGCCTGGTAAATGACGTCACGAAGATGTCTGCTTGCGAAATTAAGCACACCAAACCCGTCGTTAAAGGAGGGCGGGGGGGGGTTGGTGTGACGTATATCCCCCGCGCCGGTGGCAGCCGTTAAATCGGAGAGACAACAACGAAACTTTTTTCAGAACAGCTGTAGAGCTCATTCATTAAGTGCCGGAGGTTATTTAGTTGACCACATGTGCACCGCTGCTTTAACGAACCAGCATGCAGGCGTTTTTGAGTAAGACACGTGTTCTGCGCAATACTCAAAGAGGCGTGATATTTTTGAAGCATCTGTGTATCTATGGAAAGGATAACGGCGTCAGCAGTTATCCTCTGTGGTGCTGCGGGAAGTGAGAAGTAGATTACCTAAGGGCGGACGTGTCGGGTCAGCCGGGTAGGCGCTGTGAATGTGCATCGATATATTGAAAATGCGTAGCACAATACTCAATGCTGCCTTTTTGTCTGATGCCCTAAGTGTTGTTTTCTGTTTGCGGAATGAATACGTTTCAGCCCCAGGAGTCACTATCAGCTCCATTTGTAGATAAAAAATAAAAGCCGGTTTGAAAAATAAACTTCAGTTGAAGTCAGGCGTTCGGGGTAACTTCTCTTCTTTCGTCCGTGTGCTTTTGTGCGCTGGAATATTGTCTCATAATTTTTTCTAGCCTTCTCCAGTTAACTTTCGAAGACAATAAACTCACCGCGAACATTCGAGGTTACATGAAAGGTTTAAGTAATCGTCAACAGATTGATTTTGTCTACGGGGTCATCATCGTCATCAGCCCGACTATACCCACTGCAGGGCGAAGGCCTCTCCCATATTTCTCCCCTTAACCCGGTTCTGTGCTAGCTGCATCCACTTGACCCCTGCGAACTTCTTAACCTCATCCACCCACCTAACTTTCTGCCGCCCCTTATACGCTTTCCTTCCCTTGGAATCCAGTTTGGTATACCCTAAGCGACCATCGGTTATCGTCTATTCGCACTACATTTCCTGCCCATGCCCATTTCTTCTTATTTTCCACAAGAATGTTGGTAACTTGAGTTACTTCTCTGACCCACTCTGCTCGCTTCCTATATGGTATATGGGTATATGGAATTAATTTGATAAAAAGCAATACAGGGGGTGATTATATGTTGCGGAAAACAGAAATCACGTATGATCTTTTCGAGTGGCCAGATACAGTTACGTTATCCCCTCTCGCTAACGTAAGCGGATTGCGTAAATAAATTCCATTTAGTATGGTATTGTGCGCTCTTCTGTGTCTGATTCGTTTTCTGTTTTGGCATGCATCGGTAACGTAAAGGTTGTTCCCAAAATAAACTTGCCGATCACAGTGCATGCGTCTAAAATACCTGCAGATGATTCGCTTTGATGGGTGCGTTTCCATGCTTTATTCGGCATGTTCGGTCAAAGTCTTAAAATAAAGCAAAGGAACTTTCAAAGCTACTTTTATGCACAATAAGTGCATTTTTTTTTTTTACTACAGAGTGTGTTGGTGAGAATTTGATCACATTTTAGG